>NC_137797.1:94281643-94466643 GCF_963383645.1 Muscardinus avellanarius
TTATTGTTGTACTTCATGAGGAACCTAGAATAGTCAGATTCATACAGACAGAAAGTATAATGGTTCCTTCTGTTTCGAATCTCTGCAGTGCTTTTAGCATAAATGAATGCTGGATTTTGTCAAATGCTTTTTCAGCATCTATTGAAATGATCGTAGGATTTTTGTCTTTGGTTCTGTTTATGTGATAAATTATATGGATTGATTTTTGTAAGTTGCTTTATTTATTTACTTACTTATTTTTTATTTATTTATTTAGAGTACTGGAGATTTAACCCAGGGGCATTCTATCTCTGAGCTATACCCTAGCCCTATTTTTTTATTCTTTATTTTGAAACAGAGTCTCAATAAGTTGCAGAGGGCCTCACTAAGTAGCTAAGGCTGTCGGCAAACCACGATCCTCCTGTCTCATCCTCCCAAGTACTGGGATTACAAGCCTGCACCACCACGCCCGGCTGATTTTTGTGTGTTGAACTAGCCTTGCATTTCTGGGATGAACCCTACTTGGTCATTGTATATTATTTTCTTGATGTGGTTTTGAATGTGTATTGCTAGTATTTTGTTTAGCAGTTTTGCATCCAAATTCATCAGCAATACAGACCTGTAGTTTTCCTTCCTTGAACTGTCTTGGTTTTGGTATTAATATGATGTTGGCTTCATAAAATGTATTTGGGAGAGTTTCATTTTTTCTATTTCGCAAAATAGATTGAGGGGTATCGGGATTAGCTTTTTTTTTTTTTTTTTTTTTTTTTTTTTTTTTTTGCGGTACTGGGGATGGAACTCGGGCTTTCTACCTCCGAGCTACACCCCCAACCCTATTTTTTATTCTTTATTTCAAAACAGGATCTCACTGAGTTGCAAAGGACCTCACAAAGTAGTAGCTGAGGCTGCCACAAACTCGGTTCCTCCTGTCTTACCCTCCCAAATGTTGAGATTACAAGCCTGTGCAACCATGCCTGGCTAGCTCTTCTTTAAAGGTTTTATAAAATTCACTTGGGAAATCATCTGGTCCTGGGCTTTTTTGCTGCATCAATCTTTTTGAGTGCTATTGGTTGGTTTTAATTTTTTTTATCTTCTTGACTCAGTTTAGGTAGGTTGTATTTATCTAGAAATTCCCTAATATACATGATGTACATTCACAAACATATCACAGTCAGTCACTAAGCCAAACATAATCAGAAGGGAGGGGTGAATTAGGTGGAAAGTGGGAAAGGGCTAAGTGAGTGACATGTGCATGTATGCCTCTACCATCTTCTACCCACGAAGTGTGTATCTGCAAGCCGGGCGTGGTGGTGCACGCTTGGAATCCCAGCATTCGGGAGGCTGAGACTGGAGAATAGCGGTTCGCAGACAGCCTCAGCTACTTAGTGAGGCCCTCTGCAACTCAGTGAGACCTGGTTTCAAATTAAAGAATAAAAAGTAGGCCAAGGGGTGTACCTTGGAGGTTGAATACCCCGAGTCCCATCCCCAGACTCACAAAAAAGAAAAACACCTAGTAATGAGAAGCTAGTTTTTAGGCTAATTCTGTTTATCGAGTGTTAATTTTATAAACTAGAATATATATAATAATTTTTTAAAGCTGGGCATGGTGGTGCACACCTATAATCCCAGTACTTGGAGGCTGAGAGACAAGGATCGTAGGTTCAAGGCCAACCTCAGCAGTTTATAGAGAGACTCTTAGCAACCTAGCAAGACCCTGTTTCAAAATAAAAACCAAAAAGGCTGGGAATATAACTTGAAAGTAGAATGCTTCTGAGTTCAATCCCCCAGAACCAATAATAATAATTTTTTAGACTTTTCAATTCTGCTTATTATCAAATATCTATTTTATAAACTGAAATCTGTCTTTGTGACCCCCTCCCTGTAAGAAACTCAGATTTAGTACCTTGTTTCTCCTTTTTCCCAGTTTTTTTCTATTCAAGATAGATATTTCAATAAGTAATTTGTAGTAATAACTGTGCTGACTTCAGTTTTGGACTGTAATAGCTGTGTTAAAGAATAACTATTTGGTCTCATTGGAGCCAGCACAGAATTTGCTTCTGTGTTTTTCTGCAGTGACAAAATGTCTTAACACCAATTATGCTATATTAATAAATCTTTTTGGATTAACATGCCTATTTATAACCTTCCCCATCATCTTTCTTTTTTTCATTTTTTTATTGGTGCAATGTATTCATACATCATAATGGTATAAAGAAAATACTTTTGTAGACATACATGCACACATCGCCCAGTTAGCCCCTACCCGATCCCCACCCCGTTCCCTCCCCATCCCTCCTTCCCATGCTTGGCTTAGTGGTTGACATCTAGTTTTATAGCAATTTATCCAGTATTAACGATGATAATCTTACATAAAAGTTTCATTTGTCTGATACCAAGCTTTTGATGACTTAAAGATAACATTTCAATATTTCTTTTTGCTTTCTTTCTTACCAGAGAATATTTTTTTCTTTTTTTTTTTAGGTGAAACTATCATACATTTATTTATTTATTTTTCAGAAAAAATCTATCTTGATATGGAATATGGACTCTAGATACCCAAAATAATCTCGAAGAAGAACAAAGCTAGAAGATGTATATTTTCTGATTTCAAACCATATAAAGCTACAATAATTGAAACAGTGTAGTACTGTTCTAAAGGCAGATATATAAACCATTGGAGTTAAATAAAAGCCTAGAAATAAATTCTAACCAATCTTAGTTGTCTGTTGAATGGAAAATCTTGTTTCTCTGGTTCTGGTGTGTGTTACCTATTTCTTCTTTGTAGTTAATCTCTTTGAGTGTTTTCTCTAGCGCTGGTTTTGAAGACATAAATTCCTTCCGTTTCTGTTTGTCGTGGAAGCTTCTTATTTCCCCATCTAATTTGATAGAAAGATTTGCTGGGTAGGAAATTTTTGGCTGGAAGTTGTTTTCTTTCCGAGTTTGGAATATGTTACTCCAAGCCCTTCTGGCTGTCATGACTTTTTTTGGGAAGTCTGGAGTGATTCTAATTGGTTTGCCTCTGAATGTCACTTGGCCCTTTGTTTTTGTTGCCTTTTAAGATTCTCTGCTTGGCTTCCACATTGGTCATTTTGACAATTATGTGGTGTGGGGATCCTCTTCTCTGATCCTCTCTAAAGGGAGTTCTATAAGTTTCCTGGACCTGTGTATTGACCTCTTGCTCTACGTTTGGAAAATTTTCTGCTATTACTTCCTTGAAGAGATTTTTGATCCCTTTGGTTTCACCTTCTTTTCCCTCCTCTATTCCAATTATTCTTATGTTAGCTCTCTTATAATGGGCCCATATTTCTTCAATGTCAGATTCCTGCTGTCGGATTTTTTTTTTTCTAAATTAGAAACTATGCGTTCATTTTTTGAATGATCATCTTCTAGGAGCAAGATTCTGTTCTCCATGTGGTCTAATCAGTTGTTTGTACTTTTTAGTTGAGGCCTTTACTTCATTAATTGCATCCTTTATCTCTGTTTGGCTCTCTCTGAGTTCTTTTCGAAACAGCTCTATTATTTCTACAGTTATTTTCCTGATTTGATCTTCTAGAAATCTCTGAATTTCTGTTTTATCAGGTTCTGATGTTGTGGGCATTCATTGCTCCATTGTTATTCCTCTTTCCCATGATTTCGGAAGTTTGTGCCTTCTCTGGGTTCTTCCCTTGGGTCACTACGATTTCACTTAAGGTGCTCTGGATCTCGAGTCTGTGGTATCTCAGTTCCCACTACTCCTTTACTGGGTTGTATCACAGAGTCTCAGACCCATGGAGTCAATCGAGGCTGCTTTAGACCATGGGGGATGCCAGGTTGGGAGTTCTCCTATGGTGTGATATCTCTGCCACCGCCACTCCCCCACTGGGTCAAGTCCCTGGGAGTACAGTACTGGGATTTCTCCTCTAGGGGCCACAATTTGACTCACTGTTGTTGAGTGTGCAGATAGAGCTGTAGTGGACTCAGTGAATTCACTGCTGCTGCCGCTGGTGGCAATATGGCACCACTGCCACGCCCTCGGCCGTGAGGCTGGCGTATTTCTTTTCTGTTTTTGAGCTCCACTCTAAGTCCCTGCAGGGTGTGCTGAGCCTAGCCTCTGGGAGCTTTAGATGCTCCCTGAGCCGAGAAATCTGCCGAATTCCTCCCAGCTGATCCTCAGTGGCTCACCTCGGCTCACTGTCCGCCGCACCTCTCTGGAGCCTGGTGGGCTGTTGAGTGCGTTGGTCTGGTGCCATCCAGTGAGCTCTCTGCTGCCGCCGGCAGTAAGGCGCTGCTGCCTTGTCCTCGGGCATGAGGCCGGCGTATCCCCTCTCTGGTTCTGAGCTCCATTATGAGTTCCCCTCCTCTCTGGAGCCTGGTGCTGCAAGGGAAAATGGCGCCCACCGCTTCGCGCCGCAGCTCCGGCTGCAGCACTGCGGTCTGGTTTCTGGTGTCTCGTTTTTCCAGCCCTCTTTTTCTCTGTCCCTTGAAATTACATTTTTTGTTTCTCTGCTCATGGTGTTTTTTGGCTATGAAAGGCGCTGATTTTGTGGTAATAGAGATTGGTTGTTAGCGGGGCTCGTAAGCCCCGCTTTTCTCCGTCCCCATCTTCCTGGAAGTCTCCATCATCTTTCTTTAGATACCCTTTACTTCTTTCCTTTTGGACAGCTCCTTATGGCATCTAGGGGCATTCTACCTCCGAACTACACCCCCAACTCTAGTTTTTATTTTTTATTGTGAACAGGGTCACACTAAGTAGCTGAGGCTGGCTGCAAACCACGATCCTCCTGTCTCAGCCTCTCAAGTGTTGGGATTACAAATGTGCGCCACCACGCCCGGCTGGCATCTAGCATTTAACTGAGTGTCCCAGTTGTCATCTGTATAGAGAAAAATGTTTAAATGCATTGTAAATTGGCCAAAGCCAATGTCTTTTTCTAGTCTTGGTTTGTTTAGTATTTCCAAAACTTAATATTTCTTTTTTCCCTTTGTGGTAGTAGGGATGGAACCCAGGGGTGTTCTACCTCCAACTTACATCCCCAGTCATATTTTTTATTATTTATTTTGAAACAGGGTGTCATTAAATTGCAGAGGGCCTCACCAAGTAGCAGAGGCTGCCTACGCACCTGTGATCCTCCTTTTTCAGCCTCCCAAGTGCTGGGATTACAAACCTGTGACACCACGCCTGGATTATAAACTTAATATTTTTCGCTCTGACTCGTTTGCTTTACATGCTACTGGACCAAAAAAACAAAAAACTGAAACAAACAAAAACACCCTTAAAAATACAGTGAAACACAGCTTCAACATCAGATGTTCTATTATGCAAAAGCAAGGGAGAAAATGGGTCATCCGAGGAACTCTAGACAAAGGAGAAACTAGATGCGCGAGACACTGTTTCGCTGCAGAGATAAATAGGGCAGAGCGTGACTCAGGGTTAGAATGCCCCTGGTTCAGGCCCTAGTACCAAAAACAATGTCTGTTTAGTCTATCAATAAGAGAATTTAGATTTCAGATTTAACCTAAATCGATATAAATTAACTTGTGCCTACACATCCATGACATTAAAATGGCCAAAGCTATACTCACATTCTTGCTTTCATCCTGTCCTTTTTCTGATGTTGTCAGGATTATGGAAGGCAATTTTGCAGTCATTCAAGTTGGTTTGTTTGTTTGTTTGTTTATTTATTTATTTATTTGTAATACTGGGGATGGAAGCCAGGGCCTTTCTACCTCCGGTCTAATCTCCCAGACCTATTATATATTAAATATGGAAACAGCCGGGCGTGGTGGCGCACGCTTGTGATCCCTGAGCTTGGGAGGCTGAGACAGGAGGATCGCCCACCTCAGCTACTTAGTGAGGCTCTCAGCAACTTAGTGAGACCTTTTTCCAAATAAAATATAAAATAGGTCTGGGAGTATAGCCCGGAGGTAGAAAGTCTCTGGGTCCACCCCCAGTACCACCAAAAAAAAAAAAAAAAAGTAAACTTAGTGAGGCTGAGAGCCTCACTAAGTGGCTAAGGCTGGCTTCAAACCTGTGCAATCCTCCTGCCTCAGCCTCCCAAGTACTGGGATTACAAGCTTGTGCCACCACGCCTGGCATAGTCATTCAATTTAAAATACCTCCTTAAAGGAAGGAGGAATGATACCTTTTAGTACATATTTCTGAAGCACACATATTTAAGACTCGCTACTAGGTTGTTAACCATCATCATTCCAACATTGATTATATTGTTTTATTTACTGGTAATAGATGGCTAATGTATTTTCAAGAATTCAGAAATTATCAAAAATATTTTGAGCCCCATTTACCTTTGGTATTTGTCTCTAGTTTCTGAAATTTGACCAGCCAGAGGAAGGGGACTGAAAGATAGTCTTACTATTTCCTGAAGCTTAAATGCCAGAGCAGGATACTTTGAGAGACATCTTGATTCCATTAAAATTTGCAGGTCAAAGGGCAGATTCAACTGGTCTGGTCATTTAAAGCACCAGGGATAGAAGGAATTGACCACTCTAACCACTTAAAGTTGGATTTCTGTTGCTACCTACTCATTATGCTACCTACTCAATATGACATGTTCATCATGCAGTAAAGTTACTAATCACTTTAAAGGCTTCATGTCCACATTTTCCTTTATTTTTTTTTAACTGAGAAAAAGATACAAACAGATAGAAAGTGATTGGCAGGAAGAGCAGTAAAGTTTTTCTTTTGCCCTGGGCTTCATGTTACTCCCTCAGGGCTCACAGGAAACAAAGTCAGAATAAGCAGGGCTCACTCCCTTTTCTGTTAATCACTTTATTAAGGTTCAATTTTTTAAATGTTCATAACTCTTTAAATTTGTGACTTCTAGATTCCAAGCCATGACTTTGATTATAAAGGAATTACTTCTGATCATTTTAATGTTCTTTATTGTTTTTTGTGTCATTCAGTTTTTCATCCATGAATGCAGATTACCTTTATCAGAAAAGATCTTTTTACAAAGTAATTGTATTGAGTAAGCAGCTACTAAAATAAGATTCTATTACAATTTGCTTTTTTTTATTCTGAATTTTATTCCCTCCAAAATGTTAGGATGTTCTTAAGAAAAGTTTTCAGTCTAGATACTTTTGAGTGTCCTTTGTAAAAACTGTAACCACGTTAACTTCACCTATACTTTGTGGTCTTTTCTTTCAAGTATATTAGGAATACAATTATTTTTCTTGTTCCCCCAAAGTTAGAGCTTACACAGTTTGCTAGCTTTCACATCCTTGCCTGTCTTCCAAAATGTTTTCGAGAGGTCGTTCTCCCCTGTAGCTTACCAAATGAGGCCCATTTTTTTTTCCCCACTGCATAGAATGCCAGTCATCAAAAGGACAAGTTTTGCAAAAGTGAGTTTATTCATGAGGCAGCCAAATGTGAGAAGGCAGGAGCCCCAGGTCTCAAATTTGCCTCCCTGAGAGTAGAATTTAAAGATACTTACGGAATAAATAAATGGCATTCTGAGACATGGGGAGAGGTGATTGGAGAAGTAAATAATCAGTGGTCTGTGCATTCCTTTTTTTTTTTTTTTTTTTTCATTTGGGTCTGGGGATGGAGCCCAGGGGCATTTGACCTCTGAGCTACACCCCCAGCCCTATTTTTTATTCTTTATTTTGAAACTGGGTCTCCCTGATTTGCAAAAGGCCTCACTGAGTAGCCATGGCTGTCCGCAAACTGCGATCCTCCAGTCTCAGCCTCCCAAATGCTGGGATTACAAAAGTGCCCCGCCACACCCGGTGGTCTGTGCATTCTTAATCAAACTTCATGGTTTCTATTTGGGCATGGTGGCACACATCTGTAATCCCAGTACATGGGAGGCTGAAATAGCAGGTGTGGAGGTCGCAGCCAGCCTCAGCAACTTAGTGAGGCCCCCAAAACTTAGAATGTTTGAAAATAAAAACTATAATTGGGCTAGGGGTTTATCTCAGAGGTAGACCACTTTTATGTTCAATCCTCAGCACCACAGAGAGAGAGAGAGAGAGAGAGAGAGAGAGAGAGAGAGAGAGAGAGAGAGAGAGAAGGAAGGGAAACTTCATGGTTCTTCATAGGATACATGATCAGAAAATGGCCGCATTTGCATTTTCTGAGGGTGAAGACTTCGGCTCTCTGCTGTCATTGCACACTTGGACTGACCTGGTGAAGGGTTGGTGGTTTCATCTGGTGTGAGCTGTCTCTTAGTTCCTAAAAAACAAATTAGGCAACCATCATTGTCATGACCTATACATTAGAGATATGTTATCTATAGCCAAGCTAATGGAAATATATTGCTTGTCTGTGTGACCTCTAAAACCAGTGAAAAAACTAAGTAACCAAAAGAAAGTGAAAGCTAGGCATGCTGACGCATGCTTGTAATCCCAATAGGTGGGCGTCTGTGGCAGAAGGATCATAGATTTGAAGCCAGCTTCAGCAAGAGAGCCAAGATCTTCACCCTCAGAAAATGCAAATGCTGCCATTTTCCGCTCATGTGATTATACGTATAATATATAATCAAAATATCTTATTCTCTTGATATGAGTTTTAGGCATATATACTTGCAGAAGTCAATATCAAGAATACAGTTTTCGCCAGGCGTGGTGGCGCATGCTTGTAATCCCCGCGCTTGGGAGGCAGAGGCAGGAGGATTGCGCAGGTTTGAAGCCAGCCACGCGCACTGGCTTAGGGGACCCTGTTTCCAAATAAATGTAAAAATAGGTCTGGGAGCATGGCCCAGAGGTAGAAGGGCTTCCAGGAACCCCAGTACCACCACCAAAAAAATAAATAAATAAAAGAATACAGTTTTCAAGAGAAAAGTCAGGAGTATGGTCATCTACTAGGGAATTTTTAAAGGATAGGAGCCATGGGTATAGGAGGGAAAGTTTGATTCTGCATAGTTCACAGCATATGCTCATTCCTCAGTTTAAAAAAAATAGCATCAATAACATAATAAAAATCTCAATTCAGATTACATTTTTAAAAGATTTAAAATTAGCCGGGCGTCGTGGCACACGCTTGTAATCCCCGCGCTTGGGAGGTGGAGACAGGAGGATCGTGCAGGTTTGAAGCCTGCCGTGCTGGCTAAGAGACCCTGTTTCCAAATAAAAATAGTATAAATATAGGTCTGGGAGTGTAGCCCTGAGGTAGAATGGTTTCCAAGAACCCCAGTACTACCATACACAAAAAAAAGATTTAAAATTATATATCTTATTAGTAATTCAATATTCCAATGGCTTAGACTCCAATGGTACATTCCTTAAATATTTGAAATTTGAAGTCCACATCATCACCTGTTATATTATGTATCATATTGTATTCTTGGAAATTTGATATTTACCCCAGAGATTAACTGTATCATGCTAGCTGACCAAGCACATCTTTTAGAAAAGAGTTTATAATTCAGTAAAGATACTTCAACCATAAAGAATGAATTTTACTATTTTACATCATGATGCTCTCCTCAAGCACAAAGTAGAACTCAAATGCTATCACTTTTGTATTTTGCTTTCAGTAAAGGTGCTGATAATGCTAATTAGATGGAGTAAATTATGTTTCATTTGTCTGGTACTATTTGCCTGCTAGTAAGTGTGTGAGTCTTACTCTTGGCACAAAGAAATTCAGCACTCTTGTTGGGAAAACACTCTTTTCATTCCAGCTTTGTCAGTCTTTGAGCTTCCCAAAAGGGAACAGATGACAGCAATCAACAGGAAACTGTTCATAGTTAGACCATCTTGAACTCCTTCACCTTTAAGCTCATTTCACCACTTAACATACTTTTTTCAAGTAGTCAGTGGGTATATTTAGACTGTCCTTATCCCTTTGGTGTTGACTGGAGCCTCTGGTGTAAGCCATCTGCTGTTCTTAGAATTACTTAAGAGTGTGGGGACAGTGGAAAGTGATATTGGGATCCATGAGGATCTTCTTTTCCAACAGTAAAGACTAGATATATTTAAATTAATCTTTATTTCCTTATGTAAATTGATCTACATCCCCCATTTGTCCATTTGTTAGTATTGCTTGTTCAGTATACCCACCCATCCAGAATAAAGAATATCCCTTAGAATATTTAAATGATAGTCTTTCAGTTTGTGGCTTAACTGAAACTCTTCCTTATGACTTATTGAAGCTCAATTATCTTAACAAAAGACAGAAGCAAAGTTAAACTTGGGCAGTGCATTCTCAGGTTCAGTTTTCTTGGATCAAAAGCTCAGGCCACTTATATAATTCCTATAAATCAAATCAGTCTTCTGATGTAAAAGATGAGCTACTGAAGAATGCATTTTTGACTGAGACTAAATTGTTCACGAACTTCATTCTGATTATTTTATAGATTTCTTATGTCCACATCTCTATTAAATCTACCTCCTTTTCCTTCTGAACATGAACCACAATGTACATAGCCCAACCACAAAGAATGTGTAAAGTTGAAATCACTGTTTCAGAGTGTATAGATCATTGCCAATAAAGTCACAATTCTACACTTACTACATTAATGAAATTAAAAAAAAAAAATCTACCAAGTCCAGCGTGGTGGTGCACACTTCACTTGTAATCCCAGTGCTTGTGCACACTTGTAATCCCAGCACTTGGGAGGCTGAGACAGGAGGATCACATAGGCTCAAAGCCAGCCTCAGCTACTTAGTGAGGTTCTCAGCAACTTAGTGAGACCCTGTTTTCCAAATAAAGTATAAAATAGGTTTGGGAGGATAGTCTGGAGGTAGAAAAGGCCCTGGGTTCCACCCCCAGAACCACAAAAGAAGAAGAAGAAGGAGAAGGAGAAGGAGATGGAGGAGAAGAGAAGAAGAGGAGGAGGAGGAGGAGGAGGAGGAGGAGGAGGAGGAGGAGGAGGAGGAGGAGGAGGAAGAGGAAGAAGAAGGAGGAGAAGGAGGGGGGAGGGGGGGAGGAATTACCAATCTCCAGAATGCCCCAGGAACATATAGCTGTTTATATATCCACTTTACTAAGCTTCATAATTGGTTGCACACTGTGCATGAAAATGTTTTCAGTGCCAGTAATGACTCAGTTTGCCTAGAAGCTGCACAATACTTAGCAAGCGTGTGGGTTAAGTGGATGAACATATAGGCGACGGTAGTATTCTTACTTTAAGTCACTAATTTAATTAATTAACTAATTGTTTAATTTTCAGGCTTAACTACAGCTATATCTAGGAACTCTTCTTCTTTTTTTTTTTTTTCTTAGCCAAAAAGTAAAGTTGTAAGTTATTATTATCAGACTAGGAATGTACCTCAGCTAGAGGGCTTGCCACCAGGAGCCAGTCTCTGGATTTGATCCCTAGCACTGCAAAAGAAAAACATATATTTTTAAAAGGTTAAATATATTTTTTAATGGTAAGAATACTTGACCTGAGATCTACCCTCTTTTTTGTTGTACTGGGGTTTGAACCCAGGAGGCTTCCTACCTCTAAGCTGTACCTCCAGCTCTTTTTACAAATGTTTTAAATTTTAAAACAAGATCTTACTAAGTTAGTGGTTTCAAAGCTGTAATCCTCCTGTCTAAGCCTCTGAAGTACTAGGATTACAGGCATGCACCACCATGCTAGGCTAGAGAGCTACCCTCTTAAGTTTTTAAGTGTATAGTACAGTGCCATTACTCTAGGGACAGTGTTGTACAGAAGATCTATAGGACTTAAGCATCCTGCATCATGGAGACATTAAGCCTGTCGATGAACAGTACCCCATGTCCCCTCCCACTCAATCCCTGGCAATCTCTGTGTTACTCTCTGATTCTGTGAATTTAACTATTAAATTAGAGATACCTCTTGTAGGTGAAATTATGCAGTGTTTGTCATTCTATTTCTACCTTATTTCTCTTGATAGCATGTAGGATTCTTTATTAAGATAGCTATATAGCATGATAAATACATTTAACATTTAACAAAAAACCTGAATGGAACTCCCTATTGCACCATTTACTTCAAGTGTAGACTTGGGCAAGCTATATAAATTCTCCAGGCCTCAGTTTCTTCACCTATAAAATGGTAATAGTATCTTAAGGACTCATTATGAGGGCTAAATCACTGTGTTGGCATTTTCTTTCTTTTGCAGGCAAGAAGCTCTTCTGGCTGCCATTAGTGAAAAGGATGCCAATATAGCTCTTTTGGAGCTTTCATCCTCTAAGAAAAAGACCCAGGAGGAAGTGGCTGCACTAAAGCGGGAGAAGGATCGCCTGGTCCAGCAGCTTAAGCAGCAGGTAGTTAGTAATGCCAGGGGTGCCCAGGGAGGGCTGAGGAGACCAGCTTTCACACTGTCCACTCCACATGTGCTTGCCAGGGTGTACTCCAGCATCTTATGCTTCACGTTAGACATGCATAATGATATTGAGTTCATTTTCATAATTAGAGACTTCTCATAAATCTGTGGGTAGGTTCAGGAAATGCATGGTATTAGACAGTATCAGTCTTCCATGGGAACAATTTTTAACCTTGTATGATAGCTAGTAGAAAGGAGTGAAATTCTACCTACTTGAATTTTTTTCATCCAAATACATTCCTATTACATGGGAATTAAGAGGTGAATATTTTTAAGTGATAACTTGATTTTTAAGAGATTATTTTTATTAAGAGATTCTTTCCTTCTTTCTTTTAATTTTTATTTTTTGGTGGTACTGGGGTTCCTGGAAACCCTTCTACCTCCGGGCTACATTCCCAGACACCTATTTTTTTATATTTTTATTTGGAAACAGGGTCTCTTAAGCCAGGCTGGCTTCGAACCTGCGAGATCCTCCTGTCTCTGCCTCCCAAGCACGGGGATTACAAGCCTGCGCCACCATGCCCGGCCCTTTATTCTTTATTTTGGAACAGGGTCTCACTAAGTTTCAGAGGGCCTCACTAAGTAGCTGAGGCTGTCTGCAAACTGCAATCCTCTGGTCTTAGCCTCCCAAGTGCTGAGATTAAAAGCGTGTGCCACCACGCCCAGCTGGATGTTACTTAAAAAAGTTCTCTGGATTTTGAGTGTATATGCTTAGCAGTATCAGTTTTCTTAAGTAGTTAGCCTGAATATATAGCAATGTGATTTAAGTACTTTATGGCCCTTCACCTTAAAATGCCAAATAGAATATCTAGCGTACTGGAATGCTGTATCTCATTCATGGGAGCTTTTGATTACTTGGCTCTCACTATGTTTTCAGGGGCCGGGATGTAGCTCCGTGGCAAAGCACCTGCTTTGCAGTTGCGGCACTCTGGGTTCGATCCCTGGTTCCAAAAAGACAAAAAAAAAAAAAAAAAAAAAAAAAAAAAAGAACTCCTTTAAAAACCATGTTTTCAGTAGGTGAAAATTAAGGAACTTATAACCTTAGAAAAGAGTAGTAAAAAGGTTATCTGTGCATGTGGTTTGTGATAGAGTGCATGCTTAGCATACAGGTACTCTAGCCCTAGATTTGATCCCTACCACTGGTTAAAAAAAAATCACATGTATTTTTATCTAAATGTATACCCTGAATATTCTGTAGTTCTTGATACTCCTTCATACAGTCTTTCACTGTCTCCCTTCCATGAAAAGTTTTGCAGTCTTACTCTCTCAAAATGTATCTGGATGCTTTGAGCAAGAAGGAAGGAGTCGTGCCAAAGACATTATGGTTCTTTAATTCTCCTAAGTGTGTAATAAGTTTTGGATAAGGGAGAGGACTTTTGGAAAGAGACTGTGGCATTGATGTTGTTTTAATTTAAAGCTTCTAGTCCTCGAATTGCTGGATGTTCCTCAATCTAAAGGCCATTTCTTAATAGAGAAGCATCAGCATCGGCCAGGCTTTGCAGTCAGTGGAGATGCCCCTCCCTAATTGGCTCTTGGCATTCATGTGTGGTTCCTGTACTCAGAGGTGGAGCAGTGAGGGATAGACAGATTTGGGGGTCATCGTCTAATATGGTCCCAATTTATTTACCCCTAGGGGTAACTTGTCTCCTCAACTCATTCACGGCAAAACAGCACTTGGAGGACATGGACTAGAGGAAAGGGCCAGGGCTAATGAAAAAATAAAGGTTTTCTAACAAACTCCAGATGTGCTGTGGTGGGTGCCAACCAGTGTGTTCAAACCGTAAGTCATGAAGACGCCCCTGCTGTGGTTGTCAGGCACCCACACTAGATACAATGTAAACTCGGGGTGCTAGCAATCATTAATACAATCTGTTTGGCCACAGTGGCTGTCACAAGATTGCCTTTCTCTCAGCATTATATTCTTTTTACCTCCAGAATTTTATGATCTCTATATTGTATTTTCTGTTAGTGTGAATTTCACCCTGTGTACCTAAACAGAGATACCAAATGCAGATTGAGCTTCTCACAAAAGCAAGTATGTGTTCTCGTTAGTTAGTTTGTTTTGTTTTCGTACCAAGGATTGAACACAGGGACATTCTACCTCTGAGCTGCACCCCAGCCCTTTTTTTATTTTGAAACAGAGTCTAAGTTGTAGAGGCCCTCTAAGTTGCTGAGGCTGACCTCGAGCTTTTGATCCTCCTGTCTCAGCCTCCCAAGTACTAGAATTATAAGTGTGTGCCACCACACCCAGCTGAAAGTTTTTTCAGTAGAGTTCTTTTTTATTTTTGCAGAACTGAGGATTGAACCTAGGGACAAAATTCTACCTCCAACCTACGCCCCAAACCCTATTTTTTTATTCTTTATTTTGAAAAAGGGTCTCGCTAAGTTTTAGAGGGCCTCACTAAGTAGCTGAGGCTGGCCACAAAAGTTTCTGGTCTAATTTCTAGGTTTTTGGTCTATTTTGAGTTGACTTTTGTACAAAATGAGAGATAAGAATCTAGGTGTGTTACGGTTTTGAGAATATGTTACAGTTGGGGAATGTTATGGTTTTGGAGAAACTGTCCTCGGGGACCCCTATTAGAGCCCCGGACACAATTTCCCTCAAACCACAACAAAACCCCAAAAACAGAAAAACCGCAGAAAACAGAAAAAGTACGGGTTCTTGTCCTGAGCTAAGAATAAATACACATTAGTCCGAAATTTGCTAAGGATTTAAAGAAGTTTATTAAAAAGATAGAAATACAAAAGATAGTTTCAGCCCCATGCAAGAATGGCATGGGGGTTGGTTCAAATGAATGCCCCACCAGAGATACAACATGTGGACCGGACTTTTTATACACGACACCCTCCATCTTGTTTTCGTAATTCTGACGTAGTAAAAACCCTGTCAGGTACCTCCCCCATCCAAGGTGTCTTTCACAAAGGTCCATCCCCTCCTCCCATCCTAGCTAGATTATTATGTAGCTCTGTCTTTAGAAAGAGGAAGTCCTAGCTCCCCTCTCCTATGGACTTGCTAATTACATTTAGCTAAGTCAGTCTCGGTTTCAATAGCTGTTTGCTTCCTGACTGAAACCAAGACCAAGTCTTCCTTTCCCCAGGTCTGCCTTTTTTTTTTTTTTTTTTTTTTTTGCGGGTCTGGGGATGGAACCCAGAGGTATTTGACCTCTATGCTACACCCCCTGCCCAATTTTTTATTCTTTATTTTGAAGCAGTGTCTCACTGAGTTGCGGAGGGCCTCACTAAGTAGCTAAGGCTGTCCGGGAACTGCAATCCTCCGGTCTCAGCCTCCCAAATGCTGGGATTACAATCGTGCGCCACCACGCCCGGCTTGACACAGTTATTTTTGAAATATATCTATTAATAATCAGAGCTTTCTCAAATATCCCTAGGCCATTCCCAATACTGGTACAGTTGCATTTTTTTTTTTACATATACATATCCAGTTTTTCTAGCACCATTTAGAACTGAAATTTTTATAATGCTGAGTCATCCTATATAAGAACAAGGGTAGGTGTTTCCCCTTTCTGAATTTACTTTTGCTCTCTTAGAGGTGTTTCAAGTTTTTATTCATATATTTTACCCATCTTGTCAGTTCATCTACATTAAAATTTTATCTTTGTAGCTGAGCATGGTAGCACATGCTTGTAAATCTCGGTACTTGGGAGGCTGAGAGAGGAGGATCACAGGTTCACAGCCAGCCTCAGCAGCTTAGGCCCTGTTTAAAAATAAATGAATAAAGTAAGGCTAGGGCTGTAACTTGTGCGGGCACTGTGAGGTCTGACTGTGAGGCCTGGCTGGAGCAGGTGGAGAACAAAAGAACTCTAGCAGTGATTTGAGAAAGTAACCCTAACCATCCCCTGCCTCCAGCCTCAGGAATCTTCTGCCCTGGCCCCTGTCAAGACCACCAATAGGGAAAAGCCATGACTGCCAGCTCTTCCTCCCTCCTAATTCCTCATAAAAAGCTCCTGGTCTGTAAGGAAGGAGCCTTTTCTGACTCTTGTGGGCTCTCTCCCTGGTCAGTTTGCCCTCCCAGGTTCCCTGCAACTAAAGAGTCTGTTCTGGTCTGTAGAGCTGTGTTTTTTCTTTCTTTTATCCATATATTATCTAATAGCTTAGAGGTAGAATGGCCCTGAGTTCCATTTCCAGAACCACACATACACACACAAAAATATAGAGACTTTTTATTGTATATAAGTTTTGTTTTCTATAACCATATGCATTTACTTACATTAGGCTTGATTTTTGTTTATATGTTAATTTGGTATTTCGCTCTGTTACCCAATTCTTATACCATATAAGTTATTTTATCTTTTTTATTGCAGCCTGTGGTATTCTTATTTTTCATTGGCACATTATCGTTACACATCATAATTAGATTCAAAGTGCTATCTTCACATATGCACACATCTCTTCATGTGTTTCCATTCTTGTTCCACCTTCTCCTCATGCGTGCTAGTGTGATTGGTAGTGAAACATTCGTATCCAGACATAATATCATTTGGTCATTTCTCAGGCCTCCTTTTTCAACCTTTTCTTCTTCCCTTCCCAATATCCCCTCCAGTGTTCTAGTAATCTCTCCCCATTTTCATGAAGCTCCTTTGTCCTTTGACTTCTGACAGCTTGATTGTAATGCACCTGAAGTGAGTAGAGGAACCTTTTAGATTGAATCTACTTGAGGACCTTTGAGCTTCATAGATGTTCATTCCTCTCCTAAGATGGAGGTGTTTTCAGCTATCATTTTTTAAAATAGGTTTTCTTTGCCATTCTTTATCTCTTTCCTCTGAATCACTCATAATGTGAATATTTGTTTGGATAATTGTGTCTCATAGATATTGTAGGCTTTCTTTACTCTTTTATTTTTCTACTCCTTTATTTTTCTTAAACTGTATTATTTCAAATGACCACATCTTCAAGTTCAGAAATTCTTCTGTTTGATCTAGTTTGCTATTAAAGTTTTCAACTGTATTTTTTATTTCATTTATTGAAGTCTTCAGCTCTTAAGATTTCTCTTTGGGTCAAACAAATGTTCTTAAAAACTATTTAGCTGCCCATCCACTTGAGATTCAGACTGCAGTAGTTTAGTTACCTTTCAGAATGAGTTACTTTCTAGAAAAAATAAAAACCAGAACACTATTAGGCTTTTTTCAAAATAATTTGAAATAGCTACCTCTGAATTATTCTCTTATTATTACCAATTACTCTGGAAAAAGCACTCTATGATGCTATTCACTGTGAACTTCTCAACTTAGTTCTATAGGCAAATGCTTTACTTTCTATATTTAGATAATGTCAAGTTAGGTTCAAAATATAAAGATGAATCAGTTCATTCAAAATGAGGAGACAAATTTTGACTGATTTAATTTTTATAGCAATAGCTCTTTCTGAATAATATCACATAAAATGTTTTAGGCTATAACATTTTCTCCTCATATGTAGTGGGATTCATAATTTATGAAAACTATTTGTCAGCATTAATTAAACCTATCACTCTGCCAGGCGTGGTGGCATACACCTGTAATCCCTGTGCTTGGGAGGCTGAGACAGGAGGATCACACAAGTTCGAAGCCAGCCTCAGCTACTTAGTGAGGCTCTCAGCAACTTAGTTTCCAAATAAAATATAAAATAGGTCTGGGAGTATAGTCCGGAGGTAGAAGGCCCCTGGGTTCCACCCCCAGTACCAACAATCAATCAATCAATCAATAAATAAATAAATAAATAAACAAACAAACCAACAAACCTATCACTCTTTATACTCTAATTCTCTTCTAGGACCGTAACTACTCTCATTCATGGGGGTAGTACATTTAGGTGACAACAACAAGAATTTAATTGAGTTTTTTTTTTAAATCTATATATAAACCCAGGCGTGGTGGCATATACTTGTAATATCAGTATTTGGGAGGCTGAGACAGGAAAATCACAGGTTTGAAGCCAGCCTTAGCAATTTAGTGAGTCTATTCGCAATTTAATGAGACCCTGTTTTCAAATAATAGAAATAAAAAGGGCTGGGATGTAACTCGGAGGTAAAATGCTCCTGGGTTAAATCCCCAGTACTACAAAAAAAAATCTTTATATAAAGTCTTTTTTTTTTTTTTTTTTTTTGGTGGTGGTACTGGGGATGGAACCCTTCTATCTCTGGGCTACACTCCCAGACCTATTTTATATTTTATTTGGAAACAGGGTCTCTTAAGCCAGCGAGAGTGGCTTGAAACCTGCACGATCCTCCTGTCTCCGCCTCCCAAGTGTGGGGATGACAAGTGTGTGCCCAGCTTTATATAAAGTCTTAATGGCCATACATCTTTTATTTATATACTCACCCTTGGCTACCAGTAATATTAATCATTTATTCACCCTCTTTGTTGTGTTGGCAAAGTTTTGTGATTATTTTCTAATAAGATCTCCTGTAAGGAGATCCAGTTCTGTTTGTTTGTTTGTTTGTTGTTTTGTTTGTGGTACTGAAGATGGGACTCAGGGGCCTTCTACCTCCAGGCTACACCCCTAGACCTATTTTATTTTTTTAAACAGCATCTCACTAAGTTGCTGAGAGCTTCATTAAGCTGTTGAGGCTGGCTTCAACCCTGCAATCCTCCTATCTCAGCCTCCCAAGTACTGGAATTACAAGCATGCACCACCATACACAGCTTAGGAGAACCAGTTATTAATAGTATAGTCCCATTTCACAGATAGTAAAAGAAGGCACTAATTGGCTATCAGCATTAGTCACTTCTAAGTACCAGATGTTTGTAAGAGAAGTTCTACACTTTTTCTTAGCCTGCTGTCAAATCAGTGTTGATACTTTGAACTCTGGAGCTGTTTAATTCTAAACTATCCTAAGTACTAAGAAGTACTTCCCCCATGTTCCAGGAACCTCTTCTTGCTTGACCCACGCTCCTTACTGTTCACAGATACTTCTAGACTCTTCTAAATTTATTTAGCAGCATTTACCAGTTATTATTTAATGCTTACTGTATACTGGGTCCTCTCCTGGCTCCTGGCAATACAGGAACAAGCCAAACAAACATGGCCCTTGAAGGCTTCCCTTTAGAAATTGCAAGCTCACCTATTTTATCCAATACCTCTAGGTGTTTTGTCACATAGAGTTTTCAGTCATCTAATGTGCTAGTCTGATCTCATGGCTGTGACCAGACAACTAAAAGGAAAACAGCTTAAAGGAAGAAAGATTGATTTGGGCTTGTGGTTTTCAGTCCATGGGCACTTGCCCCGTTATTCTGGACCTGTGGGCAAGGCAGAGAGCATCATGGTGGAGAGGCCACGCAGAGCAGAGCTGCTCTCCTGTGGCAGCCAGAAAGCAGAGGGGAAAGGCCAGGGTAAGACACACCCTCTAGGGCATACCTCCAAGGGCCTCCTTCCTCCAGCCAAGCCCACCCTTGAAGTTTCCATCACCTCCCAGGAGCCCATAAATTACAAACCCATCAGTAAGATTAATCCACTGATGAGTTAGAGGCCTCATGATCCAGTCACCTCCCAAAGGCCCCACCCCTCAACACTGCTCCTTAGGGACCAAGCCTCCCCCCCCCCCACCTCAGTGCTAGTGATTGAACTCAAGGGCATTTTACCTCTTAGCTACACCCCAGCCCTTTGTATTTTTTGTTTGGAACAGGGTCTGGCTAGGTTGCTGAGAGAGCCTTACTATGTTGCTGAAGCTGGCCTTAAACCTGTGGTTCTCCTGTGATAGCCTCCTAAATACTGGGATTATAAGTGTGTGTCACTGTGCCCAGCTCATGAACTTTGGGGGAATATTCCAGATCCAAATCATAACATCTAGTCTACAAAGAAGCTATACTTCCTTGATGTAACATAAGAAAAGTAAGTAAAAATTTTTCACACAACCTCCGATTGCTTAGTCTGTCTCATTTTAAGAGCCCTGAATTTATTTTAATTTATTCATGTTTTATGTTTTCTGAACAATTGTAAGTTTCCATTATGCTTAATAGAAGAATTATAAATGGATTAAGGATAGCTAACCTCTATGGACTTAATCGATCATAAGTAATATGGCCAAACATGTTGAAAATATCATGAATGAGTATCAACCGCTTCTTTACAATATTATCTTCTGTATGATGACAGTTATTTTGTTTTCATAGAAAGTGAACCCCTTCTGCTCAATTAAAATATATAGTATTCAGAAATTGACTTGTTAGGCTTCAGTCCATATTTAATGTTTCAATAGCCCTTATTAACTTGGTCAGATAAAAATGTTAATTATTTTACAGTTATTCTCTCTTCAATTCTAAGTTTTGGTATATTAAGTATTCAGCGTGCTGCTTTCTGTGTGCAGCTATAAATGTTAATTTCATCTATATTATTGCTGATGGCATCCAGATTTCCTTGAAAGGAAGTAGTGGCAAAGCATCTTGTGTTCACTCTCCTCACTTTTGGAAGTGTCTTCTACTTTGATAGCCTAATCTCTGCTTTAGTCTTTGCTTCAAGACTCATACTTGTAGTTTGGAATCTCTTAACCATGAAATAAATATTTGTTCTTTCTTTCCTTCCTTCCTCCCTTCCTTCCTTTCCTTTCCTTTCCTTCCTTCCTTTCCTTTCCTTCCTTTCTTTCTTTCTCTCTTTCTTTCTCTCTCTCTTTTTCTCTTTCTTTTTTTTTAACATCCTAGGGATGGAAACCCAGGGCCTCATATATGCTAGGCAAGTGCTCTACTACTGAGCTACAGCCCTAATTCTTAGTATTTTTTTCTTATCATTAGAAAAGCCATTCCATGCTTTTTTCCATTTGCAAATTCATACTCCTTTCAACGTAAGTTGAAACAGATGTGAAATGAGAAGGAAAGGAGGGTACACAGAAAAAAAAAACCTCACTCTTCCCATAAGTGGTCATTTTATTTATTCTTTAAGCCTTGGAGATATTTCTATTGGTATGTTTATTCTTCAAGTATAAGAACTCCCATTCTGTAAGTGTTGCGTGTGTTTCTTGTTTGTATGAAACATTGATAGGAAGCGCTATGTCAGAAATCAGGGCGCTAGCTTCTGCTTTGTCCATAACTGAATTATATACCTGGGGCAGTAGTAAAGCCACCAACTAATATACAGCACTTTACAACTTACAGAAGGCTATTCAGATGCCCTGTAGCACTACTTACATGGCTCAGGCAAATATCATGAATAAAAGTGAGTGAGTGGTATAAGACAATAGGAGAGAGAACTGTGATAAACTAGAGACCACATGCTTCGTCTAAAGAGACGGCTTCTTTTAATACCAGCCTCCTGTGACCATGCAGGATATGGGTTCTGTGTTATCTAATCCTTCACTTGTGTAAAAAAATCTCTTAAATTTTTTGGTTGGAAGCTGATTTTTCTTTTGGTTCTCACATAAATCAGGCTATAAACTGTCTTACTTGCTTATTTGGGCTCTATCTTCATCTGTAACAGTGGGAGGGATAGATAAAATGAATTTTGCAGTCTAATATTCTTTATTTTCATATTTTGATAAATCAACACATTTACCTTTATAGTAACTGCTAATTGCTGACATTAGATGTGTGTGTGTGTGTGTGTGTGTGTGTGTGTGTGTGTGTGTGTGTGTGTGTGAGTGAGGGGGGAGAGATGGATGGATGGATGGATGCTGGAGACTGGGTCCAGAGACATTCTACCTCTGAGCTAAACCCTCAGCCCTTTTTAATTTTGAAATGGTCTTGCTAAATTGCTGAGACTGGCTACAACCTGCAATTCTCCTGTCTCAGCCTCCCAAGTAGTGGGATTACAAGCGTGCGCCACCACACATGGCAGAAAATAGCTTTAAAAGTAGTAATCATGAGCTGGGCTTGGTGGCACACGCTTGTAATCCCAGCATTCAGGAGGCTGAGACAGGAGGATCATGGTTTGTGGACAGCCTCAGCTATTTAGTGAGGCACTTTGTAACTTAGTGAGACCCTGTTTCAAAATAAAGAATAAAATAAAATAGGGCAGGGGATGTAGCTCAGAGGTAAAATGCCCCTGGGTTCTATCCCTACACCTGCAAAAAAAAAAAAGAAAAAAAAAAGTAGTAATCTTGAAGCATAAAAAATGATATGTATAAGGATTATTTAAATCTGTCTATAGATAATGTGCTTATTTTATTAAAGTATTAATTTCATTAAAAAGTAATGCATTTTAGTTAGGTAGGGTGGTGCACAGCTGTAATCACAGCAATTTGGGAGGCTGAGGCGGATTGGATATTCAAGGCCAGCCTGGGCAACTTAGCAAGACCCTGTTTCAAAGTAAAAAATTAAAAGGCTTTGAGATGTAGCTCAGTGGTAGTGTACCACTGTTTTTTTTTTTTTTTTTTTCTTTTCTTTTTTTGTGGTACTGGAGTTCCTGGAAGCCCTTCTACCTCCAGGCTCCACTCCCAGACCAATTTTTTTAGTTTTGGAAACAGGGTCTCTTAAGCCAGCGCGGCTGGCTTCGAACCTGCGCAATACTCCTATCTCCGCCTCCCAAACTCAGGGATTATAAGCGTGCGCCACCACGCCCGGCGATACCACTGGGTTTAATCTCCAGTACTAGGGAGGAAAAAAAAGACAAAAAGCACTGCATTTTGAAGTTTTAAAAAAATTGATTATTTACTATCCCCTTGAAGCCTCTTTTTAACTCCACAAAGAAATAGATCATATTTTGATGAATTCTTCTCAATTGTAGGTAAGTGAAGTCAAGACATTGGGAGATGTAGGGAAATATGAATTCATCCCAGGCTCCTTTTATCCATCTGCCTTTTTTTTTAGTTATCAATTCCAGATGTTGGAAATTCATGACAACAGTTTGATAAGACTTTCTTCCCTTCTTGTCTAGCATCGAATCTAACTTACCCTTCCTATTGCCAGGCTGCTGCCTTTTATGATGCTACAGGGAATTAATTTATAAATCTTTTGAGTTTCCTTATCCCTCTTAAATTTGTCTCAATGCAAATAAATCAACCCGGATTTCCTGCGCATTTGCTAGTGCCCTCCACCCCTGTTGCTTGTGTGCCTGTCAGGTGGCATGACTTACAGCTGCCATTCCTGTGCTCGTTGACCTTGGTCTGAGGATCTCATTAAGTGTAAGTAAAGCTAGACAGATTGGCTGGTCCCCCCACTTCCCTTAGTGGGAATCAAACAAATATTTTCCACAGAATCTATTCCTTCTGCCTTTTTCAGTCTCTTTTCACGTAATGCAGATTCTTTCTAAAAGTAAATATGTAATTAAATGATATTTGTATTCAAAGACGACATAAATGATGCTTAGCACAGTATAACCTGAGGGGTTACAGGGTACCCTTTTCTGAAGGCATAGTTTTATGTGACCAAACTAAATCATCTGTGTTACTACATGACCCTAGAAAACAGTATACCTACCATAAGTCATCTTGAAGATTATGATATCTAGCATTTATTCAGCCGAATCCTGTTTTAAGTACCTTATGTGAACTAACTCATTTAATTCTCACTAACACCCTGTGAAGTAGAATTATTCTTATTGTACGGGGGGGGATTGAGATTAGATAATTTGCCCTAGATCTCATCTAGTAAGTGACTGAGGTAGGAGTCAACAAAATTATATCACTCCAGAACTGACACTCCTAATCAGTGTGCCAAAGTATGTTACCATCATTATGTGATTTTGGCAAGAGATTTTTCAGCCATATTGTGTGTGTGTGTGTGTGTGTGTGTGTGTGTGTGTGTGTGTGTGTGTACTAGGGATGGAACCTGGGGCATTGTATCTCCGAGCTACACCCCCAACCCTGTTTGTTTGTTTGTTTGTTTGTTCATTTGTTTGTTTCTTGTGGTGCTGGGGATGAAATCCAGGGGCCTTCTACCTCTGGACTATACTCCTTGGAAACAGGATTTCACTAAGTTGCTGAGAGCCTCACTAAGTAGCTGAGGCTGGCTTTGAACCTGCACTCCCCTCCTGTCTCAGCCTCCCAAGCGCAGGGATTACAAGCATGAGCCACTATGCCCAGCTTAGTCTTTCTTTTTTTTTTTTTTTTAAACAGGGTCTCACTGCGTTGCAAAGGGTCTTGCTAAGTAGCTGAGGCTGTCTGTGAACCATGATCCTCTGGTCTCAGCCTCCCGAATGCTGGGATTACAAGCATGTGCCATCACACCCAGCTTCAGCTATATTATTAATAATCCCATAATACTGTTATAAATAAATAATTCATGTGTGAGAGATACTGAGAATTGAACCCAAGGGCAGTCTATCTTTGAATTACACCCCAGCCTTAGTGTTTGTTTGCTTATTTACTTAATGTGATCCTGGGGGTTGAACCCAGGGGCATTCGACCTCCAAGCTACACCCCCAGCCCTACTTTTTATTCTTTATTTTGAAACAGGGTCTCACTAAGTTGCAGAGGGCCTCACTAAGTAGCTGAGGCTGTCCATGAACCTGAGATCCTCCTGTCTCAGCCTCCTAAGCACTGGGATTCAAGTGTGGACCACCACACCCTGCTTGGTTTCTTTGTTTTGTCATACTGAGAATTGAATCTCCTGTGGAAGCCTCCCAAGTACTGGGATTAAAGACATGTGCCACCATGGCCACCTCCAAGCTGTAAACATAATGACAAGTTCTCAGCAGAGACCAAAGAGAAGGCAAACACAGAGGATAAGGTGATGTGAAAACAGAAACAGAGATTGGAACGACATGGTGATGAGCCAAGGAATGCCCACCGCCACCAGAAACTGAACATAGCAAGGAAGGATTCTCTCCTAGGGTCTGCACAGAGATTGCAACCCTGGCGACACCTTACTTCTGGGCTTACGGCCTCCAGGACTGTGAGAGAATAAATGATATTGTTTTAAGCCAGTAGAGTATAGTGATTTGTTACTGCAGCTGCGAAAGCTAATGCTGGAGTGGAACTTCTCGAGCCCTTCACGTTAACAGGTTCACTCTCCTTCATCTTCAGGGTTCTGTAACATAGAATTAGAGCAGGTGAGAAAAGTGTATTTTGATGCTTATATTCTGGTTTTATTTTGCCTCTGGCTTATTCTGGGAAGGGGCAGGAATTCAATTTAGCTATCTTTTTTAGGCCAAGCATGTTTCTAGATAGAGAAACACAAAGATGAATGTGGGAAGCTTACTTTCCTTGAGTGTGTGTGCTTTCCTCCTTATTTGAAGTGAAAGAGAATATTAAATTATTTTTGTGTAATGATCAGCATCTGTTGATGCATGCAAAGAAGACATTCTTAAGACAGCCTGCTAACAGAAGAGGTCAAGTAATATTTTCTGAAAAAGGGGGATGCTAAAGACCAAGGAGAGCCCCTTCTAAAAGATAGGGAAAGAGCATTTTTAGGCAGAGGGATTAACATGACTAGGGGTGCTGAAGCATGGCACATCATGAGATTGGAGCTTTACAAGGGCTTCATTGTTACCGAGTTTATGCTACTCGCGAGACATGACATGAGTCCCAAGCAAGAAAGGGACAAGAACTGAGATGCCGAGTTTAGCTTGCACTTGACCCTGTAGGTCATGCCAGGCAGCAGAGAGGCTTTTAGACTTACTGATGTTTTCTGACTTGTTTTGTTTTGTTTTGGTGTGATTTTGGTTTTTGTTGTACTGGGGATTGAACCCAGGGGCCTTCTCTGAGCTACACTCCCAGCCCTATTTATTTATTTATTTATTTATTTATTTATTTATTTATTTATTTATTTAAACAGGATCTCACTAAGATGCTAAGAGTCTCGCTAAGTTGCTGAGGCTGGCTGCAAAACTGTGATCCTCCTGTGTCAGCCTCCCAAGTACTAGGATTACAAGTGTGTGTCACCATGCCCAGCTTACGAGTTTTCTTTTATGAATAAATATGGCAGTTGATGGAAGAAAGTTTGGGGGTCCTGTAGTAGGAAGAGGGTGGTTAAGATTAGAATGGAGATTCTTTAGGAATATATCTCTGTTATCCAAACATGAAATCATGAGGACAGGATTTCTCAGTTAAAAAGAGTGGTATGTGCACAAGGTTATTTTCTGCTATCAAAGCCACCTAATCTCAGTGGTTTAGCACAGTTTAATTTATTTCTTAGTTATGCAATGCCCATTGCAAGTCTTGCTGACCGTGAGTCACTTGCCCTCAATGCAGCAGTTCAGTGATCCGGCTCTACTTGATCTTTGATAATGTAGTTCCTTCAATATGAACTCTTCTCGGTCAATATGGTAAAGAGAGAAATAGCTGGAGTGTCCATTGCATTGGCCCCAACGTAACTTCTACTCACAGACCAATAGGCAGAATTAGGTACCTGGTTTGAGTAAGTGGAGGTGTTCTCACTAATTGGCATGCATAATCCAGAATTAAGACCATCTATGGCCGGGCGTGGTGGCGCACGCTTGTAATCCCCGCGCTTGGGAGGCTAAGACAGGAGGATCGCACGGGTTCGAAGCCAGCCTCAGCTACTTAGTGAGGCTTTCAGCAACTTAGCGAGACCCTGTTTCCAAATAAAATATAAAAAAGGTCTGGGAGTATAGCCCGGAGGTAGAAAGCCTCTATGAAAGAGACTCTGTATTCTTTTTAGGTATCTATGGTTTATACCCAGGTACGTTATCAAGAAGATTGTCAACTAGAGAATTATGAAGCTCCAAATAAAGTGAGAGCTAGAAATAGTAATATTGGAGCCATCAGAACAGAAGGGCTAGGTAAAACCACGAACACGAACTAGCTTACTCAAGAGAGAATATGAGCAAGTCATGTCTACTCTTTACTATTTTCTCATGTGCATTAAGTTTTCAAGCCAGATAGGGCTTGGAAGGCTGAGACAGAAGGATCACAGGTTCACAACCAGCCTCAGCAACTTAGACCCTGTTTCAAAATAAAAAGTAAAACAAGAATGGAGTTGTAGCTCAGAGATAGACTGCCCCTTGGGTTCAATCCGTAGTACTACAAAAAACAATTTTTTTTTTAATTTTTTTTTTTTTGGTGGTACAGGGGTTCCTGGAAGTCCTTCTACCTCCGGGCTACATTCCCAGACCTATTTTATACTTTTTTAAAATTTGGAAACAGGGTCTCTTAAGCCAGCGAGGCTGGCTCCGAACTAGCGCAATCCTCCTGTCTCTGCCTCCCAAGTGCAGGGATTACAAGTGTGCGCCACCACATCCGGCTAAAAAAACAATTTTTTTTTCCAAAATATATTATTCACTGGGTGTTATAGCGCATGCCTATAATCCCAATACTTGGGAAGCTGAGATAGGAGAAACACAGGTTCAAGAACAGCCTCAGTAAGTAGTGATACCCTCATCAACCTGGTGAGATCTTGTTTCAAAATAAAAATAAAATAGGGCTCAGGGTATAGTTCAGAGATAGAATACCCCTGTGTTCAATCCCCAGTACCACCACCACCACCAAAAAAAAAAAAAGCAACAGTTAATTCTTTCATCCTAATAGTATATATAACTTAGGATATGTCCATACAGCCTGCTGTTAACTAATTGCAGAATTGGCTAGGAATTGCTAGATGTTTTTATGGGGTTCTGGGACTTTCATGATTTATTTATTTATGATCCATCTTATACATGTTGAAAATCTTTAAGCATTTATGGCACTGGATGTCATAGGTAATTATGATGTTAACCACTCCATAGCCATTTTCCTATTATGACACATATAACTTATAAAGTTATGTTCCTGGAAACAAGGGTGATATGAGTTATAAATGCTATATTAGTACTCTGAAGAGTAAAATAAATGCAAGCTAAAGCAGCATTCCTTCAAGAGAAGAATTCTGTCCAGATGCTAGTGACTGCACTTATTTCATCTACTTCCCTTAAAAGCATCTAAAGTTTTCTGTCCTTTCTGCTCTCATTCCCTTAGCAAAAGCTATATAATGCCTTTTTAAAGTTAAAAAAATAAAAACCCTTAGTGGGCTCACATCTTTACTTAAATGCCACATTTATTTCCATAGCTAATCTTTGTATATTTGGGTGTTAAATTATACTTCAAAATAGTAGTGGACATTTTATTTAAAATTTTGTTTTCAGCTGGGCAGGATGCATCAATGACACATACTTGTAATCCCAGTACTTGGGAGGCTGAGACAGGAGGATCACAGGTTCAAGGATAGCCTCAGCAAGTAGTGAAATTCTCATCAACCTAGTGAGATCCTTTCAAAGTAAAAATAAAACAGGGCTAGGGATATAGCTCGGGGGTAGAATGCCTCTGGGTTCAATCCCCAGTACCAGAAATAAATAAATAAAATTTTGTTTACTTTGGTCATTTCCTTCTAATCAGAATAGTAGACATTGGTATGTTAAGATCAGTAATTAGCTTATAACAATACCTTCAGAGATAAATCAGCCTATTTAGTGACAAAACTTTTTTGTGTGTGTGTGTGTTACTGGAGCTTGAACTCAGGGGCATTCTGCCTCCTACATGCGTGGTGGCGCACACTTGTATTTTGTAATACAAAATAGGGCTGGGGGTATAGCTTAGAGGTAGAATGCCCTTGGCTTCCATCCCCAGGACTGCCCCCCCAAAAAAGAGAATGATTAAATTGATAAACTAGTATGAAGATAAAATTAACATTCATTGTTATTACTAATATAATGGTGATCTGTATACATGTGAGATAAAAAGGGATTTTTCTAAACCTAATAACAGGAAGAAAAGTCAAAAGTAACTACTACCTAAAGGTGCTTGAGACGGCAAAGTTATACCAGGTATTGTCAGTTCTAGAAGTAGGAGACAGTTTAATTACCACCAAAATCAAACTGTGGTCAACAGTGAGTTAGGGGGAGTAAATGAATCCATTCGTGGGTTAACTGTGGTCCAGTTGCTACAAGGACTGCGGCTGGATAGGCCCCTGCCCTGAAGTTTCTTAGTGACTGCTGATTTTAAGTGGAGATTGTACTTAGCTCAGCTCTCCACTTCCTACCTGCATCCTGTCCCTGAAGTGGAAAGGAAAGAAATGGAGCTTGATGGAGAGGGGACAGCAGACGGGCAGGTCCTTCAGAGCAGTGTGGCTCTTGGCCCAGCAAAGCCTAGCTAAGATGGCTAGTCTCTTTCAGGTTTCTACTGGGCCTCTAATCATGGTTGTTTTGAGGTCAAAATACTTGGTTTGCAGTTCCCCTCATATGCCAACTGATTTTTTTATTGAAACCTAGACATTTGAGCCAGGCGTGGTGGTGCTCGCTTGTAATCCCAGTATTTAGGAGGATGGTGGTTCATGGACAGCCTCGGCTACTTAGTGAGGCCCTTTGAAACTCAGTGAGACCCTGTTTTAAAATAAAGAATAAAAAGTAGGGCTGGGGTGTAGCTCAGAGGCAGAATGTCCCTGGGATCCATCCCCAGTACAGCAACAAAAAAATCCTAGATATTTGGGGTATTATGTTACATACGTGACTCTGGATCATAGTGAAACTCTTTTTATTTATTTATTTATTTATTTGGTGGTACTGGGGTTCCTGGAAGCCCTTCTACCTCAGGGCTACACTCCAAGACCTATTTTTGCATTTTTATTTGGAAACAGGGTCTAAGCCAGCACGCGGGGGCTAGCTTCGAACCTGCGCGATCCTCCTGTCTCTGCCTCCCAAGCACGGGGATTACAAGCGTGCGCCACCACGCCAGTGTGAAACTCTTTTTAGCTGGCTTCTTTGGCACCACTCCAAGAGAAGAGGGTATGCTGCCTCATTGTTTCTTACAGAGGGTGCCACTGGCATCCAGCTGGTGGGACCTCCTTGTTACTCCTAGGCAGAGGTGAGAGACCTATCTCCTCTGGGCTGCACTTACATACTCCTGCCTGTGTAGGGGTGCTGGAAAGCAGGCTGGAAGAAGCGCTTTCCCCCCAGTATAAGAAGTTAACTAGAGAAGTCTTCTTCCATATTAGGATTAGAAATAAGGTATTAAAATATAGAGTTAAGATATAGAAGTAAGGTAGGATTGGAAATAGAATGAAGATCCATAAGCCCAGCTGCCCAGGTTGCAGGATTCAAGGACGAGGGTAGGGGACCCACCAGGTCAAAGCCTCTAATCTCCAGCTTGCCGGCCAAGGTCTTTGTAAATGGGACCCCATCCCCATATCTCTGAGCTAGATCAGCAAACAAGGCCAGGCTAATCTGCTCTCCAGGCAGATTCTTCAGTGCAGAGATAAGCCTGGCCCAGCCAAGGTGGGTGGGAAAGGCAGAGCAGGCTCTGATGTGTGTGGATGCATGTTTTAAAATTATTGGTTGTACTTGTTTGTCCTTGTATCTGATTGGTTGTATTCTAAGGTCAGCGGGCTCGAACTTTTGGCGGGCTCTGACGTGTGTAACCACTCCCTCGTGTGTAACCACTCCCTCCTAGGGTTATAAAATTCAGAGCGTGGAGTGGGGAGGGGTCGAACCTCGGCCATAGTGTCTTGGTCTCGACCCCTGCCTAGCCGGGACAGCTGCAGCACAATAAACCTCGCTTGCATTTTACATCTCTTGTGAGTCCTTCGATATTTGGGTTGGTGGGTAATTCTTGGACCCTTCACCTGGAAGGGTAGAAATGCCTCCACTGGCACTTTGGGGTGAAGAGGGTGCTCTCTTCTGCTGTACAGTAGTCAGAATACTCACTGTCAGGCCTTCCTGACAGTTGCCAGAGAAAGGGCGGGCATCTTGTCCCTGTCCCATGGCGTGGAATTCTAAGATCTTCACCTCTTTGGCAGTGGCACTGCAGAGGAGAGACTGTTACTGCCAGATGGGATGAAAGCCCTGCCTTCCAGCTCCACTGACACCCTCCTGTGGGGACCTGGAAGTTAGGGCAGCCCATCACCCTAACTTAGTAAGGGTGGAGCTCACCACTTGATTTTTGCTAACAAGGGTAACAGTTGGGCCATAGTTTTTTGAGTGGTGTTTGGGGTAAAGTGACTATCATCTCAAAATTTTCCCTTGCCGAGCCACCCCATCTCCTTTCTCAACTTCTTTTGCCAGAGAGAGCAGGCTCTAGTTGAGGCTTCTTGTGTCTGTGCCTGTTGGCATTCCTAGGTTGCCACCATATTCAGATCCAAGTCTGGGTATATAAGGCAAAAGGGAAATCCAGGGAACTTACCAATCGTCATTCTTGTGGGTTTCCATGTCCCTAATTGATTCATCGTCTTCTCTTCATCATTTTTATGCTTATATCAATGTGTATGCTTTAGAGATAGTTGGTTTTGTGTTTTGTTTTTTGATGTTGTTGTTTTTTTGGATGTGTGGTACTAGGGGTGGAACCCAGTGGCTTTTCTACCTCCAGGCTATACTCCCATTCCTATTTTATATTTTATTTGGAAACATGGTCTCACTAAGTTGCTGAGAGCCTCACTCAGTAGCTGATGCTGGCTTTGAGCCTGTGTGATCCTCCTGTCTCAGCCTCCCAAGTGCTGGGATTACAAGTGTGCACCACCACGCCCAGCTCTAATGTGTATACTTTTTAGTTGTACTTTTGTGTGTGTGTATGTGGTGCTGGGGATTGATCGCAGGAGCATTCTACCTCCAAGCTATACCCCCAGCCCTATTTTTTATTCTTTATTTTGAAACAAGATCTCACTGAGTTGCAAAGGGCCTCACTAGGTAGCTGAGGCTGTCCACAAACTGTGATCCTCCTGTCTCAGCCTCCCAAATGCTGAAATTACAAGTGTGCACCACCATGCCTAGCTTGTTCTTGTACATTTATTTATTTATTTATTTATTTATTTATTTATTTAATGCTGGGAATGGAATCCAGGAACAGCTACCTCTGAGCTACACCCCTAGCCCAGTTTTTTATTCTTTATCTTGAAACAGCATCTCACTAAGTTGCAGAGGGCCTCACTAAGTAACTGAGGCTATCTGTGAACTGTGATCCTTCTGTCTCAGCCTCCCAAGTACTGGGATTAAAAGCTGCACCACCACATCTGGCTCTACTTGTACTTTGATATGTAGTATGTTAGATAAAAAAAAATTATTTTTGATACTTGTTACAGACACTAAGATGGACTTTACTCAGGGAGGGCTAAAAAAATGGGTCTTTTTGGGGATAGAAGGTCAGGCTCAACTCTGAATACAAGGGCAAGTAAAGCCAAGGAACAGGAAAGGCATGTATCAGTAGATGGAAAAATACTAAAAAGAAACCTGAAAGGGGGGTGGGGGCTCTTGTTAGACCAACTCATTAGGATTCCTGCTCAGGACTGGCTGGAGAGATAAGATAACAATGGGTGGGGGAGTTTGTGGGATTTGATAATAAAAAGGGACCAGATATCTAGGGTGAGGGATATTCTGCTGAACTGACCAAGGAGGATTCTTGCTAAAACTGGATGTAAATGGGCCAAGGACAGAGCCCAAGGTCAGGGCCTAAAGAGTCTGCAGCAGGTCCAGTAGAGAGATTGTCAAGTAGAAATGTAGGAGAACTGTGCCTCTTCTAGCTTCTGGAAGTGGAAGTTAAAAGTAGGGAAAACTATTTTGTCTGTTAAGGAAACAAAAGCTGCATTCTGGGCTTAGATATCTAAGTAAGCAATAGATTGGACTTTAGTGCTTATATCCAGATAAACCAATTATTTTTCTTTTTGTGGGGATTGAACTAGGGTCCTGGGGATTGAACCCATTCCACCCCTGGGCTATACCCTTATCCTTTTCCTATTTTTTTAAATTTTGAAACAGGTCTTGATAAGTTACTGAGAATCTCACTAAGTTGCTGAGGCTGGCCTCAAACCAGAAATCCACTTGTCCTCAGCCTCCTAAGAACTGTATTACAGGTGTGCACCACTACACACATCTCAAATAAACCAGTTTTTAAGTCATAATTTTTATCACTACTGTTACGGATTGGGAGAATATGGTGTGGGGATACTGTTACCCGGGGACCCCTGCTAGGGTCCCGGACACACTTACCCCCAACCCATAACAAAACCCAAAACGACCCCAAAGAGAAGAATAAACCATGGATTCTTGTCCTAAGCTAAGAATAAATATGCATAGTTTGGACCGTTGCTGAAGATTTAAAGAAGTTTATTAGAAAGATAGAAATACAGAAAATAGAAATATAGCCCCATGCCAAAATGGCATGAGGGGATGACTCGAGTGAGTACACCAAAGGGCTTACACGTGGACCGGAGTTTTTATACCCATGACCTCCATCTTGTTTACATAATTCTGACTAGTGAACATCCCTGTAAGGTACCTCCCCCAACCAGGTGTGGCAAGGCGGCTCCTTTCCTGAAGGGCAAGGTCAAACCCTGCCCTATCCTCCCTAGATCATCATGTAGATCTCTTTAGATAAAGGCCTAGTTCTCCTCTCCTATTGACTGGTTAATTGATTTGAACTAGGTTAATTTACATTGGAATAGCTGCCTGTTTTAGGCAGAAATCAAGTCCTTTCTTTACCCATGCCTGCCACCATTTTGACACAACTATTTTGAAATATATCAGTTATTTTCTTTTTGAAATATATTAATAATCAGAGCTTTCCCAAATCTTCCTAGGCTGTAACCAATACTGGTACATTCCCCCCTCTGTCTAGTAACTTCCTGACATCTGTCAGGCCAAAGGTAGATACAGAAAATACATTTTGACATTTACAATTGTACAAATATTTAACATGAACTCAATTTCCCTTAGTTTTTCCCCTATTTCTATTGCATGAATGTACCCTTCAGCAAAGGAATAAGGATGTCAAGTCATTCATAAACTACTTCGAGCTGTACAGGGGTTAAGTTAGGGGGCCCCAGCTTTAGGGTAACATTCATGCATGTAGTTGGCATGGGGAAATCAGATGGGTCCATGTCGTTTGCGTCCATGACGATCCAAAGGCCCTTGGTAGATGTCTGTCAGGTTCTGTCTGTCAGAAAGCTTTGACCCTATGAGACAATACTCAATACAGGTTAACCATGAAAACCTTAACATAGCACTTAAATGAGAAATTAAACTCTTTTGTTGACTTAAGCTGAAACACATAAAAGTGGGATGTATTAAGTTTATTTTGCACTACGTGAATCCAGTAATCATCAATGTGGAGACCTGAAATAGGCTTTGGAATAAAGATTTTGTATGATTTGATGAATACCAGGTCACCTGGACAAAACAGAATTTACCCTTTTCCTCTGGCACTGTTTGAAATTTACTTAAAACTTGCTGGTATGCTGACAATAGGGTGACATTGTTATCTAGGACTATGTCCCAGTCAGAAAAGACCTAAAAGTTTCCCTTGGCATATGAGTGAAACCAAGCTGCCAATCTTCACCTGGACATGTGTCTCTAGATTGCTTGCCTGGTGGACTTAACAAGCTTTTGGAATTTATTTCCAAGGCAAATTTCGAATCCCTGTATGATATGACTCAGTCTCCTGTAACTTTTTCGGTAAACAACCTTGAAACCAGTTTTAAGGAATTATTTCTTCCCAAATGGTGCATCTGATGGAGAGTTTCATTGACTGTTCTGGGGAACCCAGAGTTTATTGTTAGATGTAATTTACTATTTTCTACTATTTATATTACATCCTTTCTACTGGGCGTTTGCGCTTTCCTCTTGGGAATACACTGGTCTCACATCAGGCAGCCGTACCTTTCCCACAGGACAGGGCAGAGTGTCTGACATGGCTGGCTGGCAGCCTCCTGTGTTGCTCTGTCGGCTAAGTTATTACCCTGAGAAACAAGGTCTGTGTCCCTTTGATGAGCCTGTATACCTACTCCTTCCTTTACAAAAGCACTGCCAGCAGTAAATAATTTTTCATCAGGGTTTAGAAGAGGCCTGTCTGAAAGATCTGGTCTAGGAGCCCAGAGATGGGCTAATCTTCTCTCACAGGAATGGACCAGGCCCTTGGAATCCTCAGGGAAAAAGGTGAAGGGCTTAAGGGTAGCGCATTGCTTCAGTGCTATGTTTGACCTCTCCATAAAGATAGCCTGGTATTTAAGAATATGGCTATCTGACAGCCACCAATGTCTCTTGGATGTTAATAAGCTTCAGAGGTCATGAGGGGTTTGCACCATGAGGGGTCGCCCTAATGTTAATTTTATTAATAATCAGAGCTTTCCCAAATCTTCCTAGGCCGTTCCCAATACTGGTACAACTACCTTATTCTTAGCCCAATTACATATTTATGTGTTTTAGAAAACCATACCTCTAGTAGCAAACAAATTTGATGTCTGGTATTATTCCTTAGTTAAGCTTCAAATTCTGTTTATTTATTTATTTATTTATTTAATGTAATCACAGAGAATGAATCCAGGGGCATTCTGCCTCCGAGATAAACCCTCAGTCCTATTTTAGTTTTTGTTTTGAAATAGGGTCTTACTAAGTTGAGGAGGGCCTCAATGAGTTGCAGTCTTCTTGTCTCAGCCTTCCAAGTACTAGGAGTACAGGTATGTGCCACCATGCCTGGCTTCCCAATTTCTTTTAAGTTGTTTTTAGTGGAATTCTGATAATTCCTTATCATAATCTATACTTAATATGTTCATATATAGCTAGAAATTAAAGGTATTTGTTCACTTTTGCAGAACCTGGGGATCAACCCAGGGCCTCAAGCATGCATAGCAACTGTCCTACCACTGAGCTACATCCCCAGCCTTTTTTATTTTTTATTTAGAGATAGGGTCTTGCTAAGTTGCACAGGCTGATCTGTAACTTGGCAGTCCTCTTGCCTCAGCCTGCAGCTGGGATTACAGGCATAGGTCATCATACCCAATTGCAAATTTTTACATACTTTGATATATTCAATGATGAGTGGAAGTATTTCAGCCATGAGGAGATAAGATTATTTAAGATACTTTTCTAGAGCTGGGGATGTTGCTCAGTGGTAGAGCACTTGCCTAACATGCACAAGGTCCTGGGTTTTATCCCCAGCATCACAAATTTTAAAAATATAAATTAAGCCGGGCGTGGTGGCGCACGCTTGTAATCCCCGCACTTGGGAGGCAGAGACAGGAGGATCGCGCAGGTTCGAAGCCAGCCTCGTGCTCTGGCTTAGGAGACCCTGTTTCCAAAATAATAAAAATGTAAAAATGGGTCTGGGAGTGTAGCCCGGAGGTAGAAGGGCTTCCAGGAACCCTAGTACCACCAAATAAATAAATAAATAAATAAATAAATAAATAAATAAATATATAAATATATAAATATATATAGATAGATAGATAGATATAGATAGATATAGATATTTTTATAATTTGAAGCTTTTATTTTGTCAAAAAAGACCCAATTTTAATAAAGTGTGTGTGTGTGTGTGTGTGTGTGTGTGTGTGTGTACGCACGCACATGCATGTGTTTGGTTTGCGGTACTGAGGATGGAGCCCAGGGGCATTCTACATCCAAATGACACCCTCAGCCCTATTTTATTCTTTATTTTGAAACAAGGTCTCACGGAGTTGCAAAGGTCCTTCTTACTAAGTAGCTGAGGCTGGTCACGAACTCAGTCCTCCTTTCTCAGCCTCCCAAATGCTGGGGTTACAAGCATGAGCCACCATGCCCAGCTTAATAAGTGTTAATTTTATTTTTTCCCTTCTACACAAAAAACTAAAAACAAATTATTTCAATTCTACAAAAAGGAAGTAACTAGCTAAGCATGGTGGTTCACACTTAAAATCCCAGTAACTTGGGAGGCTGAGACAGAAAGATCACAAGTTCTTGGCCAGCCTCAGCAACGTAGCAAGCCTCTGTTTCAAACTAAACATAAAATGAGACTCATAAAGCTGGGGGTGTAACTCACAGGTAGGATGCTCCTGGATTTAATCCCTAGAATAGTACCACGAAAAAGGATGGGGAATCGCTTGGGAGAGTAGAAGGGAAAAAAAAAAAAAAAAAAAAAAAAAAAAAAAAAAAAAAAAACCAAGAATGTGCTAGTTCTTATGTGAAACTTGTAACAGCTTAACTACTTATATAAGTTTATACAAACAAATATATATATATACACACACACACACACACACACACACACACATACATACAGAGAAGTACATTTAAAGTAAATTCTCAGAAAAGAAGAGGAAAAGTTGGCATTACAGAATTTAGCCTTATGTGAATTACACTTATTTATTGTAGGGTACTCGGTATCGAACCCAGGGAATTCTACCTACAAGCTACACCACCAGACCTATTTTATTTTTATTTTGAAACAGGGTCTCAGTAGGTTGCAGAGGGCCTCACTAAGTTGCTGAGGTTGGCCACAACCCTATGGTCCTCCTGTCTCAGCTTTCTAAGTACTAGGATTACAGGTGTGCACCACCACATTCAGCTCCTGTGAATTACTTTTAGTCTGAATGGTTTATAGTAAAAATGTGAATGCTTTCATATCCCTTAGGTTTATTTAGAAATACTACAGTGTATGGAGCCAGGCATGGGGAGGTTGAGACAGGAGGATTGCAGTTTGCAGACAGCCTCAGCTACTTAGTGAAGCCCTTTGCAACTCAGTGAGAGTCTGTTTCAAAATAAGAATAAAAAATAGGGTTGGAGATGTAGGATGTAGGTTGGACCCAGGGGCATTCCACTCAGAGGTAGAATGCCCCTGGGTCCAAAAAAAAAAAGAAAAAAAAAATACTACAGTGTATGTTCATGACTGTACAATTTATAATCAGCTTATATTTTTGAGTCAGTTATATTTTTATTTTGTGTGTGATACTGGGGATTGAACCAAGGAGCATTCTACCTCTGAGCTACAACTTTATTTATTTATTTATTTTTGGTGGTACTGGGGTACCTGGAAACCCTTTTACCTCCGGGCTACACTCCCAGACCTATTTTTTATACTCTTTTATTTGGAAACAGGGTCTCTTAAGCCAGCAGGGCTGGCCTCGAACCTGCGCGATCCTCATGTCTCCTCCTCCCAAGCGCGGGGATTACAAGCGTGCGCCACCACACCCGGCCTTTTTATTTTTGAAACAGGATCTCACTAAACTGCTGAGGCTGACCTCAAACCTATCTGTGATCCTCCGGTCTCAGCCTCCCAAATACTTGAGAGGTGGGCACCACCAGTCCCAGGTTTGTATTTTTTCTTTAGATAGATAAAGAGAATATGTGTATGTGGTTAAAGTTCTTAGAATTTTTGAAGATCACCCCTTTGCCTGCTTAGCTTATTTTTCAAGAAGAAGAAAATTTTTTCATAAAAAAGCATTAAATAATTTAATTTTTGTACATTTACTAAGGTAAATGGTCATACTTTTATTTGGAGGGGAAATGCTAAACTTTTCTACTTTGCAGCATTAAATGGTTCAGAAGCTACGTGTGGTTGCACATGCTTGTAATCCCAGTACTTGGAAGGCTGAGATAGTAGGATTGCAGGTGTGTGGCCGGCCTCAGCAACTTAGTGAGGCCCTCTACAACTTAGTGAGATCCTGTTTCAAAATAAGAAGTCAGATAGGGCTGGGGGTATAGATCAGAGATAGAACACCCCTGAGTTAAACCCTCAGCAGCAAAAAAAAAAAAAAAAAAAAAAAAAGTTCGATTTGGGTGCACTATACCTCAAACAGTTTGAACCACCATCCTTAAGAGAAAATAATTTTATTAACTCACATCTAGCACTATTTAAGATTTAAGAAAACATCTGTCTTTTCTGTTATGTTTGAAGAACTTTAGTGTTACTTATTGTTTTCAAGCCCTCTGCATCTGTAAAATTTTACTGTATGTTTAGCCATAGACAAAACTGGTAAGTGCTTTCAGATCCTGGCCATCATTTACTGATCCTAGAGTAACAAAAACCGTTTCTTCAGGGTGTTGAGTCTTACTGGGCCCAACTAAGATTTCCTTTGACTATCTGGTTTCTTTGTGAACAGATAAAATTGGGAGAAATGATCTTTACATATTACAACTTGAATTGGGTTAAGTTTATTGCAAGGATGAAAGAATTTATACTTCCAAGTATAGCAGTAATCAAGAATAAAGTCTCAAGTGTGCTTTGTTTTTAATAGTCTCATTTCTGACATTTCAATGGATCAATATCTGCAAGTTGGTCTACAAGGTATTCATTCCTGAAACCTAAGTCATGACCTAATTTTAGGCATGGCTTTGTGGATCTGGTTCTTTTCACTATTATAGTGTACTGCAGTTGTATACCACAGCCTTGCAAGAAAACAGGACAGTTCTCCAAAATTAGGAGTGGAATAGAAATTTTTGTCAAAAATATTTTTCAGTTTAAAAATTCTGAAGCCGGGCATGGTGGCGCAGGCTTGTAATCCCAGCAGTTGGGAAGCTGAGACCGGAGGATCACAGTTCGTGGACAGCCTCAACTACTTAGGCCCGCCGCAACTCAGTGAGACCCTGTTTCAAAATAAAGAATAAAAAATTGGGTAGGGGGTGTAGCTTGGAGGTCAAATGCCTCGGGGTTCCATCCCCAGACCCACAAAAAAATTAAAAAATAAAAAATAAAATTTCTGAATACAGCCAGGCATGGTGGCGCATGCTTGTAATCCCAGCATTAGGGAGACTGAGACCAGAGGATGGCGGTTCGCAGACAGCCTCAGCTACTTAGTGCCCCCTGCAACTTAGGGAGACCCTGTTTCAAAATAAAGAATAAAAAAATAGGCTGGGAGTATTAGCTCGGAGGTAGAATGGATTCCATCCCCAGTACTAGAGTGAGTAAGTAAGTAAATAAATAAATAAATTTATAAATAAGTAAATAAATAAATAAATTTCTGAATCCACCTTTAACCCCACATTAATTGAAGAAAGAAATGTACACTGCTGTCCTGTGGAGTTCATAGTTAAAATATGCACAGCATATAGGAAAACTGCTAGGAATGCATAATTATAAATAACCATTAAAATTGCCATATTCTCTTTGGCAGCTGAGAAAGAATATCATCAGCTCAGTGCAGTTTGTCTACTGTTTTTAAATCCTCCCAGCGATGTTCTGTGTCTCAGTAATAAAGAAGCAAGGAATTCTACACAAACCACTCTGAGGGATGGTCATAATCAGATGGAAGACTAGACTCTGCAGAACGAGCAGATAGGTAGTTTGCCGTGCATTTGTTGTTTTGTTTTGTTGTGCTTTCTTCTAAGAAAAGTAAGTTGGGTTTTGGTGGGAAATACAGACTTACTCAAAGAACAGACATCCTGTGAGCTTCATGACATAAATGTTCATGTATCTAAGAAGAATCTAAGATAAGAGGGGAAAAATACATGAAACCTTAAAAAAAAGAGTCAGTCCTAAAAGAAACAGGTGAATATTTATCATCTAAAGTTCTGTCTTCTGGCCAGGCATGGTGGTCTATGCCTATAATCCCAAAATTTAGGAAGCTGAGACAGGAGGATCACAGATTTCAAGGTCAGTGCATGGTAACTTAGCGATACTCTATTTCAAAATAAAAAGGGCTGGGAGTGTACCTGCAGTGGTAGAGTAATGCCCTGAGTTCAGTCCCCAGTAGCTAACACACACACCCCTCACTGTCATGCATAGATCTAATTGAGTGTGAGAAAAAACTTAAACTTCATAAATACTTAGAGATTTATGAGTCCTTGGATTCTAGGGCTTTTTTTAAAAGCAGTGTAAGTAACAAACTGTTACTATCTAGCTGCAAATCATCCTAGTTAAAGTGTTTGGGTTTATTTTTTACTGAGATAATTCATTATGGTAAAACTGGACTTTAAATTATGATGGGTGAGTATATCCATTTTTAATTACGTAAATGGAAAATGAATTATTTTGTAAAGGAAGTTCAGTAGAAAAAGCTTTCAAAATATGTAGCTCTTTACTATATACTGTGAATTACAGAGGTGAATGCTACTGCCCCAGTCCTCATTAACCTCCCAATCTGTTGGAAGAAAAGATATGTAAACAGATTGTTGGAATCTGACAAAAGTTCCCCATAGCACTAAAACACTTTGTTCCAAACCTGAAGAGACTAGATAAACTTGAACTACCTTTCAAAATTTGTGATGTGTGGTCCAGCTCATGTGAGAAAAGGAAAATCTTCAGATGCCAGAAGCAAAGTCTTAAATCTACTGTGTTGGTTAATGCGGCAGCTGCCTAGCAACTGTCAGGCCCACTTAACAACCAGGAGCTTGGATTTAATGCCTACAAAGAGAGGTGGCGAGTTGAAACTGGACCTCAGCTACGAACAGCACAGTCAGAGGGCTGCAACACAGTGGAAAACAAGACTGATTCATTCAAACTTCTACCACTAGTAGATGACAACAAAGCTTTTCCTCCACCATGTCTCCGGAAAGGAACCCAGAGTTCACCCTAAGAAACCAAAATTCTGTACCTGTCCCTCTAAAGGCTTAAAGTACAAACTGTATTATTTCTTGATATAGGAAGGTCCTGCCTAAGAATATCATAAGGTAAGAAATGTAGGTGGTACTTAAATGTAGGAAAGGATACTTAGCCTCATTCATAATAAGATAAAGGCAAACTGAGGTGCCATTTGGCTAAAGTCAAGAATATAACAACACACTCAGCTGACATGACGGTTGGCATCAGGGATTCTGATACTCCGGTGGTAGGAATGCAAAATACAGACCTACTATAGAGGGAATTTGGATCTATCTCATAAAATTAATCCTTATGCATTGATGTGTGTGCGGGGCACTGAGGAATGAACACAGGGGCATTTTAACTCAAAGCTACAAACCCAGCCTATTTTTTATTTGATTATTACTATTTTTTTTTCTACTGGGAATTGAACCCAGTAGCATTCTATCCCCTAGCTACACCCCCAACCCTATTTTTAATTCTTTATTTTGAAACAAGTTCTCAAGTTGCTGAGGGCCTCACTAAGTAGATGCGGCTGGCCATGAACTTACAGTCCCTGTCTCGGCCTCCTAGGTACTGTGATTATGTAACATGCACCACTATGCCAGGCTTTTATTTATTTATTTATTTTTTTTGAAACAGGGTCTCATTAAGTTGCTGAAGGCCTCACTAAGTTCCTGAGGCTGGCTTGAACCTACAGTCCTGTTTTAGCCTCCAAAGCATGTGGTTATAGGCCTGCACCACCACACCTGGCTTAGGCATTTACTTTTTGACCCAGAAACTTCACTTCTATGAATGTGTCCCAAAGATACATCTTCAAAAATAAGTAACATATACACAAAGTAATTTATTGCTATATTTGTAATACCAGTAGATTAGAAATAACCCAGATGTCCAGTGGTGGGATGTTGGTTGTCAATTATAATATATTCAACAGAACAGAGGAATGTGCAGCTGTAGAAAGGAATGAGAAAGAGCTCTGTTGATATGAAGTGACTTCTTGAATGTACTGTGAAAAACCAAGACGCAAGTGCAGTATTTCATATACTTTTTATGCCAGAAAGAGAGTAACATGCATGAGTGTGCCACAGTGTATGTTTGCTTATAATTGTAAGAAGAAACAATTGAAGAATAAGTCAGAAACTTACCCAGTAAAGGTACCTGCAAATAGAAGGAAGGAACAGGATAGAGAAGACAAGTCTTCTCTGAATATGCCTAGTTAGAGTTTTTACTCTTGAATCAAATGTATGTATTATAAAATCACAAATAAAATTAGATCTGAGATAAATAAAATTAGATTGATTCAAAATCAATTCATGAAATTTGAAAACAATCTGATTATATGTCATTAACATAACTACATAGAGCAAAGAATTATTTCAGCTAGACTTTCAGTACAGATGTTTTTCTGTACATCCTCAGTAGGCTAAAGTCCAAGGAGAAGGAAAAAATGTGAAGTTGTTTTAAGGTTTATTCTGAAGGCATGTTGATAGTAATTATATTGGTGTTGGTATTTTGAAAACATTATAATAGCAGATAAAACAAATGGCATTTGCTGGGCGTCGTGGTACATGCTTGTATTCCCAGCATTTGGGAGACTGAGAAAGGAGGATCATGGTTCATGGACAGCCTCAGCTACTCAGTGAGGCCCTTTGCAACTCAGTGAGACCTTGTTTCAAAATAATAAAAAAGCAGAGCTGGGGGTATAGCCAGGAGGTAGAATGCCCTGGATTCCATCCTCAATACCGAAGGGGGGGGGGGAGAATAACTGTTAGCCGGGCAGTACTTAAGAGGGTAAGACAGGGCAATCACAGATTCTCAGCAAATTAGCATGACCCTGTTTCAAAATAAAAAATAAAATAGAGCTGAGAGAGTATAGTTTGGAGGTAGAATACTCCTGCATTCAATCCCCAGTACCATAAAAATAAAGTAACTTAACTCATTGTTTTTCCCCTCTTTCAAAAAATAGAAAAGACAGCCGGGCATGGTGGCGCACGCTTGTAATCCCTGCGCTTGGGAGGCAGAGACAGGAGGATCGCGCAGGTCCTAAGCCCCTTGCTGGTTTAAGAGACCCTGTTTCCAAATAAAAATATAAAATAAGTCCGGGAGGTAGAAGGGTTATATCCCCAGTACCACCCAAAAAAAAAAAAAAAAAAAGAACAAAAAGTTTATTTTTCACAGTCTGGATTAGGGTGCAGGCAACTACACTTGCCTGGGGAGGGCTGCCGTTCCTTCAAGGTGTTGTTGCGGTGTCCTCTCATTGTAGAAGGTTGAAGACTAGCAAACCTAATGCTGCATTAAGCTTCTTTTATGAGAATCTTAATCCCATTTATAAGGGGGAGGGCCCTTATGACCTTAATAATATTACCTGAATTTTGGAGAGGACACATTTAAATTATAACGTTAAAGACACTAATAGATCATTAAATGAGCTCTTTGGGAAAGTGGCTGATAACCATCAGGGCAAGAAATGTACAAGATGAATACGCTGTTTTTCCAGAAAGCAAATATAGGTGTCTTGTCAAAAGGACATAGAAACCCCAATGTCATAGTAAAAGCCCACAGTATGAATACTACATCATTTATTAAGATCGTTTATTTAACTTGCCTCCATTTATTAGAGGTATTCTATTTCCCTGACGTTTCAATCATAATAACAAGACCAAAAGAAGTCTGTGCATAGATAGATAGATACATACATACATACATACATACATACATACATACATACACAGCATTTATTTACTTGATTATTTAATGAATTGATTTTCTAGCAAACTTTGGTAATGATAAATATTTTTCTTTTTATTAAGAGAAAAAACACTATTTACTCACATGATTAGACAATGTTTATACTTATTTTAAATACCTTTATGAAGATCTAATTAATATCCCATGCACTTTACCTATTTAAAGATACAGTTTTTTGTTTTGTTTTGGGTTTTGGTACTGGGGATTAAACCCAGGGGCAGGGCCATTCTACCTCTGAGCTACACTCCCAACCCTATTTTTTACTCTTAATTTTTGAACAGGGGCTCACTGAGTTGCGAAGGGCCTCACTAGTAGCTGAGGCTGGCCGCAAGCCATGATCCTCCTGTCATAGCTTCCCAAATGCTGGGATTGCAAGTGTGCACCACCACACCTGGCTTCAGTTTCATGTTTTTAATAAGTTACAAAGATACACAGCCATTGCCACAATCTCCTGTTTTTAAAGTGTCTTTTTCCAGCAAGGCATAGTGGCACACACTTGTAATCTCAGTACTTGGGAGACTGAGACAGCAATATCACAGGTTCATGGCCCACTACAACTTAGTGACTGACTCTGTTTCAAAATAAAAAATAAAATCGGGCTGGGAGTATAGCTCAGAGGTAGAATGACCCTAGATTCAGTCCCCACTCCCACAAATAATAGTAGTTGTATTTAGTAGTAGTAGTAGTAGTAGTAGTAGTAGTAGTAGTAGTAGTGTTAGTAATGTATTTTTCTTAGCCATGCAGCATAATAACTTTTTATACATTTAATATTCTGATAAATTGAAAGCATTATTGGTTCTGATGTTTAGAGTGTTCCTAGTTAGCCGTTGTCCCTTTACCCTAGGCCTGGCTCCCTTTAATCTCCTTTCTCTATGGATTAACTGCTCTGAACATTTCATATAAATAAAATCACAAGTTGCCTTTTACTTTTTCACTTAGCATAATCTTTTCAAGGTTTATCCATGTTTATAAAGTACATCAATATTTTACTCCTTTATGTGGCTGAGAAATATTCTGTTGAGGTATACCACATTTAATTTATCTACTTATAAGTTGTTTAATATTTGGGTTTCTTTTTTAACTATAATGAAAAATGCTTCATGACTTTTTTTTTTTAGTAGGTGGTACTAGGTCCTGAACCAAGGGAAGTTTTGCCTCTGAGTATACTCCAACTCCATTTTACTTTTTACTTTGTATCAAGGTCTTGCTAAATTGCTGAGGCTGGCCTCAAACTTGCAATGCTCTTATCTCAGCCTCCAAAGTACTGGAATTACAAGTAAGTGCCATTGCACCCAGCTTGCTATGATTAATTTTAATAGTTTGTTGCATGGAAGTATGTTTTCAATAATCTTGGATATGTACATTGAAGTGGAATTGCTAGACCATATGGTAACTACATGTTTACCCTTTCAAGGAACTACTAAGCTGATTTACAAAGAGTTGTACCACTACAATCCCACCTGCAGTATATGAGCATTTCACCAAGACTCATACATACTTTGAAATACTTTTTTCTTGTTTTTTGTTTTGCTTATGAGTGTCCATTTGTCCCAACACTATGTGTTGAAAAAAAGTATTGACTTGGTTGATCATAAAAGTTAAGATGTTTTTTCTGAACTTTGTTTTGGTCCACTGATCTATTTGTCTCTCCCTATGCCATTTTCACACTGCTACAACGAGAGGGCAAATGAAATAAAAAGCGCAACCCAGCCGGGCGTGGGGGCTCACACTTGTAATCCCAGTACTTGGGAGGCTGAGACAGGAGGATCTCAGGTTCGTGGCCAGCCTCAGCTATTAAGTAAGGCCTCCCACAACTTAGTCAGACCGTGTTTCAAAGTAAAGAATTATAAATCAAGGTTGGGAGTATAGCTCAGAGGTAGAAGGCCCCTGGTTTCAATCCTCAGTACCACAAAAAGCAAACAAAAAGCACAATGCAATGATGGCTTAAATAGAGTTCCCTGAAAATTACTTGTCGTAAGAACTTCACATAGTTACCTAGGCTGTCTACACCCTAGTTTATTCATCTGCAAAATTAATGTGAAAAATTGTACCTCTTTCATGTTGTTTCTATGATGACTCATAAAGTTACTAAATCTCTTACAATGATGCTTGGTACATAATACTCAATCAGTGTTTGAGCCTTAAAACACAGCTTGGATTGTGTTTTAAAGTACATGTAGGTTTGCTAGATAATAATTAAATTCACTTTTTAATCTAAAACTTAGTTGGCAGGTTAACACATCTGCACTGCAGAAATTACTCAGACTACAGTACAGAGATAAATAGGATAGAAAATGTGAAAGAGAAATTAGTAGACATGGAAAATAGACTGAAAGGCTACAACAGTCATCTCACAGGACTTTTGAGAAAAGTCAGAAGGGGCAATATTGCAAAATAAGGAAATTGCAAATAGATGGAAATCATAAAATATTTAGAACAAAATTGAAAATATTTTATATTGAACTTTGAGATAGATACTGGTAGAGTCGTTCTTAGAGGAAATTTAAACTTTTAAGACTGAAACTTGGCAAGCTAAGCATCTAGCTCAAGAAACTAGAAGTGCATCAGTAAATCACACCACAAAAGATAAAGAAAGGAAATAAATGTCAAAATTAGTGAAACAGATCGGGCATGTTGGTGCATGCTTATAATCCCAGTATTTGGGAGGCTGAGACAGGAGGATTGCAGGTTCATGGCCAGCCTCAGTAACTTGTGAGGCCCTCCGAAATTTAGCGAGACCATTTCAAAATAAAGAATAAAAAATTGGGCTGGGGTTGGATCTTAGAGGCAGAATGCTCCTGGGTTCAAGGCTTCAGTCTCCACACACACACCCAAAAAAGATCTGTAGAAAAGATTAAACTAAACGCTAATTCTTTGAGTAGACTTATAAAACAGAGATTTAGATGTGAAAGATATGGGGATAGATTGTTCAAGAAGAAAGAGACCAAATACAGGTAAAAACCACATTTGTTAAAGAAAAAGAAGACATAGCTATAGTTATAAAAGAGACTGTCTTTTAGTATTGGGGATTGAACTCTGGAACATTCTGCCTCTGAGCTACATTCCAGTCCCCCCCCCACCCCCCTCCCCTTTATTTTTTAATTTGAAACAGGGTCTTCTAAATTTTTAAAGCTGCCCTGAAATCTGCAGTCTTCCTATCTCAGCCTCCCAAGTACTGGAATTACCAAATCCAAACAGACTTTTTAAATCAGGAAAATATGATGCTCTTTATGCTATACATAACTTTCCAAGCCAACAAATTAAATCAGTTTGACATCTTCCTGCCACCAAATACAAAGCCTCGTTGTTATTAGAGCTAAGTCCTATCAAATATTAAAAAGCAAACAACACTTTATGGCCGCTGTTCTACAAAATACAATAAAGAGGAAAGTTCCTGATTCATTTAATGAGTTTAGCATAAATTTGATGCTAAAACTAGAGACAATACCAGGAAGTTATAGGAAAATTTTACTTATGAAATTAGACCTAAGTATTCAAAATAAAATATTAGCAAATACAGCAATGTATAAAAATATAATTACTAAATGAGAAAGAAGAAAGGCAAGAGGAAAGGAAAAAAGAAACATTAAAGGCTTTGAGAAATGAGAATGGAATGGTAAAATACAGGAAGGCCCATGGTGTACTGTTTACTGTGAAGGTTGTACTCTGCCACCAGTAGATAGATTTTTTTTCCTTAAGCAGGAGTACTGTTGGTATCAGCTTTTATTATTGGAAGATGGGAACTGTGGCAGCAGTAGAGGGAAGCAGTGAGCTAGAGCACCAGTGGACCAGTGGTAATGTAGACGAAACAGTATAACTAATTGCTGGGGGGAAATTTGGAAATAGGGCCAATGGTCCCTTACAAAGGGACACTGGATGCAGACATGAGGGGAACACAGGGCATCAGCATTGATTCTGAGGATTTATTTATTTATTTGTTTATTCATTTATTTTTGGTGGTACAGGGAATTGAACTCAGGGCCATCCTACCTCCAATCTACACTCTCAACCCGATTTTATTTTTTGTTTTGAAACAGGTCTCACTAAGTTGCTGAAGCTGGTCTTGAACCTCAATCCTCCTTTCTCAGCCTCCCAAATACTGGGACTACAAGAGTGTGTCACAACACTCGGCTATATTTTGAAATTTTTAGATTGAGCAACTCAGTAAGTAATGAGTATGTTTGTGAGATACGAAATACAACTGGAGAACCATACCTGAAGTGTTGAGAAGCCCTAGAAAAGAAAGGGGGCATCTTGTGGGGGGGCGTGCATGTGCCACAGTGCTGGCCTCTCTGTGCCTCATTCTGAAGTTGCAACTCATGAGAAGAGACAGGACATAGTAGGACAGCTCAGAAGACCAACTTGTGAGTCATAAAGAGACTCACCTGTCATCTTCCTGTTTGTCAGAAATATATTAATTTTAGCAGTGATTTAATCTGATGTCCTTTCAGGTCTCTACTAAAGGATTAATAAATTTCTTTTAGTTTGGTAGAACTCGCATAGTTTTGCCAATAATGACAACATAAATCTGATTGGAACTCAACCTTTTCTTTTAAAATCTTGGTTCAGCTAACTGTCCTGTCATAGCTGTTTCTTGGTGTAATGTAAGTATTTTTCTACTAAATATAGTTTTCTATAGCATCTTGTTCGGGCATTGACATTTTGATCTTGGAAGAAAAGACCAACAGAATAAACTCTGAACTAAATACATAGTTCCACATTTATAACTAAAGAAGTTCATTTCGGCAAGTTTCATTTTCCTTTTTTCTTTTCTCCTTTCTTCCTTGTTCCCTCCCTCCCTTTTTTTTTCCTTCCTTTCAACTTTGTGCACAAGGCATAGTTCAAGAGGGAAGACATTTGGATATAAAGTGCCTTTCATGCCAGTAAAACATGAAGGACTTACTCCTCTTGCTGTTTGGTCTTATCTTGGGAAGAGTGTAGGACAAGAGCTCCTTAAGAGCAGAGTCACTTACATGGTCTGTGTAGCATCTCTGCCCTTGAGCTGTCAGATATTTAGGACTCAACATCATGACTGTGAGGGGAACAGACTTCAGGCAAAACTTCTCAATACTGGTCCAAGGAGCACTGAACTTTGATCATATATCTTTTAGAAATGGAAAAGTAAGTTCTTATGACTCTTGCTTAACTTGCTTACATGGATCAAATAAATAATCTTTGGTCTTATATTTCTGCTGGGGTCAGTTTCTTTGGGCTTTTTAGGAATACTTATTCCTAAGAAGTATTTGAAATATTTTCTGCTTTGAAAATGGATTTTTGTGTGCTTTATTGGGATTGCTTTTTAAAATTTTTAAACTTATGCTTGCTATCAGGTATTCAATATTAAGCATCTCATGTTCCACACAAACAATTAGATTATAAGCATGTGTCGCCATGCCCAGCTTCTTTTGCCTACGTGTGTGTGTGTGTGTGTGTGTGTGTGTGTGTGTGTGTTGCTAGGGATTGAACCCAGGGGCATTCTACCTCTGAGTTATGCCACCAGCCCCATTTTATTTTTTTAATTTGGAAACAGGGTCTCACTAGGTTGCTGACAGCCTCACTAAGTTGCTGAGACTGGCTTTGAACCTGTGATCCTCCTTTCTCAGCCTCCCAAGTACTAAGATTAAGGCATATGCTACTACACCTGGCTGTCCACATTTCTATTAAAGTAAAAATATAAAGTACCTAAATATCCAACAATATAAGACTTATTAAATTTTTTTAAATTTTATTTTATTGGTGCACTGTATTCATACATCATAGTGGGATACAAACTTTTGTAGACATACATGCACACATCGCCCAGTCAGCCCCCACCCGATCCCCACCCCATTCTCTCCCCATCCCTCCTTCCCATGCTTGGCTTAGTGGTTGACATCTAGTATTATAGCAATTTATCCAAAATTAAAAATGATAATCTCACATAACAGTTTCATTTGTCTGATACCAAGTGTTTGATGATTTAAAGATAGCATTTCAATATTTCTTTTTGCTTTCTTTCTTACTAGAGCATATTTTTTTCTGTTTTTTTAGGTGAAACTATCATATATTTATATATTTATTTTTCAGAAAAAAATCTATCCTAATATGGAATATGAATTCTAGATACCCAAAACGATCTTGAAAAAGAACAAAGCTAGCAGATATATATTTTCTGATTTCAAACCATATAAAGCTACAATAATTGAAACAGTGTAGTACTGTTCTAAAGGCAGATATATAGACCATTGGAGTTAAATACAAGCCTAGAGCTAAATTCTTCCCTATATTGTCAAGTTATTTTTGACAAGGTTTCCACGAACATTTGGTGGTGGAAATAATAATCTTTTAACTAAATATTGTTGAAAAATAATAATTACATGGAAAAGAATAAAATTGGACCTTTACCTAATCCCATATACAAGTATTAACTCAAAATAGATAAAAGACCTAAATATAAATCTTAAGACTATAAACTTTTAGGAGAAAATCTGGGTCATAAAACCTCACAACATTGAAATTGGCAGTGATTTCTTGGATATGATTTCAATGGCACAGGCAACAGAAGAATATACAAACTCCCTAAAAAATAAAAGAAAATATTGTATATCCAAAGACAATGTAAACAGAGTTAAAAGTTACTAATAGAATTGGATAAAATATTTCCAAATGCTATATCTGAAGGTATATTAATATTCCAACCAGAAATCCTAAAAATTAACAACAATAAAGGCAAACAATACAACTTAGAGATAGGTAAAAGACTAACATAAATAATGAATCTCCACAGATAACCAATCTTAGTTGTCTGTTGGATGGAAACTCTTGTTTCTCTGGTTCTGGTGAGTGTTACCTATTTCTTCTTTGTAGTTAATCTCTTTGAGTATTTTCTCTAGCGCTGGTTTTGAAGACATAAATTCCTTCAGTTTCTGTTTGTCATGGAAGCTTCTTATTTCTCCATCTAATTTGATAGAAAGTTTTGCTGGATAGGAAATTTTTGGCTGGAAGTTGTTTTCTTTCAGAGTTTGGAATATGTTACTCCAAGCCCTTCTGACTCTCATGACTTGGTTTGGGAAGTCTGGAGTGATTCTAATTGGTTTGCCTCTGAATGTCACTTGGCCCTTTGTTTTTGTTGCCTTTAAGATTCTCTGCTTGGCTTCCACATTGGTCATTTTGACAATTATATGGCGTGGGGATCCTCTTCTCCGATCCTGTCTAAAGGGAGTTCTATAAGTTTCCTGGATCTGTGTATCAACCTCTTGCTCTATATTTGGAAAATTTTCTGCTATTACTTCCTTGAAGAGATTGTTGATCCCCTTGGTATCACTTTCTTTTCCCTCCTCTATTCCAATTATTCTTAGGTTAGCTCTCTTAAGATGGGCCCATATTTCTTCAATGTCAGATTCCTGCTGTTGGATATTTTTTTCTAGATTAGAAACTATGCATTCATTTTTGGATTGCTCATCTTCTAAGAGCGAGATTCTGTTCTCCATGTGGTCTAATCGGTTGTTTGTGCTTTGAATTGAGGCCTTTACTTCATTAATTGCATCCTTTATCTCTTTTTGGCTCTCTCTGAGTTCTTTTCGAAGCACCTCTATTATTTCTACAGTTATTTTCCTGATTTGATCTTCTAGAAATCTCTGATTTTCTGTTTTATCAGGTTCTGATGTTGTGGGGTTGTGTACATTCATTACTCCAGTGTTATTCCTCTTTCCCATGATTTCGGAGGTTTGTGCCTTCTCTGGGTTCTTCCCTTGGGTCACTATGGCTTCACTTAAGGTGCTCTGGATCTCGAGTCTGTATTATCTCAGACCCCACTACTCCTTTACTGGGTTGTATCACAGAGTCTCCGACCCAGGGAGTCGATAGAGGCTGCTTTAACCTATGGGGGGTGCCAGGTTGCACGTTCTCCTATAGTGTGATATCTCTGCCACCACCACTCCCTCACTGGGTCAAGTTCCAGGAGGCCCAATACTGCGATTTCTCCTCTGTGGCCCGCAATTTGACTCACTGTTCTTGAGTACGCAGATGTAGCTGTACTGGACTCGGTGAATTCACTGCTGCTGCCGCCGCCGGTGGCAATATGGCGCCTCTGCCACGCCCTCGGCCATGAGGCTGGCGTGTTTTTTCTTCTCTGGTTTTGATTTCCACTCTGAGTCCCTGCAGCGTGTGCTGAGCTCAGCCACTGGGAGCTTTAAATGCTGTCTGCGCCGAAAGATCCCGCCTGGCTGTTCCGCAGCGGCTCACCTGGCTTGCTGTAGTCGTCCGTTGAGTTCGCCGCTGCCGCCGGCAGTATGGCGCTGCTGCCGCGTCCTCAGGCTCGTGTGTCTCCTCTGTGGCCCTGAGCTCTGTTCTCAGTCCGCTTTCTCTCTGTAGCCTGGTGGTTTTTTTTGTTTTTCTGGTGATGGTGTTTTCTGGCTATGAAAGGCGCTCTTTTTGTGGTAATGGAGATTGGTTGTTAGCGGGACTCTTAAGCCCCGCTTTTCTCGGTCGCCATCTTCCCGGAAGTCTCCCCTTATTAAATATTTATTCAGCTGAGTGCTATACAAGGAAAAACTAGATTTTATTTATTTTATTAGTAAATTTGGTGTGTGTGTGTGTGTGGTATTGCGGATTGAACTTACTGCCTTGGAGATATACCTAAAACTTACTAACTTTATTTATTTATTTATTTAGTGTTTCTGAGGATGGAACCCAGAGGCATTCTACCTCCAAACTACACCCCCAGCCCTATTTTTCTTATTTATTTATTTATTTATTTATTTACTTATTTATTTTTTTGGTGGTACTGGGGGTAGAACCCAGAGGCTTTCTACCTCCGGGCTATACTCCCAGACCTATTTTATGCTTTATTTGGAAACAGCGTCTCACTAAGTTGCTGAGAGCCTCACTAAGTAGTTGAGGCTGGCTTTGAACCCTTACGATCCTCCTGTCTCAGCCTCCCAAGCGCTGGGGTTACAAGTGTGCACCACCACGCCCAGCTAAAAACTAGATTTTAGAATAATATTTAATGGCATGAAAAAATGATTATGATAATGATAAAATTTTGGAGTGTTTATTTTATGTCAGGCACCCTTCTAAATTGGTTAATCCTCGCAGCAATCTTTTGGAAGAGAAACTGTTGTTATTCTCATTTTAGAAGTGAGGAAACTGAGGCCCAGCATTTGGGGAGCTTGGCTACGGCTGGGCGCTGGTACTGGGCAACCTCGACCCCAGCCCAGTGACTCGCTCAGGCATTTATTGTCACTTATCTCTCAACTTTTTTATGGAACTAGACCAAGTATTGTTTATGCCTCTAGAAAAGAAAATGTGTTTAAGATAACCAATTAGATTGTGTGTGGAGGGAGTACTGGGGATTGAGCCCAGGGATATTCTTTCACTGAACTATATCCCCAGCCCTTTTAAATTTTATTTACTTATTTATTTTGAGACAGGGCCTCACTGAGTTGCTGAGACTGGCCTGGAGCTTGAGATCCTCCTGCCTCAACCTCCCAGTTCACTGGGATTAAAGGTGTGTACCCTTGCACCCAGTTGAACACAATTTTTTATGTATTAAAATGTCAAGTTTGCCGGGCACGGTAGCACACGCTTTTGTACACTCACAGCATTTGGGAGGCTCAAACAGGAGGATCGCGCTTCGAGGACAGCCTCAGCTACTACTTAGTGAGGCCCTTTGGAACTCAGGGAGACCCTGTTTCAAAATAAAGAATAAAAAATAGGGCTGGGGTTGTAGCTCAGAGGTATAATGCCCCTGGGTTCCATTTCCAGTATTGCCCAAAAAAAAAAAAAAGTTTTTCTCAGTATCTTTTCAAAGGAAGTGAAGTTAAAATACTGTAGTGATACGTGTATACCTGTGTTTATAGCAGCACAATCACAGTAGCCAAATTATAAAACCACCCTAGGTGTCAGTTAACAGCCAAATGGATAAGGACAATGTGCTACATATACACAGTGAATTTTGCTCAGCCATAAAGAACATTATGTCATTTGCAGGAAAATGAATGGAACCACAGAATATTATGCTGAGTGAGGTCAGCTAGTCTCAGAAAGTCAGAGGTCATGTGTTCCTTCTCATGTATGGAAACCAGAGAAAAAATATGGATTTCAGTCAAATGAGAGAAAACAGTAGAAAATGGAAGGGAATTGGGAGTAAAGAGGGGAGGGGAAAAACAAGGATCGAGGAAGGACTAACAGTTCAGGTAAAGTTATGTCCATACAAGGCACTGGCTCTTACCAGGAAGGAGGGAGGAGGAGCAGGGGATAGATACAGGAGGAAGGAAACCAAGTGATGTGTGCAGGTTTGTTGTATTATTTTAAATCTCACTATGATGTATAATTACATTGTACTAATAAAAGTATAAAATAAAAAACAAATGATCAAAAGCAAAACAGATTTTTTTTAAATTAAAGTCAAATTTTCTGGGCATAGTGGTTCATGCCTGTAATACCAGTACTTAGGAGGCGGAATAGGAGACACCTCAGCAACTTGGCACGACTCTTATCAACCTAGTAAGACTCTGTTTCAAAATAAAAAATAAACCAGGCATCGTGGCACACACCTATAATTCCAGTACTTGGGAGGCTAAGACAGGAGGATTGTAGTTTCAAGGACAGCCTCAGCAAGTACTGAGACTCTCACCTAAGGAGACCTGTTTCAAAATAAAAATGAAATAGGTCTGGTGGTATAGCTTGTAGGTAGACTACCCCTGGATTAAATCCCTACTACCACAAAAAGATAGATAGATAGACAGACAGACAGACAGACAGACAGACAGATGTTAAAGATATATCTCAGAGGTAGAATGCCCTGGAATCCAATCCTTAGTACCATGAAAGAAGAAAGAAAGAAAGAAAGAAAGAAAGAAAGAAAGAAAGAAAGAAAGAAAGAAAGAAAGAAAGAAAGAAAGAAAGAGAAAGACCTGAAATGTTTACTGATGGTATAAAGAAAAGCGCCTATATTTCTTATATATATAGCTTTTGTCTGATCATTTCACTGAGTAAATTGTAATCGTTTTCCAAATGATTCTCTTGAACTTTGTAGATAATTATATAGTCACTTTATTTATAAGGGAGATCAGCTTTTTCCATTAAAATTTATGACCTTTGGCCAGGCGTGGTGGCGCACGCTTGTAATCCCCGCGCTTGGGAGGCAGAGACAGGAGGATCCCGCAGTTTCGAAGCCAGCCGTGCGCTGGCTTAGGAGACCCTGTTTCCAAAATGAAAATGTAAAAATAGGTCTGGGAGTGTAGCCCCGAGGTAGAAGGGCTTCCAGGAACCCCAGTACCACCAAAAAAAAAAAAAGACCTTTGTATTATATAACATCCAAAAAATAGAATAGTTGTTTAAAAAGGTGAGAAGATTCTTATAATAGAAATATGATTCTTATGCATCATAAAGTGAAAAAACAAAGTTATAGTGTCCTATGTGTAGTATAATCCAATGTTTATGTTAAAATATAAAAATAAGAAATGAGCTGGGCATAGTGGTTCAAGCTTGTAATCCCAGTACTTGGAAAACTGAGACAGGAGGATTGCAGGTTTGAGGCCAGCCTTAGAAATTTAGAGAGGCCCTCATCAATGTAGTGAGACCCCATTTTAAAAAAAAATAGGGTCTGGGTATAGCTCAGAGGTAGAATATTCCTGGGTTCAATCTCTAATACCAAAAAAAAAACCAATATGTAAAGTATGTGACTTAGGTGTATTATCTCTCCCAAAGGAAATTTCTGTACCAGTTTATGTGCCTGTCTTCATCATCTCAGGCTGCCATAACAAAATGTCATAGATTGGATTACTCAACCAACAAAAACTCATTTTCTCCTCTCTCACAGTCGTGGCTATGGGGAAACTCAAGATAAAGGTACCTGCTGATTCAGTTCCAGGTGAAGGCTCTCTTCCAGACTTACAAAGGCCACCTTCTCTCTGTATCTTCACATGGCAAAAAACTACAGAGAGATCTCTCACTTGCTCTTCCTACAGGGCCACAGTCATACTGGTTTATGGCCCCACCCTTATGACACCATTTGACCTTGATTACCTCTTAAAGATTCTGCAGGTGCAGTGACACTGAAGGTCAGGGCTTTGTTAGGTGGTGGTGACACAACTGAGTCCACAGCAGTGCCTAGATGCTTTCTACTGGCCTCATAAATCCTGTTTTTAATTGCCTTTACTGAAGACAGTGCTGGTTTTATCCGACTTAAATTCTTAAGGTACTTGTTGCTTTGCAGTATATCATAAGAAGTTTACCTGAATTTAACCCTGTGAATGATTTCTTCTTAGACACAAAATCGAATGAAGTTGATGGCCGACAACTATGAGGATGACCACTTCAAGTCCTCCCATTCCAATCAAACAAATCATAAACCCTCCCCGGACCAGGTAAGACTGTTCCCAAATGGTTTATTTTAAAAACTGTGCTTTTATTTATATGTATTTTGTTTCAAATTCTGGGGTATAAATTAGAAGAAAAGTAAATAGCTAATTCAGTTTCTGAAAACTTTCATTTTTCTAAACAAAATGAATAAAGCACAGATTCACTTTCTGTACAGAAAGTTGGTCATCCTGAATATTTTAAGAGCAAACTCTTGAAAATTTTGAGAATAACAAAGAATCCTTGAGTTGTATTTAAAACAAATCAATCCTGCTTTTGTTTTTAAAGATATAGTGCCTTAGTAGGAAAGCAGGACACTCGCCGGGCATGGTGGCACATGCTTTTAATCCCAGCACTTGGGAGGCTGAGACAGGAGGATCGCACAGGTTTGAAGCCAGCCTCAGCTACTTAGTAAGGCTCTCAGCAACCTAGTGAGACCCTATTTCCAAATAAAGTATTAAAAAATAGGTCTGGGGGTATAGCCTGGAGGTAGAAAAGCCCCAGGGTTCCACCCCCATTACCACAAAAAAAAAAAAAAGAAAAGAATGATACTCTTTGCAAGCTTAGTGAGGCACAACTCAGTTGTAGAGGTTTCCCCTGTTTAATTGCAAGTTAGGAAATCTCTGCTCATCACCTATTAAAAGTGAAGGCTGAATCTTAGCTTCTTTGGTCAGTTTTTTTGGTAGTTCCCTCTAGCGTGTCAATTCTCAAATTTGAAAATTGTTGCCTTCAACTTCTCATCAGTACAATAGAGACATTCATGTGTCTGAAGAAAGCCGTATCTACTTCCAGTTTTTTGGAAGAAGGGAACTCTCCCAAGATCTTGAAAGTGATGGATGAGAGAGAGTGGTGAACAGATTACCTCATATCCCATTGCCAAAAATCAGATTTCAACATCTCCATCACACCCAGTCTTAAAATATATAACTAAGGGGGAAAAAATAATAGTCAAGTAATTACATCCATATGACTAAAGAGTCAGGGAAAACTCCCCTGCTAAACATCTCTACTGGATGATAGCTGTAGTACTATCTTAAGAGAAGCAGCAGGAAATACTACAGATGAAAGTAGCAGTGAAAGCCAAATTGTTATTTATTTCTAAGATTCAGAAATTATAGTTTTAATACACTGACATTTACTAAGCCAGTTGAGGCACACCTTATATTTTAGTAGGAAAAAGTACCAAAATGGTACAAAATGTAGGCAAAGTGGAGAACTATCTGCCTGATGTCAGCAGTCCTTCCCTGCCAAGAAATCACTTTGCTTTCTCTGCCTGCTTCCTGATACCAGGGTATGTAAGATGCATATTAGATCCTTCCCTTTGAAATAGGTTTTGATAAGAGATAGAATTGGGGTGGGGAGGGTAGTGTGATCAGAAATGGAGAAAGGGCGAAGTAAAAGTAAAGCATAAAGAAAAGCCCCTGGCTGAAGAATTTTGCTCAGAGACAACATCTGGGAAAGGCAGGAAGAGCAGATGTATAATGATAAACTAATTACTAATTTAACTAGTTTAGGGAATGAGAATCTAATAAAAATTTCAAGAACTACTTTTCTGCTGCATTATGCCTATGTGTTTGTTTTAATACTAACCACCTCTTTTTCATTCCCATGCTGCCCTGGGCATTGCTCCCTTTGTCATCTCTCCCCATAGGATGAGGAGGAGGGTATATGGGCATAGCCAATCAGATGCTCTTAGTTCAGCCATTTTGTTCAGAACGGTGAGAAACAGCTTTCCTTGACTTCAGAAATGACTTTTGTTTTCATTTTTCTTTTACACAATCACTCTCACTTTCTGTTTCTGTATAATTCATGAAATCCCTTGGTGTGCTCTTTGTTTTTTTTTTTTTTTCCACATGATTCTTGTGTGTGTTGCTGTGCTTTTGACATAGTGGGGTTTGGGTTTTGTGGCTTTTTTTTTTCTTGTTGTGTGTTAATAGTCACTTTTATAGTTTCTTCTTTCTATACATTTTTGGGAGAACTTCCAGGGCATATAATTTAATTTATCTAATTATCATTTTAATAATAAATTTGTCTTACAGTGTCCTGTTAAAGTTTGTAATTACTTGCATCAAATTGTCATTAGAAATTTGATCACATGCTCTGCCAGTTAGCCTGGGTTTCTATTTTTATGGTAATTATACATTGTCTATTAAAAACAAAGCACCTATACTGCAACTACTTTTGTTCCTATCTATTAAAGAGTACACTGAATTCTCAGGGATATTCCCTAAGACCTTCACATTGCTCTCAAGACTATCCTTAAAAATAAGGAGGAGCAAAGAAGTAAAGGAAGACTTTCTTAGAAGTCAGTCTGAAGAATCCTTTCCCCTCTCTTCCCAGAACCTCTGCTGTGCTAAACAGTTGCCAGGACACTGTCTAGGTTCTTCTTTCCAAGCCAGTTGGCTAGAAAAGTAGTCCAGCTGGGGCAGTGTCTCCCTTTGAACTGATGCCCTTGAGGTTTGACTCAGGAAATCCTTTTCTTAGAAAGAGTAATAACTGTGATTAATAAGTTCACACATACTGGTGGCCTGCACGTCCTGGACTCACTGCCCATGCTTATTGGTGATCTCACTGTTTTGGAGTCAGTTCTTCCTGAAATGTCTGTGTCTTGGTGTTAAACTGCTTAAAATGTTGTGGACATGTGTAGCCCTCTTACTGTTGATCACAGCCAAGGATGGAGAGGTAAGTTGTGGAACGGGGCCGTACCTGTGAGATGGGCAACTTTTCAAACCACTTTATCCTGAAGGTGCAAGCGAAGGTGGAATGCACAGAATCACCTGGAGGCTCTTTGGACCAATGTGCTGCCTGCCAGAAAGCAGATGCTGAGAAAATCCGTGTTGTCGTTTTCTCTATCTGCACTTTATGAGGGTCACATGAGCCATGCAGGGGCCATACATTTGGGGAAGGTAGTTAACAGTAGTCTCTCAGAATTCTGTTAACTGGATTCTGCCTTGTTCATTTTGGCAGAACTTGGGAGCTTCTTGGCTTGCCTCAGCAGCAAGGTCTTCCCCACATACATGAACAGGGTTGTATTTTGCTTGCAATCCCTTTTTCTACCTAATTAAAAGAAACATGTTCATGTTCTAAGGAACAAAGCCCGTAGGTAACTTTATCTAGAGACTGAAAAATGAAGAAATGTAAGTCTCTCTTTTCCTTTCTCTTCTACCAGAATAGATAATTCCTAGCAAGAGTTTAAATGCTATTTATTTTACTTTAAGTTGCTGCACTAGAGCTCCTACTACACTGAACTACTGACTGCCTTTGGTTTAACACAGTGCAATTGCAGTTAACTTGCTGTAGCTGGAATTTCTAAGATACAGTGTTTCAGGCTTTTTAAAATGTGCCACAAGCATCATTGTATCATAAAAATTGTACCTGAAGAAATTCGTGAGTGACCCCCTAAAACACTGCAAAAGTTTTTTATTTGCTGTCCAGTTTTATTAATTTCCTTGCTAACTCTATAGAGAACAGATTTTTTTCATCAAAATTTCAAACCTGAAATTGATAATTTTCTTATCAATTTTAAAAGTTCAGTGTTTTGCATCTAAAACATTTTGCAAGACACCAATTGATGGCAAAGTCTGAGCCTTATTGAAGATAATCAGCACTCCAGTGGGAAGAGAATCAGAATCACAGAGCCAAGAGGGGGTTGGATTTGAGCCACTTCCTGGAGTGGTGGAGCATGAGGTTCAGAGAGCAGGCTCTGGAGCAGAATGCCTGTGTTCAAATCCACATCACCACCTGTTACCTGTGACTTTGGACAAGATAGATTATGGACTTCTTCTTTAAGATGGTGGTAGTTGTGTGAGAAGTGGATGAGTTGTGGGACAAATGTCTCAGGAGCTAGACTGTGTAGCTTTTAATCTAGGCTTCTCCACCTACCCTTTGACCTTGGGAAGGTAACTTGAACTCTCTAAACTACAGCATCTTTATGGAACTGAGTTCACTAATGCCTGCTGCATAGGGTCAGTGAATAAATTTACTAAATTAATGCGTGTAAAATGCTTTAAACAGTATCTTACCTCTCAAGTGCTGTGTACTGTATGCTCTTTTTTTTTCTTTTTTTTTCTGCTGTTGACATCATTGACTTAACTCTATCTAGAGGAAATAGTAAATTTTCAGTAAATGTTAGTTACTACTATTATCACCATCTAGTCTTGTGCCCTCATTTTGTAGGGCACAATGCAAGACAGAGATTTGAAAGTTGTGACACAAGGTCCCCAGGCATTTTTGTGGTCTGAAAAGAGGGACTAGTGGCTGTCAGAAAAAGATAGCAAAGACATATCAATGGTTGTATCTTCCTTTCATCACCAAAAGTTTGATCTTCTCTATGTTGAGAAATTTTTCCCTTGGGAGAACACCTTGAATTTTGTAAAGAAATTCCATATGAAAGACATCTACCCAGTGGCATGTTCTTTGAAAGAATTAGCTGTCAAGGAACCCTCCTAAGACATGAAGACAGGGATTACTTCCACTTAAAAATAGTGGCAGTCACTTCTCTCGCCCTACAGAAAATCCATTTCTCTCTTCATTTCCTTCTCTTTTCAGACATTCTTGTAAGGTATTTTGAGTTTACTGACTAGAATTTGAGCATGATTTGGTAATGATCCCATGGCTCCTCGGTAAATCAGTTAAATGTTTGTGTTGTAATGTGTTTAGGTTGCCTTAGGTCTTCTTAGGTGGCTGACATAGCTTGGGCTGTTTATTACAAATGTCATGCACTGAGTGGCTGAAGCAACAGATACTTCTCACAGTTCTGGAGGCTGGAAGTCTGATATCAGGATGCCAGCATGGTCAGTTTCTTGGTGAAGGCCCTCTTGGTGTACAGATGGCCATCTTCCCACTGTTAGGGAAAGAAAGAAAACTTTGCTGTCTCTTCTCATAAGGGCACTAATTCCATCACACGGGGTGTGTCTTCTTGACCTAGTAACCTCCAAAGGCCCCATCCCAAATACCATTACGTAGAGATTAGAATTTCAACCTACACATAGGACCAGGAGACACACATTCAGGCCATGGCAGTAGCATCATTGCTGACTCATAGGATATCAGGCAGTGGTACAAATCTGACAAAGTCTCAGTCAACCCACAGGGAGACCCAGAGCAAAGATTTTCTATTTAACATATTTGTGCTACTCTCCAATTTTTCTTCTTTCTTCTTCCTTTACAGTAGAATGTGGACAGGATGAGCATTTGAACTTTTTTCATTTATGTTTTTGTTTTTGTGCTGGGGATTAAATCCAGGGCCTAGTGCATGCTAAGCACATACTACTGAGCCACATCCCCAGCCAGAACAAGGACTTTAATTTGTTTGCTTTTGTATTTTGGTCATCCAGAGCAATGTCTAGCTTATAATAGACCCTGCAATTAAAACATACTTATATGTAAAGAGAAAAAATATATAACTAAAAATATATATAATTCTAAATTTATGAAATCTAGAGGGAAAAAAGTAGTTTAAATGGAAACCAGGAAAATAAACCAGGCATGGTGGTGCATACCTGTAATCCCAGTATTTAGGAGGCTTAGACAGCAGGTTTGAGGACAACCTCAACAAGTAGTGGGACTCTCATCAACATAGCAAGACCCTGTTTCCAAATAAGAAATAAAATCAGGCTAAGGGTGTAGATCAAAGATAGAATGTCTTTGAGTACAGCCTTCAATACCCCCACACACACACACACACACAAGAAACCAAGAGAATAGATTGACATTGTGCTTTTATTATTGGCATTACCAGTACCAAAAAAAAGAGAGAAATATAGAAAGGATAGCTAGGAAGAGTATCTAGAAACAAAAGAACAATAGGAAAATGTTGAGATTTAGAGGACTGTCACAATAAAGTCCTAGGATCTGGCTCCTATAATTTATGTTAAATAAAATAGAGTAGATATAATTCAGAAACTTTGATCTGGCTCCTATAATTTATGTTAAATAAAATAGAGTAGATATAATTCAGAAACTTTGTTCATTTCTAACTGAACAACCTTCAGATGGAAACTTTTCTTCTCTTAACCTCAGGATTCCTAGCCATCAGGAAGAGCTCCTTCCGGACCTCATCCTGTGGAAGCAGTTTCTTTTAAACTGGTACCCGATCCTACAAGTGGAGGGTGCACTTAACTCGGGGCATAGAAGTTGGTCTTGGTATAATCAGCTAAAATCTGGAAATGAGTTGTATACCTCTTAAATGGGTACTGTAGCATTTCAAAGGAAGATTTGGATGGACCAGTATGTTACAAGACTTTTTCTCTTTTAGTTAGAGGTGTAAATATTGACATAAGCTTTTAAGACAGGTTTCCTAAAAGAGTGTCCCTTTTCCTCTGGGCACTTCTCTTTTATCTGTTGTAGTGAAGTTGTTCACATAAGTTACCATCTCCGCTTGAAACATCCCCAAATTATCCTTACTGCAGTAGTATTATAGTGGAAGTCTCTTAAATCTCTGGGAAATACATCTATAGGTAGCAGATGTTAAGTCATCTTACAGAATTGAAGGGTATCATGACTTGGAATATTTTGTCAGTATGGAAAAGACAGTTCATCTAGTAACCAGTTTGGACTAATGCTAAGACTTTTTTTATATAACAGACAAGAAAGGGCCTGCGCCTATATTTTTTAGAAGTGGATTAGAAGTTTTAGCAAGAGTCATCTCTCTTGAAAAACTTAGAAAAATCAACAGAATTCAAGAAACAGTTCAGCTATACCACTCCTGGTTATCTTTCCAAAGGAACTGAAATCAGAAAATCATAATAGTATATCCATATATCCATGTTTATAGCAGCCCAGTTCACAGTAGGCAAACCACAGAACCAACCTAGGTGTCTATCAGTGGATGAGTGGATTACAAAATTATGGGATACACACAGTGGAATTCTACTCAGCAATAAAGAACAAAACTATGTCATTTGCAGGAAAATGGAGTGGACCTGGAGAACATTATGCCAAGTGATATTAGCCAGTCACAGAAAGTTAAGAATCATATGTTTTCTTTTAAATGCAGAAGCTAGGGAGAAATAGGGAGACCAGAGGGACCCAAGATAATGGAGGAGAGACCCCAGTGGAGTGATGCAGGTGACCTAGGGGAAGAGTTGGGGAGGATCAGTGAAGGACTCACTTCCATTGACAATATGCACCTATTGAGAATGCCAGTGTCAGTCTCAGTGCCCTGGATGGGAAAGGGGGGACTGTGGAGAGAGCCCCGGGAAAGCTCAGCAGGTGCAGTGTGCGTGTGTGTCACCATCACTGTGCCTACATTATGATGTGAGACTAACATGCCAATAAAAGTATAAAAGGCAGGTGGGTGGGAGAGGAGGATGACATCCCAGCTGCAGAGTCATGGGTAGGAGAAAAAGTCTAAACCACATCATTTCTCCTTGACGAGTTTTTGGCTTTCCCGAATGGCTGCGGGGCCGTGTTAATCTGCTTACATGACTTGAACAGAGCTTTTAGCCCAACCTTCAACTGCTGAAGTTGTTTTTCTCTGATAGACTTAGTACCAAGCTACACCCCCTGCCCTATTTTTATTCTTTATTTTGAAACAGAGTCTCCCTGAGTTGCAAAGGGCCTCACTAAGTATTAGTAGCTGAGGCGATCCTTCTGTCTTAGCCTCCCAAATGCTGGAATTTAACATGAATTATCCAAGAAAAATATAGACACCTATTTAATAGGGAAAACATTGAATGAAGGTGAAAAACATCAAGTAATTCATCAATGTTTTGGAACCTCAGCTTATGCATCTCTAAAAGGAATTTGATAATAATTATCCTACTTATCTTATCTTGAGGCACTGAATATGAAAATGGTTTGTAAATCCATATTTTGCTATACAAATAGTGCTATTCGTTAACCTGCATATATAACCAGCATTCCCTCTGTATAGCTTTTGCATGATGTTCAGGGTCTAAAACAAGGAATGTTAGTTTTTAGAACATTGTTTATATAAGAGAAGTTTTGATAGGAGTGGTAGGTAGTCACTAACTAACATTGGTGGAAAACACAAAATTTCTGAGATTATTTGTTTTGTACTAGGAAATGAGGGGTATTCTACTTCTTAGTTACACCCTCAACCCTGTTTCTGTTTCTGTTTTTGTTTTTGTTTCTAGTACTGGGGATTGAACTCAGAGGTATTCTACCTCCAAACTACAACCCCAGTCCTAGCCTAATTTTATTCTTTATCTTGAAACAGGGTCTCACTAAGTTGCATAGGGCCATGAACCTATGATCCTCCGGTCTCAGCCTCCCAAGTACTGAGATTACAAGCATGCCCACCATACCCTATTTATTTTTTATTTTGAAACAGGGTCTCACTAGGTTGCTAAAAATCCTACTACTTTGCTAAGGCTGTCTTCAAACCTGTGATCTTTTCCTCTTAGCCTGAGATTACAGGCATGTGCCACCACACCTGGCCAAATTTTTAAAGTTTATCTCTTTCTTTTTTTTCTTTTTTTTTTTTTTTTGCGGGTTTGGGGATGGAATCCAGGGGCATTCAACCTCTGAGCTACACCCCCTGCCCTATTTTTTATTCTTTATTTTGAAACCGGGTCTCACTGAGTTGCAGAGGGTCTCACTAAGTAGCTGAGGCTGTCCGCGAACCACAATCCTCTGGTCTCAGCCTCCCAAATGCTGGGATTATAAGCGTGCGCCACCACGCCTGGCAAAGTTTATCTCTCTTACTAAACATCATCAACATTTCTCTAGAACTCAAATACTTATAATTTGCATAATTTCCCAAAATTCTAGAATCTTTATTATAGCCTACAGTGTTTGCCAAATTTAGACTGGATGATACTGTATGCTTTGTGTACTACAAGAGTTCATATAGGAAGATCTAGTTTGCACACTGGTTCATATTTAAAAGCTTTCTCAACATTACAATAGCAATGGAATGCTGCTCTTATTTTCTTTTTTTTTTTTTTTTTTTTTTTTTGTGGTACTGGGGTTCCTGGAAGCCCTTCTACCTCCAGGCTACACTCCCAGACCTATTTTATATTTTTGAAACAGGGTCTCTTACACCAGCGCGGCTGGCTTCTAACCTGCGCGATCCTCCTGTCTCCGCCTCCCAAGCGCGGGGATTACAAGCATGCGCCACCACGCCCAGCTGCTGCTCTTATTTTCTAATTATAATCTTGTATAAAAATTTAGGCCCAGATCTGGGCGTGGTGGCGCACGCTTGTCATCCCAGCATTAGGGAGGCTGAGACCTGGAGGATCACGGTTCGTGGACAGCCTCAGCTACTTAGTGAGGCTCTCTGCAACTCAGTGAGACCTGGTTTCAAAATAAAGAATAAAAAATAGGGCAGGGGGTGTAGCTCGGAGGTCAAATGCCCCTGGGTTCCATTCCCAGACCCGCAAAAAAATAAAAATAAAAATAAAAAATTAAAAAAATTGGGCCCAAATTTTTCTCACCATGCTCTGTCTACCTTTATACATCTAAAATCAATTTATCATTCTTATTTTCTTCATAGTACAGAATGGTTTGGGACTGGGTCAGATTCTATTCTGTCTTCTATTTTTTTCTATAAAATGTTTTTGTGTTATACAAGTATTACAGTTGTTAGGATGCTTTTGATATGACTGTATCTGTCCTCTTTCTAGAGGCCAGTAGGACATTTGAGGTCTTTGGAGCTACAGCACTAGTGTTCCCTTGGCAAATTTATGAATTTTATTTCCAACTAAGATTTCTCTCTTAATCAGTCATCAGCCTGATTGTAATCTCAAGCCCCCTTTTTATCTACCCTGTTTTAGTCAGCATTTTCTCTGCTGTGACCCAGACTCTTGGTACACAAAACTTAGAGGGAGATGTTTTACTCGTAGTTCTGGAGATTTCAGTTCATATTAGATCAGCCGTCAAGCAGGAGTTGGGGTTGCAGGTTCACAGGCATTGTGGTAGGGAGTAGAGAGAGATGGTGAAAGATTGTGTCAGGCCATGGTGCAGGAGGGAGAGGAGCCAGAAGTTGCAGTAGCCTGGAAAAACACTCTCCCCAGCTCTCCCAAGGACCCTTCCCTAGGCAGCCCATCTCTGAACATGTCTGCCCTGTCTACTACATAACGTCTGGGAGACATTTTCAGTCCAAACCAACATACTCTTTCTCTTAAATCCCAGCCAGAGCCTCATACCCAGTCCCATTTGGCCATTCCAGTAGCACACAAGAAAGAAGTAGGCCTTGTCATATCTCTTAGATTTATCATCTCTTCCCTCTATCTTTAAGAAATTATACAGATTATATATATAAACTACTGTGGGAGCTTCCTTTGTGAGAGACCTTGGTGCCTCAATGCACATCATAACTTTTACATAAGGAAGTTGAATTGGAAGGAGGAGGTTTTGAAGCCAACACTAACCACTTCACCTGGAAAATAGAAAAGGATTTCCCATAACCCCATCACCTTGACACAATCTCAGTTAACATTTTGGTGTATCACAATTTTTTTTTTTTTTTTTTTTTTTTTTAGTGCTACTGGGGTTCCTGGAAGCCCTTCTACCTTCGGGCTACACTCCCAGATCTATTTTATATTTTTATTTGGAAACAGGGTCTCTTAAGCCAGCGCGGCTGGCTTCGAAACTGCGCGATCCTCCTGTGTCAGCCTCCCACGCGCGGGGATTACAAGTGTGCGCCACCACGCCTGGCCAGCCAAGCCCTATTTTTTATTCTTTATTTTGAAATAGGGTCTCACTGAGTTGCAGAGGGCCTCACTAAGTAGCTAAGGCTGTTCGTGGACCACGATCCTGTGGTCTCACCCAAATGCTGGGATTACAAGCATGCACCACCATGCCCAGCTCTTCTTTTTAAAAAAATATTACATCTTACCTATGAAACTGAAAAACATATACTTTCTTTAGCTTTTCTTACAAGGCACTTTTTTTTTTAATGGCCTTTTTAGCCTTGTAGAGAATACACTTTTTTAGACCTTTTTTTTTTCTTTTTCTTTTTTTTTTTTTTTTACTGGGGATGGAACCCAGAGGCTTTCTACCTCCAGGCTATACTCCCACACCTATTTTATATTTTATTGGAAACAGGGTCTCACTAAGTTGTTTATACCTACCTAAATCTAGCTCAGTACCTCACTACCCATGTAACTTCCCACAAATCACTTAACCTCCTCTCAATACATCAGGTTCCTGGCTTGCTAAATGGCAATAATAAAACTACATTAAAGGTTGTGGTGAAGCCCGGCGTGATGGCACACACCAGTAATCCCTATGTTTGGGTGGCTGAGACAGGAGGATCACAGGCTTGAAGCAACTTTACTAGATCCTCAGCAGAACTTAGTGAAATCCTGTTTAAAAAAAAAAAAATCAAAAGGACTAGAGGTATAGCTTGGAGGTAGAGCACTGTTGGTTCAATCCCTAGAACAAAAAAGGAAAAAAGGGTTATTGTGGAGGTTATATGTAATAATGTATTCAGGGTACTTCTCCCTTTTCCTGGCATATGGCAGTGAGGATGACGTTGGAGGTGTTGGGTGATAAAACCCTAGATATCCATGAGGTCCTTTGCTGCTAATGTTTACTCGGTAGACATTTCCTGTCTCCTGTTATAACAACATTCTATTGTTCAGAAAATCCACATTACCAGTAATTAATTTTTCCTGTAGTCAAAGATAATCACAAAAGATACTAATCTTTTGCTCAGAGCCTCTGATTGAATCACTAGTAAGCTCACTAATACTGCCTGAGCAACGCTATAGCCAACTCCTTGAGGTCCCCACAAGCATGATAGGGTATCTACAGACACGAAACCCAGCCTGATCCCCACTGAGAAACTCCCCGTGCTGGCAAGTGACTTTTTTCTCCTGGAGTTTTCTGACGCAAGGACAATTCTCAGGCAATAGCCAGAAGCAAGGAGTGGGGGAACTACTTCCTCTGCACTGTGGTGCTCAGTAATTCCTGGCCCCATGGAGCTGTCAGTACTTTGGCATAGGGAATCTTCCTCTTAATGTTTATTTTGCTCTTGTCAGCATTGTTGTTGTGCAGTGCTGAGGATTGAACCCAGGGCCTCATACCTGCTAAGCACACACTGTACCACTGAGCTTCTCCCCAGCCCCACTCTTAGAGGTTTTGAGACAATGTTTACAGTGTTCCACAGGTACACCCTGCATTCTTGTGGGTTCTATTTAATGTTTTAAGGTAGCATTGTCCTATAACTCACTTGATTTATTTCTTGGACTGAAAATTAAAGAGTGTTTTAGGCATTTCTGGCACTTATGCCTCCAGATACATGGTCTCATCTTAATGACTATAAGTATTTGACTACTGAGGAAAAGCTAATGCCTTTGGTTTGTGGTATTTGTAATTTGGACATTGTTTTTATTATTATTATTATTATTATTATTATTATTATTATTATTATTATTATATTGAAGTACTGGGGATGGAACCCAGGGGTATTCTACCTCCAAGGTATTCCCCAGTCCTATTTTTTTTTTTTTTTTTTTTGGTGGTACTGGGGTTCCTGGAAGCCCTTCTACCTCTGGGCTACACTCTCAGACCTATTTTATATTTTTGAAACAGGGTCTCTTACACCAGCACGGCTGGCTTTGAACCTGCGCGATCCTGTCTCTGCCTCCCAAGCGCGGGGATTACAAGCGTGCGCCGCCATGCCCGGCCCATAGTAGGTATTTTTAATATTTTGGGTTTTCTATGTACTCTTACATAGGGTTATCCTATAATCTGAATATGTTGAAGTGTCCCAGAATGATATAGTCAGCGTCTACTACACCCTCTAGACTGTTTTATCATTATTACCTGCCCACCTCAATTAACATATGGAGGGTGCCCTTTCTTTTTAATAAGCCTAACAACTATCTGATCACATTTTTATTTTATAGTGATGCTGTAGAGGGTATGATCTGACTCACATTAACTGCCCTATTAAACAATACTTCTGTTATAATGGGGTTTGCAGTACTACTTGTCTCATTTGTTTCCTATACATTTTGTCTTTAGGATTGCTATCTGTTTGGGGTTAAAGGAATATTTTATTGGCCATCAACCAAAACAAAAGAGCATTTCTCCCTTGATGTGTCTCCTTCTTCCTGATACTGGAATGGCAAGGCTAAAGTTTCCAGCTGGGTCTGGCAGTCAGCATTTCTGGGATAAATTAAATGAGCACACTTGATTGAGGTGTAGCTGGACTGTATCACTGGCTTCCCATTATGCTAGGAGATCAAAGCTGCTCACAACTAGAGGCTTAGTCTATACGTATTCAAAACAGATGGCTTGTTCTTTTTGGTTGAAAATTCAGATTTTAAGGCAAAACACTTGTTAGCAAGACTTTATTTCATTTCACCGAAAGATGGTCAACATTGACCATATACCACTGTTTTTTCCTAAATTTTAAAACTAGAATCATAGACATTTTGCATGAGGAGGGATTTGGCAAGCCTAGAAAGATCTTAGGCTGTCTGAGTTCCTTTTCATGTGAATATGAAATAAGTTATTCAAAATTTGCTTTGGCACTCTGGATATGAAATGAAAACATCTTAAATTTGGTCACATAGTCATGTTGGTGGGTCATTATTTTTAAATCTAGTATGCATAGTGTTACATCTTCCAGGAATTGACCAGGATATTTATCCTTATGTTTTAACAAACTAAAAAACATATTCTCCACAGTCATTTATCGTTTTACATCTGGGTCCTCAAGGTCACATTAACAAAGTATAGTTTGAAGGTTTTATTTTTTTGGCTTAAAACTGACAAAAATAAAAAATAAAATTAATTCAAAATATTTACCGGAGCCAAATGTGATGGCACTTGCCTGTAATCCTAGTACTTGGGAGGCTGAGATAGGAGAATCACAGGTTCAAGGACAGACTTAGCAACTTAGCAAGACCTTCAGCAACCTGTTTCAAAATTTTAAAAATCAAAAGGGCTGGGCATGTAGCTCAGAGGTAGAACATCTCTGGGTTCAATCCCCAGTACGACCAAAAAAAAAAAAAAATTATTGGGCATCTCCCATGTGCCTCCATTACACTAGGTCCATGAAAAAAAAATATTTCAAGATCATGAAACAAATTCTAAACAACAGATTTTCTCCAACAGAAATTTATCTGAGATACAATAGAAAAACCTAGGTCTCCACCAGAGACTAAAGGCTCACAGGGAGAGGTGCCACTTGAGTTGACTCTTGAAAGAGCAACAAGCCAAACAGGTGATTTTAGACAAACACATAGCATTTGTAAACGCATAGAGGCACAAACAGCATAACTAATTTAGTGTGCTCCTGGTGGTTCACGGTAGTGTTTAGGGAACATAGTAATTACCTATTGCCACATAACATTTGACCTCCAAGCTACAGCCCCTCTCCTATTTTTTATTCTTTATTTTGAAACCGGGTCTCACTGAGTTGCAGAGGGCCTCACTAAGTAGCTGAGGCTGTCCGCAAACCGGCCTCCCAAATGCTGGGATTACAAGCGTGCGGCACCACGCCCGGCTGATTAACGTACATTTTACGTGTTCTCAAGTCCTCACAAGGACAGGCTTTGCTATTCCCATTCTTCAAATGGTGACACAGATACATAAAAAGAATCAGAGCTGATGATTATTGAGGGAGCTCACTCTGTGACAGGCACCTAGCTTAAGACACCCCCATAAGGCACTGTTGTTCTAGAACAAGCGTCTAGCCCTAGCTAGAACTCTGCAGTCCCTAGAATCGTAGCAGTCTGTCTCTAGAGCCTGTGCTACTAACCACTGGACGTTATTGCTCAGTAGTTCTGTACTTTTCACAGAGTGCACAATTTCATAGCACATAAGTGATACAGATCTTTCTTGGTGAGGGCAGCTCTGTTTTTTTTTTTAAGCCCCCTTTTTAACCACTGTTTCTGAAACTAGACACCCAGTGATTAACATGATGTCACCAGCCAAGCGCCGGCAATTTCTGGCTATAGTGTTTGAATAGGTCTTGTTTCTGACCATGGCCACAGCAGCCACACTGCCTTCCCTGGCACTAAGAATCAAGACTACTGTGCAAGCATTAGATGTTGGGCTATAAAGGGCCAGGATGCCACAACAGCTGCTGCCAGGGCAATAACCAGGTAGATGCAGTTCTTTGTTAAGATCTTAAGATGCAGAACATCAGCTAAGTTAATTTAACTCCAGACTAGCTAACAAAAATATTTAATGAGAGAAGTAACTGACGTGAGAGCTGATAAGGGCAAGCAGCCAGGCAAACAGCTGTGCTTTCCTGGAAGGCGTATGTTGTCAAGAGGTGCCAGGATGCAGGAGTTCTAGTTCAGAGGATTCTGGCCCTAGCAAACTGACTACATTCCCATGTGTGTACACACATGTATGTGTGAAGTAACATATGACCCTGATTCTCGGGTATAGAAATATATGATCAAGACAGAGGATGTTAATAAAACCAGGACATTGAAAACCTTCAGGTACAGCCAGTGTACAACACCAAACTCACAAGCCTTAGAATGGCTTTGCAATATTCTTTGTAATGCTGTGTATCTGGGATAAGAGGTGTGATGGTTCATTAGATAGACAAATGACACAAGTGTATCATGCTATCTTCTTGTTTAAGCCAGTAAAATGACAGAGGCTTTGCATCCTGTGAATGATCCAAGAAAGGCTTTCTATTTCCTGTTAGCAGTAGCATTTCATACAAGAAGATTATAGCTGTTGATGCCCACAAGACAACTGGGTATGAAGAAATCCCTCCAAATTGTGTGGTGCATGTATTTGGGCAGATGGCTTAAAGCATGCAGACACCAAGTCCTCCAGTTTGTTGCTATTAAAGCCTTTGATACCACAAGTGTACTTCTGGGAGGGGGACCAGGGAAGAGCTGCTGCTGTAGCAACACAGATTAATGTGGCAGGGGGAAAAAATGTGTTTCTGTATTCTTAGGTCCCTGTTCTGCTTTTATCTCTAGAGTTAGTTTGTTTTGTTCTTTCATTCTGTTTCCTATTTTATAAACACCCATAATATATTAGGTGCTTTGATTACATCAAAACATGGTCTCTATCCTTTGGATTTCCTCACTGAGATTACTACAAAATTTGAATATGGGTCCAGGTATATGGCCATTTTTTTTTATGAGCGCTGAAAGGTGGGGCCTGGTAGATGAAACATAAAAGATTTTGTACTACCTTAAAATGTTTCTTTTACTTTCCTTTTCCTTTTTTGCTATCAAGTCAATTTACAGCTAGGCTCGGAGCCTTTTTTAGATCGGGTAGCTGCAGGTCTTCAGGCAGGCTGTGCTCCTGTTGCTGGTTGAACCCTCTCCCATCACCTGCCTGTGCCCCATTCTTCCACTTGCTGGTGTTCTGTTGCCCTCTGAGGATCTGTGAGTTCTGTCAGATGCAAGAGTTTGCTTTTTCTTTACATCTTCCCCCCCCCCCCCATTCCCAAAGGACTGCTCCACTGCACCACTGCACTCGAGAGTTGACTCTCACCCAGCACTTAATGAGCCTATGTTTGCAGCAGAAGGGAGCAGAGAGAGACCGTCAGTGGCCGTAGGCTGGGCTCTTCTGCCAAAGGCGGAGCTTTATGGACGCACAAAGAGGGTGCTCCGGCTAGGAATCACGGGGCTGATCATGCTGCAGGTTATTTGATCTTGAATTCCTTGGCTGTTCACTTTAAAGTATGTAATATTCACAATTTGTGGGATTTCTAGCATTTGCTATCTGAGCCTTCTTTTATCATAGTCACTTTTATATCTTCAAATAATAAGACTCTTTTTAAGCATCAAAGGCTAGTAACCACTGAAATGGTGATGTCCTTCAGGGTTTGTGTTATGCTGAGCGATTTAAACATTTTGAAAGAGAGATTGACTCGGTGACTACATGGGAGGTTTTATTGTTAAATAAAGGAAGTTGGTAAGAAAAACAGTCTTTTTAATACTTGTTTTTCCCAAATCTTTTTTTCCACCCAAAGCCTGGATTACTCCCAAGGTGAAAAGGGTGATGTCTGGAAATCGTTAATCCATGGGATTTGTTCATGGCATATAAAATTTTCAGAAAGAATTTGCTTTTTAAATATAATTTCCTGATTGACTATAGCAGACATAAATTCAGAAAGGACAACTCTGTCAGGACAGGCAAGATCTTTGTTAGCTTCTCAGAGGTATGGGATTTTGTGATGAGGAGGGGGTGGATGGAGAGAGAATAGTCATGGAGTGGAAGTAAAGATTCTTCCTGTGGACAAGAAGGAGAGGAGATGTTGAGGAGAAAAGTTGAGAGTAATAGGACATGGAAACAAATCAAAACTGCCAGAGTGGAGGGGGAGGGTGTTTGCCCGTGACGGCTGAAATTAGCTGCTCTCTCACAGAAAACCTAGCTTCATTTCTGTTTATGGTAATGAGAAGAACAAGTCAGGGAGACCAACTTCGTCCCTCCTGGTCTGGAACCACTTTCAGTCTTTGCAGTGCTCTTTTAGAGTATTCAGAAACAGCTCCTCAGCCTTTGCGATATGCAGAGTCCTTGTGGCACTATTTTCAGAGAAAACTACACTGTGCTAAAGATGACCCTCAGGGCCATTTTGCTCCGATCTTTCCTCCCATCTTGCCCTCACACCCTCATGCCAGTGCAAGCTGCACACATTCTTAAACCTTCCAAATTACAAATGTTTCTAACCTGTCTCAGTTCATTTCCTGGCTGTTTCCAACTTCAGCATTAACAGATCAAATTTCTATATGAAATTGTCTTTCTCCAAATGGAAGGATACTTTAATTATACACAGCTACATATACATCTATATTGTCCCCTGGATTCCAGGTAATAGTGAAACTCTCTTCCCCTCCCACCCGTACCCTCATCTTTTGTGGTACTGGGGACCCAAGGGCATTCTACCTCCAAGCTACACCCCCAGCCCTATTTTTTATTTTTATTTTGAAATAGGATCTTCCTATGTTGATGAAAGTCTCACTATTTGCTGAGGCTGTCCTTAAACCTGTGATCCTTCTGTCTGAGCCTCCCAAGTACTGGGATTGCAAGCGTGCACCCCACACCCGTCTTCACCTGTACCCTCTTACGCCAAGTTCCTAGAGACTGGCCTCTGTTTGGGAGCCTTTGTACAGATAAGCTATTACATCTCAGAGTTCATAAGTACTCATACTTGGCTCTCCTCTTCCTTGCAGTCCCATAGACTGTGAAAAGGAGCCACATGGATGTGTTCTTTGGATTCTTTGTTATGTTACACCTTGCTTATTGAGATACTGTCAGGTCAGGAGGTTCTTTTGTTTACTCTGGGAAACTTCACTTGTGTATCGCCTCCACTCTAGATGTAATTGTATATTAGAAAAGAAAGAACATGAAATGTTGGGATAAGGTTGCTGGTGTGTTTTTCCAAGCAAGCAACAAACAGGTTGCTGTTTTTCAGATCCATCTACTAGCAGACACACAGAATAGTGCCAAGCAGAGCTGTTGTGCTTGAATGTTATGAGCCATTATAACAGGAATACCCTGGGCACCAGAGGGGCAGAGTGGATTATGAGATGCCAGTTTTGGCACTTGCACGTGTGTACGGGCATGAAGAAGGTGGAACTCACTATGTTTACCTGCAGCCAGCTGCTGACCTCATTTTTCCTTCTAAACCCAGCATTAGTCTTCTTTTGGCTTGCCTCCTCAAAAAACGTGGACCTCTCTTCTCTGTTGTTTGCCTAATTTTTCCACCATCCCTAGTTTCTCTCTCTGTCCCCATTTTTTATTCATCAGTATGTAGCCCTAAAACTTTACAGCAGGAATGGCATTCAGAATATATATACATGTTAATATTTAACTCCTCCATCCACTTTTCACTAAAACACAAAAAGTGATTTATTGAGGAAAGGCAAGCTTCAAGCCAAGAACTGAGCTCTTAACAGTAAAAAAGAAGAATTTTGGAACACATTCTACTTTCCTCCTAGTGTTTCTGAATCTAGCAGAGAGTAGGTGGCTTTCTAGATTTCTTGATTTTTGTTATTTCTCATTGTCATCTATTAGGGTGCATACTCTATATACCCTTACTTGGTTATCTTTTTATAGCTTCCTTAGAGTTCCTTTTTTTTTTTTTTTTTTTTTTTTTTTTTGCAGTACTGGGGATGGAACCCAGTGGCATTCTACCTCCAAGCTACACCCCTAGCCCTAGTTTTTATTCTTTATTCTGAAACAGGGTCTCACTGAGTTGTAAAGGGCCTCACTGAGTAGCTGAGGCTGTCCACGAACCACGATCCTCCTGTCTCTGTCTCCCCAATGCTGGGATTACAAACATGAGCCTCCATGCCTGGCTAGAGTTCCATTTATTGATGCTGGGAATTAAACCCAGAGGCATTCTACTTTCAAGCTTATACCGGCAGCCTTTTAAGTTTTTATTTTAAAACAGGATCTTGCTAAGTTGCTGAGACTGGCCTCAAACCTGAGATCCTCCTGTCTCAGTCTCCCAGGTACTAGGATTCCAGGTGTGCACCACCACATTAAGCTTTCTTGACGCCATCTTCATCTGTACATGTGATAGCCCACCTGTTGGTGAATGGCCTTATTTTTATATACATTATAGGTTTTCGAGTATTAAAGCAAGTATTTGAGATACAACAGCATTAACAACCTCACAGGCACCTGAACAAATATATAGATGTTTTCAGCAGATTTCCTTCTTTCCTGATTGGCAGACCCCTAACATTCTGCTCTGTGCACATCCCTTAGATTTAATTTGGTAGAAAATTATTATAATGTATAAAGTAGGATAGATGTTAACTGAATGAAGATTGAGTACGCAGAATGCAATTAGTGGCTCTGGTGGAAATTCCAAGATTCATTTTATTCTAAACTCTGTTTCCTGTCTCTTTAGAGCTTTGAGGACAGAATGTTTTCTCTCCCTGTCTGAGTCAAGAAATAGAGAATGTTTTGTTTTGTTTTGTTGAAGTGGTAATGCATCCTTAAAGAAAAATTGGCAACAGATTTTTGGAGCTGTAAAACTAAGAGGAAATGATCAGTTGTTATTTTCAAAAATGGTTCCTACATTTCTTCATATTTCAAAATCTATAGTCTTTTGCATCCATTAATAAACCATAAAACCCTTTAATAGTATTTTTTTTTTTTTTTAGCAGTAATGGGGATTGAACCCAGGGCCATTCTACCTTCAAGCTACAACCCCAGCCCAATTTTTTTTCTTTATTTTGAAACAGGATCTCACTAAGTTTCAGAGGGCCTCATTAAGTAGCTAAGGCTGTCCTCAAACCTGCAATCCTTCTGTCTCAGCCTCCCAAGTAGTGGGATTACAAGTGTGTGCCATCATGCCCAGCTAATAGTAAGACTTTTGATGAATGTTTATTCATCACAGGGACTCCTGTTTCTCAAATTATAGTGGGAATTGAGTATTTACTGTTCCTCTCATTTATCTTCTGCATAGAGAAAGGGAATGAGGAAGTTGAACCCAAGTGATTCCCTGCTCCAAAAGCTTTAGTAATAGTAGATCATCTAAACCGGGCGTGGTGGTACGTGCTTGTCATCCCAGCATTCGGGAGGCTGAGACCAGAGGATCGCAGTTCACAGACAGCCTCAGCTACTTAGTGGGGCCCTTCGCAACTCAGTGTGACCCTGTTTCAAAAAATTTTAAAAAGACTGAAAAATAGGGCTGGGTTATAGCTCAGAGGTAGAATGCCCCTGGGTTCCATCCCCAGTACTGGAAAAAAAAAAAAAATCACCTATAAGGGATGCTGAGAAAAGGGTCCTGCTTATATAAAACCAGTAATCTAAGTACTTAGAGTTTATAGTATGGGCAGCATTATTCTGGGGGTTTTGCTTGTTTTGTAATGACTATTTTGCTTTGAAAGATAAATGTAAAACAGTCACAGTCTATAAAATTCATTTGAGGGAGTCAATCAGACACACATGTAAAATAGTTCCAAAGCAGAGGTTAAGATTTGGAGCTCTGGAGTTTCTTGCCTTTAACTTCAACGAGGCTAGCTTTTAATTTTCTTGAAATGTTAGGAGTTTATTGACTGAGCCCAAAAAAGGGCAACACCAGCAAAAAACAAGCTCATTCTAACACTACTGAAACTTTCCAAATTCTAAGTACTGATAGTAAAGTTTATTTTTTGATGAGGATCAGATTGTTGTATCTTATAAAGATATCTTAGATGCAGAAATATAATTTCTACCAGAAATTTGCCTGCTATCTTAAGTGCAGACATACTAGGCAGATTGTATCCAGTGTATTTCTTGCAGAAAAAAAATAAGGGTTATTCTGATTTTTCCCCATTTATTAGAATTAAAGATGAATATATAGGGAATCCATTAATTATCATCCTGCTTATGTTTCAGGCTGTTTAAGAGGTTAGATCCCAGAAGCTATTAAGAATAAAAATTTGTTGAATTTCATAAGCATACATTTGAAGACTGAACTACAATCCAAGGCAAAGGGATTTATTTTATCAATTTAAGAGTTCCCAGAAATAAATTCAAATTTCAAGCTAAAGCAAAAGTAAATCATTTACATAATTTAAGTATTACATATCCAACGCAAACCATATTATTTTATAATTTTAATTTAGAGTAGGACTACATCTTATTCTTAATACTTCTACTCACTGAAATTGAATGTGGCATGACACAAAGGCATTCAGTTCACTAAATATCGAATTATGCTTTTCAGTTTTATTAATTGTAATTTGATACGCAGTATATCTAATTGGCATAAGGAACGTATGATAGGATTTTACTATATTTTGTAAACAACTCTATACATATAACTCCAGACATTGGCAAAGAGTCTTGATTTCCTTTCTTTCTGAATCTGAAGTACATTATTGAACAAGAAAATAAACATAGTAATGGATGGGAAAAAGACTTTTAAAAGGAATTACTGAATTTTATTCCTTTGCCTCCTTTTTTTACTTTTTAGAGTTTAGCACTCTACTGGTGACTCTGAAAAGAATGCTATTAAGACAGTAATGTTTTCAGAAAGCTATTCTCTTAGTTAATTCTGACAACTTCTTAATGCTCTCTACATTGAGAGATGGCAGTGGAATGGTAGCCTAACAAGAAATCAGTGCTGCCACTAACACTTATACAATTAATATATAATCAGTTGGACCTATCTCAGAAAGAGTAAAAAGATATTGTAGCCAATTCATGATTGTGAGCAAACTACAGAATTGTGGTAGGTATAAAAGTAATTTTCAAATAACATAGACAATGATCAATGCATGTTAGTTTTCAAATATGGCATCCTCTAAGCCAGGCATGGTGGTGCACACTTGTAATACCAATACTTGGGAGGCTGAGACAGGAGGATTGTGCAGGTTCAAAGCCAGCCTCAGCTACTTAGTGAGGCTCTCAGCAACTTAGTGAGACCCTGTTTCCAAATAAAATATAAAATAGGTCTGGGAGTATAGCTCGGAGGTAGAAGTCCCCTGAGTTTCATCCCCAGTATCACACACACAAAGGCATCCTCTAAATAACAAAATATTAATTTCTCAAGAGGAAATGCCAGAAGTCCCAAATAATATTCAATACCAGTTCATCCAGTGTTTGTTTGTTTGTTTGTTTTGTAGTACTGGGGATGTAACCCAGGGGCATTCTACTTCCGAGAGACACCCCCCAGCTTGATTTTTAATTCTTTATTTTAAAACAGGGGTCTCACTGAGTTGCAAAGGGCCTCACTAAGTAGCTGAGGCTGTCTACAAACTGCGATTCTCCTGTCTCAGCCTCCCAAATGCAGAGATTACAAGCGTGCGCCACCACGCCTTGCTTCATCCAGTCTTTATGATAAATGTGTGCCATACCTCACAAAATAACTCCCTAGAACACTGCAACCAACTAATCTACACTTACAGTGAACATCCAACAGAAAGAGTAGAATGGGAGGAGAAAAGCAAGCCATTGAGTTGGCTGGTGGGAATGGACCTTCCCTTTCAGCACATTTCATCTGGAATTGAAAAGTCAAATGGCCTGAGAAAATGTGTTCAGATCTCAGAGATACATGGATTTCAGAAATGGAATACTGTAGACCCTCGGGTTACCCTCTGTATGAAGCAGTATAGGAACAGTTCATCTGTCCTCCCAGAGCCTAGCTGACCTTCATCATCTAACCTTACTCAAGTGGGCATGAGGTTAAACTAAACACCTTCAGACCACTGTCTTCTGTCTCCATATGCCATCACGTGCTACCTCTGAGGTGTATTTAGAATTAAACACATAGTAAATCCTTGTAAGAAGAAGCAAAACTCAGTACTTGAACCAAAAGTTTCTTTTTCTTACAGTTTATTTTCCTTCTCAGTTTGGTAAGTGTAGGATTGGGGATATTGACACTTTGGCTTGCTTTTCTCCTCCTATTCTACTCCTACTGTTGAATATTCACTGTAAGTGTAGATTAGTTGGTTGCAGTGTTCTAGGGAGTTATTTTGTGAGGTATGGCACATAGTTATCATAACTAAAGGTTATCTTGATGAGTTCATTTTTAACTTCTTTGTCCCCCCCCACCACCAGTTTAAAACAAAAAAGTACAAAACTATAGTTCTGCATAGCTGTAGAAGCAATTTGGCCTGACCACATTTCTGATGATTTTTGGTAGGACTCCTTGCCAATGGAACAAGGTTGTATGCAGACAAGAGACATAATTTACAGATCCCATGAGGCATCCTATTTCCACTTGGCAAGTGTCCTTCTTTCCTCTTGAGATTAGACAGTGGCATTTCTACCTTGTGGGAGTTACAGTTTTGTTTCTAAGTAGGCTGCTCAAGTTAGATAGGAGAAAAGGGAAAGATAAGGGCATTTCCCACATGACTGACATGGTTAATGTGTTTCAGAGAGGCCAGTGTCATTTTTTTTTAACAGATAAATTTGGGGACTATGTTACTCGGACAGTTTCACATTCTTTGAAATGGTAAACTCTTTAGTATTTTGGGTTTGTTTTTTGTTTTTAAAGATGTCCCTTTGACAGGGCAAGAAAGGACAAATATTCGGACTATTGCAAAGAATGAGTTTTTGATTCTGGAAAAATTCAAATTCTATTATTATTTAAGTTTTCAATTTGACTTTGAAATTTTTCAGTGTGCAGAAATACTGTCACATTGTGTATTTAATCAATTAACACTCTAGTATCAAATACATTTAAATTTGGTTTGCAATTTCTCTTTTAGCCAGGCATAGTGGCACACACTTGTAATCCCAGCGTTCAGGAGGCTGAAACTTGAGGATCGCGGTTTGTGAGCAGCCTCAGCTACTTAGTGAGGCCCTTCATAACTTAGTGAGACTCTGTTTCAAAATAAAAGAATAAAAAAAATAGGGCAGGGGTTGTAGCTCAGAGGTTGAATGCCCCTGGGTTCCATCTCCGGACCTGCAAAAAAAAAAAAAAAATCTTTTTTATTAAGAATAAGGACCTAACAAAATCAACAGTCAAATCATTTCCAGTAGTAGTACTGAGTAATATACCATAGTAGTTCTGAGCTAATGTCCTTCTCTTCCATTTTGCCAAAAGAAATAGGAACTTTCCTTATAACCATTCATTGTGTTGTCCCTTCCCAGCCCAGATGTGGCGCTTTTGTTATGGCAGCTACACACACACACAAACACACACTCTCTCACACACACACACACACACACACACACACAAACACTCACACTCACACACACTCTCTCACACACACACACACACACACACACACACACACACATACACACACACAGAATGAAAATAAATTTCACAAACCCAGTGAAAATCCCAAAAGTGATTCATTATTACTGTGTCTCTGAAGATAGAAAAGTCTAAACAGGGAGGGAAGAAGGAAGGAAGGAGAGATAGGAATGTGTTCTTTGCAGTCTACAGGGGATATAGTAGCAGAACCGTGGCTGAATGGTTTCATCACCTTGTACAAAGTGGTACGTACATATTTAAATGAATGTTATCTTTAGACTGTACTTGAGAATTCTTTTTAAAATTTAAAAATTTCAGCTGGAAATGGTGGCATATACCCATAATCACAGTACTTGGGAGACTGAGACAGGAGGACAGCCTCGGCAACTTATTAAGACCCTCAGCAACTCAGTAAGATCCTGTTTCAAAATAAAAAAAAAATAAAGCCGGGCGTGGTGGCGCTTGCTTGTAATCCCAGCATTCAGGAGGCTGAGACAGGAGGATCACAGTTTGTGGACAACCTCAGCTACTTCGTGAGGCCCTTCACAACTCAGTGAGACCATTTCAAAAATAAAGAAGACTAAAAAATAGGGCTGGAAGTATAGCTCAGAGGTGGAATGCCCCTGGGTTCCGTCCCCAGTATTGCAAACAAAATAAAAATAAAAAATAAAATAGGGCTGGGATATATCTCAGAGATAGAATGCCCCTGGATTCAATCCTCAGTAACAAGAAACAAAGAGAGAAAATGTTTTTTTTTTTCAACTTTCCACAGTGAGTATGATCACAAATAAATTACAATTCCTTTGAGAGGTTTATGGTGTTTGTGAATAACTATCTAAATTCCCCACTCTCCAAACCCCCTGCAGGATTGAGACACTCCCTTCCTTCTGTGACTATCTTTGTTGGTATGCCTATCATCGGTAGGAAATTCCAACACAGAACTGGTACCGTAAGCCTTCTGATTAGGGCCCTCTAAGAGCCTTCCACAGCAGCACTGCTTACCTATGATCCTTAGAGAGGAGAGAGAACTTAGAAAATGCTCAATCGCAGGGCATGGTGGCACACTTGTAATCATGGTACTTGAGAGGCGGAGACAGGAGGATTGCAGGTTTGCGGCCAGCCTCAGCTACTTAGTGAGGCCCTTTGCAACTTAGTGAGATGCTGTTTCAAAATAAAGAAGAAAAAATCGGGCTGGGGGTGTAGCTCAGAGGTAGAATGCCCCTGGGTTCAATGCCCAGTGCCGCAATAAATGAAAGAAAGAAAAAAAGAAGGGAGGGAGGGAGAGAAGGAAAGGAAGGAAGGAAGGAAGGAAAAACTAAATTGACTCACTTGTCTCTGGTTTATCTAGCCAGCCCCCAGTTTCTATAATTTACTTGCAGGCTTCAACCTTGAACTCTGATCTCTTTAAGTAATAGATTGTTTTCTGTGGGTCCAAGTAATACTGGGCTTTGTTCTGTTGACTTGAGAATTATTGAGTTCTTTATTCATAAGGTGGATGAGAGGTGTCCTGTTGATGAAGAGACACCAGCCTGCCAGGCGTGTCGGCACATGCTTGTAATCCCCGCGCTTGGGAGGCGGAGACAGGAGGATCGCGCAGGTTCAAAGCCAGCCTCGGCTACTGAGTGAGGCTCTCAGCAACTCAGTGAGGCCCTGTTACCAAATAAAATATAAATTAGGTCTGGGAGTATAGCCCAGAGCTAGAAAGCTCCTGAGTTCCTCCCCCAGTACCACAAAAAAAAAAAGGAAGAAAGAAAGAAAGGAAGGAGAGAGAGGAAGGAAGGAAGGAAGGAAGGAAGGAAGGAAGGAAGGACGGACGGACGGACGGACGGACGGACGGACACCAGCCTGGAGCCGGGCATGGTGGTGCACGTTTATAATCCCCATGCTTGGGAGGCTGAGACAGGAGGATCGCACAGGTTCGAAGCCAGCCTCCGCTACTTAGTGAGGCTCTCAGCAACTTAGTGAGACCCTGTTTCTAAATAAGGTATAAAATAGGTCTGGGAGTATAGCCCGGAGGTAGAAAGCTCCTGGGTTCCACCCCCAGTACCACCAAAAAACAAAACAAAAACAAAACACCAGCCTGATGACATGCAGCAGGTGCCTGCCTCTGCCTTTGCCCAGGGAGCGCTTGAGCGTGGCCGTGCTAAGCAGAGCTGCTGCGCCAGCTCCTCAGCACGCTGTGCTGTGAGGCCGGCTCGACTGCCTGAGCACCCCAGGCTGGACCAGCAACCAGAGAGCTGGCCAGAACATTGTCCTGCAGGCTGTCAAGTGAAATTCCTGGGGCAGAAGTCATCAGTCAGTCAGTGTGTTCCCAAGGGAGCCCAAGGAAGAGCTATGCATCCAGGGCACAGGGAACAGAAACGAAGACATGCAGAACAAGTCTGTTATTTAAGAAAAACATAGAACCACTGTTAAACTGAGGATTTCAGAGTCCTTGGCTGTGAGTCAGGTGCTTGGTGTTATATAAGGATTTATCAGTCACTGTTTAAAAAGAATATCGGATAGCCTCTGTGAAATGAAGGAGGGGAGCTAAGCCAGGATGAGGCAGATTTGGTAATGAGTTCTCTCATCACATCTCTTGGCCAAGAAAAACACGTACCTTCTCCAGAGACAGAATTTTTCTTCCATTCCAGGAGGTGGAAGAACACATGAAGTGTATGTAATCCAGGCTTTCAGATGAGCAGCTTTTGCTAGCAGTGTTTGTCACCTACTCATAAAAAAAAGTGAAGAGAAACTGTGCGGGAGCCAGAGTCTCTCTCTGTCAGGAATAGCATCTCTATAAAAACAGGCTGGTCCTTTGTTCCTTCCTCCATCTGGTGTTTGGTCTCCCTCAGCCTGCGGACCCTTCCCATATCCCAGAATGCTGCTGGCTGTGGCAGTTTAAATGTGCCGCAGTAATGGAGCTGTTTCTGAGTATAATCCTAAATACTGCAATAGCGATTTGAAGAGCTTTAGTCTTTGGCAGTTTTGTTTGGCTTGGGTGGGGGGCATAAAGAATATTTGAGCTTCTCATTTCAGACTGACCTTGACTTTCCTAATTTTCTTCCACCTCAGATCATCCAGCCCCTCTTAGAACTTGACCAAAACAGAAGCAAGTTAAAGTTGTATATTGGACACTTGACAGCCCTCTGCCATGACCGCGACCCCTTAATCCTTCGTGGACTCACTCCACCAGCTTCCTATAACTTGGACGATGACCAGGCAGCTTGGGAGAATGAGCTGCAGAAGATGACCAAGGAACAAGTAAGTCTCTCACCTGAGCCTCCACAGAGCCTAGGGAAGCTTAGCTATGTTTGAGTTTATACATTGGGAGCCACCTTGGGAGCTCAATCTTCAGACTCAAGATTTGGGGAGGAGAAAGTGATTTCCAAATACCACATTTGAATTGATTTATAATGTGTGTGTGTGTGTGTGTGTGTGTGTGTGTGTGTGTGTGTGTGTGTGTGTGCGTGCGCGCGGTATTGGAGATAGAGCCCAGGGGCATTCTACCTCTGAGCTACACCCTCAGCCCTATTTTATTTTTATTCTTTATTTTGAAACAGGGTCTCACTAACTGAGTTGCAAAGGACCTCACTAAGTAGCTGAGGCTGTCCTTGAACTGCGGTCCTCCTGTCTCAACCTCCCAAATGCTGGGATTATAAGCATGCGCCACCACACCCAGCTTGATTTATAATTTTTATTTATGTATGTATTTATTATTCCAGTTTGCAGTGCTGGGGATGGGACCCAGGTCCTCACACATACTAGGCAGGCCCTTTATGTCTAAGCTGTATCCTCAACTCTAATTTTTAAAAAGTTTTTGATATATGTGTACATTGTGGGATGGCTAAATCAAGCTAACATATACATTACCTCATCTAGTTTTCTTTCTTTTTTTGTGTATGTGTCAGGAGAACACTTAAACTGTGCTCTAGGAGCAGTTTTCAAGAACTCAAACATTGTAATCAACACTAGTTAGCTTCTAGTAAAAGAGACCTCTTAAAGTTATTCTTCCCATGTAACTGAAATTTTAAGTCATCTCCCTTGCGCCCTTCCTTCCCCCTGGTAACCACTCATTCTCTCAGAGTCAAGATCTTAGACATGAATAGTGTTCAACAGATGTTTGTAGCTACCTCTAGAAGGAAGTACCACTTTATTCTCTTGCGGAGTAACTTGCTGACGTAGAAAGGAAAGTTAAGGACAGTCTGTTAACCCGCCCTGGGTTATCACACAGAAGTGATGGCCACTGGCTGGGTGTGGCGGTGAGTGACCATAATCCCAGTACTTGGCCGGGGCGTGGAGGCGCACACTTGTAATCCCCACGCTTGGGAGGCGGACACAGAAGGATTGCGTAGGTTCGAAGTCAGCCGGGCTGGCTTAAGAGACCCTGTTTCCAAATAAAATATATAAAATAGGTCTGGGAGTGTAGCCCAGAGATAGAAGGGCTTCCAGGAACCCCAGTACCACCAAAAAAAAAAAAAAAAAAAAAAAATCCCAGTACTTGATATGCTGAGACAGGAGGATTGCACGTTTGAGGCCGGCCTCAGCAACTTAGTGAGACCCTGTTTCAAAATAAAAAGGGCTGGGGGTCTAGCTATGAAGTAGGATGCTCCTGGGTCAATTTTAGTACCCCTCCCCCCCAAAAAAAAGGAGAAGAAGAAGTAGTGATGGCCACTGAAGAAAGGTCTGAGGTAAGGATGATTGGATAAGGGATTTTTGACAAGCCAGTAATATGAAACTTAATTTGTCTTTAGGGAACCATGGGTTACAACTTACAGAAGTTTGTAATAATTAATGGATGAATTAGTTTAGGTTAACCTATGTCTTAGTCATTCTGGCTCTTATAACAAAATATCATAGACTGGAAGGCTATAATGCAACAGAAATGTATTTCTCACAGTTTTAGAGGCTGGAAATCCCACATAGGGCAGTAGAAACTAAGTTAAATATCATTTATGTCTCATAGTAGGCTTCTTCCTCCTCTCTTAAGCCATGAACATTTGGAATGGAGTCAAATAAGTCACTAATCAAGCTGGTTTCAGTTTGCTTTTGCTAACAGTAATCTTCATAGAACCATAGGCTTTAGATTTTCCACTACTGTGTTGTTATTGTTGTTGTTGTTTGTTTTGTCCTGGGGATTGAACTCAGGAATATTCCACCTCTGAGCCCAACCTATTTATTTACTTTTTTTTTTTTACTTTGAAACAGGGTCTCATTAAGTTGCAGAGGGCCTTGCTAAGTTGCTAAGGCTGGCTGTGAACCTGCACTCCTGCCTCAACCTCCCAAGTACTAGAATTACAAACATGTGCCACTATGCCCCACTTCAATGGAATTTTTAATTAGGTTTATTTTATTTTATTTTATTTTATTTTATTTTATTTTGTGGTACTGGGGTTCCTGGAAACTCTTCTACCTCCGGGTTACACCCAAGCACAGGGATTACAAGCGTGCGCCACCACCCCCGGCTTCCAGACCTACTTTTATACTTTTTTATCTTTGAAAACAGGGTCTCTTAAGCCAGCGCTGCTGGCTTCAAACCTGCACAATCCCCCTGTCTCCGCCTCCCAAGTGCGGGGATTACAAGAGTACGCCACCACTCCCGGCCAATTAATGAAATTTAATTTTTAACCGTTATGTTAAAACCTTAAAATTGTCCATATTAATGGGATAGCGTGTGATATTTCATTATGTTTACATTATATAATGTTTACAAATGGTAAATATATACATTTCAAATATTTATAGTTTCTTTATGATAAAAACATTTAAAATCCTTTCTTCTAGCTTTTTGAAATACACAGTACTATATGTGTTTAATGTTAGTTCCAGGTGCCTGCTTTTCTGTCTTCCTGCTTCCTGTCAGCTTCCAGCAGGTCCTGCATGCCCGTTGCATAGAGGTCTCTCTTCCTCCTCCTGCCCTCTCCAAGCCGCAGGCTGCTCCTGTTGTTCAGTGCACAGTTCACAGAGGGAGCATGAACGGTCTGTCCATCTCCCGCCTCAATCTCCGCATGCCTGCTCACCCCCAGTGACAGACACCATCTCCCCGCTCCCAGCACACGTGCTAGACTATAGGTAGATTTTTCAGCCCCTTCCCCAGTTGTAACAGACTTCTGCTTTGAATCAGTTCACAATTTAAAGGCCTACGGGACTTCTTGTCTCTTTACTGATGACATTTTTTTTTCCTTTTTGTCAGTGTAAGAGGTGGGAGGATTTTCTACTCCTCCTCCTGTGGTATCCAGTCTCTGCCTAAGAACAGAAGCAATGAGGTGTCCTGCCCTAACCCCAGTAGCACACAGCTTTTCCTATCCAGGCAAGGTTAGGCTCTCCACACGGGTTTCCTGCCCTTTCCTGGCACATAGTTTTACTTTATGTCAAAGAGTCCAGGATGCAGTGCCCTGTCCTGGCAGGCATCACCACCTATGTTCATGCAGGGCCTGGCTCACGGATAGATGATTCTAGTACTCCTGCTTTACCTCAGCTTAACAGGCCTGACACATTTGCAAGTTTCAGGCTCTGTACGTGGTCTTTCCAGCAAACTCTGCGGCGGACAGTGGAGGAGTTGGGTGGTGAGTGTGGGCTTCTTTGTGTCTGGGGCTCCAAGGATTCTACTCTGTTTAGCTAGCCCATGATCTGGGCTAAATTCTAGAATTTATTTAAATTGTTGTTTTCTTCTGTTCACTTTGATGGCTACTGTTAGTACTTCCTGTTCTCTGCCAGAGATAAGTTCATCTCTCCTCACATGGGCTTGTCCAATCCATGAATTCAGTTTATCTACTTACCTGAGATCCACTATTCTCTGACTTCAAAAAATGACAATTTTGTAATTATCCAACTCTTGTTAGGGTGGGAGTCACCTCTTAGGATTTTCTGTAACTCCATATAAATTTGGGTTACTTTCAGTTTGCAAGGTAAAAGAACATACACAAAGGAAATACTAAAGCTTTCAGCATCTCTTGGATCTTACTTACAAAGGGTATACCTGTTTGCACAAAGCCCTCTTTCTCCAAGACCCACTAATTCTGCTTACATAGGTAGTTGTAGCTTATTAAGTTTATGCTGCAATATTTTTTTCTATACAGACTATATGCTAAAAAGAGATGATGAAGATAACTCACTGCATGGTCATTCTTCTGCTTTTGGCTGTTGACACATAACTGGTACTTTAATTCATATTACCTTAATGGGGTGTGGATTCTTTGAAAAGCCAAGAGAGAACAAAGTAACTTCTCATCTCCTTTAGGAATGGGAACTTGAATATTGGGCAGGCATGGTGGCTCACACCTGTAATCTCAGCATTCGGGAGGCTAAAACAGGAGCATTTCAGGTTCAACACCAACCTTGGTAACTTACTAGAAGCCTGTTTCAATAAAATAAAGTAAAAGGGGCTAAAGGTGTATCTGTGAGGTGGAATACCCCTGGGCTCAATCCAAAAAAGGAGGAGAAGAAGAAGCGGGGAGGGGAAAGGAGAGGAGGAGAGCTTGAAAATCAGAACAGAAACAAGACGTTTGTCTTAGTCCATTTTCTAAAGCTAATAACATGGTATCACAGAATAACTTGGATAAAAGAGGTTTATTTTGAACTCATGGTTCTGGTCCAAGAATGAAGGGCTTTATCTGTATCTGGTGTTGGCCACCTTGCTGACAGAGTCCTGAGGCAGCCCGGGGCGTCACATGGCAAAAGTGCGGGGTTGTCTGAGAAGCCTAGCCAAACTGGCTTTTACAGCAGACCCAATGAGGAGATAACCCGTTGGCCCATCAGTCTGTTCATCCATTAATTTAATGAACAGACTGAACTCATGCATGACGGCAGAGTGCTAATCACCTCCTAAAAGTCCTACCTGGCCCCACTTTTGTTTTCTCATAATGGGGATTAAATTTCAACCTGAGCATGTTCAAAGCATAGCAGTGTTCCTTCTGCTACCCATTTGGGAAAATCTCATTTGACCAAGCAGAAATAAACCCAGTAAGCATCTCGATACGTACACACATACACACTCACAATGGCATTGTAAAAAAAAAAAAAAAAAAATGAGCTGGGGATGATGGTGCAGCCCGTAATCCCAGCTGTTCTGGATCAGAGGCAGGAAGGTCACCAGTTTGATGCCAGCCTGGGTACTTAAACTCTGTCTCAAAATAAAATTAAGAGGGCTAGGCATGTAACTCAGTAGTAGAGCTTTTGCCTAGCATGTGTGAGGCCCTGGATTCAATCCTCAGTACTGCCAAAAAATAAAAAATAACAACATTGGAGCCAAACAGATCTGGGTCCAGACTCTAGCTGTATTTCTCATTTGGCAGACATTAGAGCGATTCTTAACCTTTCTGAGCCCCAGTATTACCTAAACGATTAGCATCATTGGAGAGAAACACTCTGCAGAGGTGTATTTAAAGGAAGTAATGTCAGCTTATGTTCCATCATGAATCACTATCAGATTCTCCCTGTAGGCTAGTTAAACTTTCTCAATTCTAGAAGCTTTTTTCTTTCTTTGTAAGGCGGTTGTAGTTTGGTACTTGTTCTTGTATAGCCCATAGTATTAATAAAGAATAAAAATAGTGCATTCAGATAGATTGGAAAGATTACTCTTATCTTTCAAAAAATTAGGATCATATAAAATTTTTGGTCACAGTTAAACAGAAAAATTCAAGATCCCTGCTATGAATAAAGGGAGAGCCTGGGAAGAAGTTAGGAAGGAAAGCTTTGTCATCATGTCAGAATTCTATTGTAGTCCATTTAAGATACGTGATTATTGTTGGCCTTCTATTCCTGTTGCTTTAAAATTAACAGAAGGGACATTCACTTTCTCCAGTCAGAATGTTTCATGTTTGAAAGTCAGATTATTTAGCCCCAGAGAACTATTAAGCTGTTTTTTCAACCTGTGTAACTTTCCCTGGAAGCTTATTGATAATTATAGAGATAGCTAAATGGCAGAGTGTGATTTATCTCTTCCAAGACTCTGCCTTGAATCTATTCATAGAAGTGGCTTCTTATTTTCTAGTTTTCTACATCTACTCCCAAATTTTATGCTCTTTTGGATTTTCTTGAGGTATGACATACCATTTTGCACTGAATGGAGTTGGATAGGTGGTTAAAAGGATGACAGTCAGCCAGGCATGGTGGCGCACATTTGTAATCCCAGCATTTGGGAGGCTGAGACAGAAGGATTGTCGTTCGAAAATAGCTTCAGCTACTTAGTGAGGCCCTCTGCAACTCAGTGAGACCCTGTTTCAAAATGAAGAATAAAAAATAGGGCTGGGGGTGTAGCTCAGCAGTAGAATGCCCCTGGGTTCCATCCCCAGTACTGGGGGGAAAAAAAAACGGATGACAGTCATGCATATGCCATATGCCATTGGTATCAGCTTCCATGTACTGTGGGAGTTAGGGCACAGGTTTTAAAGTCAGACAGCCTTGAACTTGTATTGTTTTATATATCCACTTTCTGTCTATTTGATCTTAAATTTTTTTACTTTTTATTTTTATTTATTGTGTGATTACGTGTGTGTGAGAAAGAAAGGCGTGCACACATGTGTGCACGCACACACACACACATACACACCCACGCCCACAGAGGATTGAACTCAGGGACGTTTTACCTCCAAGCTACACCCCCAGGCCTATTTTATTTTTATTTTGAAACAGGGTCTTGCGAGGTTGATGAGAGTCCCACCTCTTACCAAGGCTGTCCTCAGGCCTGTGATCCTCCTGTCTTAGCCCCCCCCCCCCCCCCCCCCCGTGTACTGGGGTTACAGGTTATACCACCACGCCCGGCTTGATCTTAGATATTTTTGGTATATATATTGGTATCTCCCAGTAGGCATAAAGTTATTATAAGAATTATAGTGCTTCTAGATGGTGGCTGCTAACTATTCTAAATAGTCGTCATTATTTCAGTTAATATTTTACTGAGAAACAGCCTAATGGCCCCTCGTCAACCTTAGATTTTTTCCTTGTCCTCTGAGCATGAAAAATTCTCACCCTACATCTCTGGTTATATGTGGACTTTCTTTGATGTCATTCTGTGGCCATGCTGTGATCCAAGACAGCAGTCACAGACAGACAGACAGACAGACAGACAGACAGACAGACAGACAGACGGATGGAAGGGGTACTGTGGGTTGAACACAGGGGTATTCTTCCTTCAAGCTACACCTCCAGCCCTTTTTATTTTTTTGTTTTGAAAACCGGGTCTTACTGCACTGCTGAGATTATCCTCAAACTTGCAATCCTCCTATGTCAGCCTCCCAAGTACTGAGATTACAGTTGTATATCACCACACCTGTATAATATATCTATTTTAGGAGTGACAGAAATTTCTTACTGAAAAGAAAGTTTCCTCTATGAAAACCTTCACTTGCCTTTTTTTAATGTGTTATTTCTATTTCTAGTCATTAGCTTACTTAATGTACCCTCATGCTGTATTGCCAACCCCCAGGGATTGAACCCAGGGCATTCTACGTTACACCTCCAGTGCTATTTGATTTTTCATTTTGAAGCAAGGAAGGTCTCACTAAGTTGCTGAGGTTGGCCTTAGAAGCTGTGATCCTCCTGTCTCAGCCTCTCAAGTACTACAATTATGGTTCCCAGCCCTTTTATTTATTTATTTATTCATTCATTTATTTATTTATTTTTGTGGTACTGGGGCTTGAACCCAGAGGCTTCCTACCTCCAGGCTGTACTCCCAGACCTATTTTATATTTTATTTGGAAATAGGGTCTCACTAAGTTGCTGAGAGCCTCACTAAGTAGCGGAGGCTGGCTTTGAACCTGTGCGATCCTTCTGTCTCAGCCTCCCAAACACGGGGATTACAAGCATGTGCCACCACGCTCAGCCCCTTTTATTTTTTATTTTGAGACAGAGTCATGCTAAATTGCTAGTATGGCCTCAAACCTGATATATATCTTCCAGCCTTAGCCTTTTTTTTTTTTTGGTGGTACTGTGGTTCCTGGAAGCCCTTCTACCTCCGGTATACACTCCCAGACCTATTTTTTAACATTTTTATGTGGAAACAGAGTCTCTTAAGCCAGCGCTGGCTCCGAACCAGCGTGGTCCTCCTGTCTCCGCCTCCCAAGCACGGGGATTACAAGCGTGCGCCACCACGCCCGGCTTGCCTTAGCCTTTTATGTACTAGGATTACAGGTATGCTTTTTTCTTTCTGTGTGTGTGTGTGTGTGTGTGTGTGTGTGTTTATATTACTTTGTATATAGGGATTGAACTCGGGTGTTTTCTGCCATTGATGAACATCCCTGGCCCTATTTTATTTTATTTTATTTTATTTCATTTCATTTCATTTTATTTCATTTTATTTTATTTTATTTTTGTGGTACTAGGAATTGAACCTAAGACATTCTACCTCTGAGATACACCCCCAGTCCTATTTTTTCTTTTATTTTTTATGACTTTTTGTGCTTTTATTGGTGTCCCCAGTTGTTTGTTTGTTTGTTTGTTTGTTTTTGTGTGTGGTACTGGGGATGGAACCCAGGGGCATTCTACCTCTGAGCTAACTACACCTCCAGCACTATTTTTTATTCTTTGTTTTGAAACAGTGTTCACTGAGTTGCACAGTGCCTCACTAAGTTGCTAAGGCTGTCCTCGAACCAGGATCCTCCTGTCTCAGCCTCCCAAGTGCTGGGATTACAAGTGCGCATCATCACGCCCAGCGCCCCAGTCCTATTTTTATTGTTTATTTTCAAACAGGGTCTCTCTGAGTTGCAGAGGGGCTGGTATTGCTGAGACTGGCCACATTCTGGAATTACAAGCATGCACCACCACGCCTGGCTTATTTTTTATTTTAAAACAGTAGTTCACTAAGTTCCTTTTTTAAGTTTGCGAATTCAATTCTTTTTCAGCCTCTCAAGGATTGGAATTATAGGTAATGCATCACCACACCTAGCTTCAGTTTTTATTTATTTATTTATTTATTTATTTATTTATTTTTATTTGTGGTACTGGGGTTCCTGGAAGCCCTTCTACCTCCAAGCTACACTCCCAGGCCTATTTTATACTTTTTATTTGGAAACAGGGTCTCTTAAAGCCAGCGCGGCTGGCTTCGAACCTGCGCGATCCTCCTGTCTCCGCCTCCCAAGCACGGGGATTACAAGCGTGCGCCACCACGCCTGGCTTCAGTTTTAAATTTAAGCATCTTTTTTTGTGTAGATAGTCCCATATTTGACCATTGTCTGATATCTTTCAGAATCATAGCTCGTAATTGTAATTCCAGGTTCAAATCTTTCATATTGCACTTAGAACTTCAAAGATACAAGATGCCCTCATTTCTTAGCCGCGACCTTTTGCCGTCTCTCTGGACACGAAGTGCTGTTAGTGCCTCCATATATCCAGCATCAACACCAGCCAACACACAGTAGACATCTATTCATAGCACTGAGTTAGTGGTTCTTAGGTTGAGTATTCTAAAACCCCATGAAAATGGTGGGAAATTTTCAGCTAAAATTTTTGACAGATTTTCTCTTGAGTAACAGTTTTGAGTTTTCAATTTTCAAACTAAGTTGTTTTCATAAAGCTCACATTGTGTGTGTGTTTAAAAGGTTGTACTGAGCATATGTTACACATCAGTTTCTTAGACTCAGAGAGATGCAACAGGGTGGGAAACTCCAGATATCTGCAGGTGCAGAGATTGGTAAGACCACACTCATGTATGTAATCTTTCTCATAGCTGCAAGTAATTGTATTCAACTTTACAACGAGGTGAGGAGATATTTATAAGTCTCCAATGGCCCTCTCGTTCATGCACTGCTGTGCTGTAGAACATGATTTTCCTCCAACAATAAACTTCAGCTTTTTAATTTGTCACCAGAGCAGTGGATCATATAGTTAGAAAGTGAATGTGGTAACCCACTTGGAACATAATGTTGTTCTTGAATCAAAATATCCTAGCTTGACAAAATTTTATGTATTGTAATTTTTATGCTCATTAGCCAGTCAGATTAAATTTATTTGATTTTGGCTACCAGTAGTTAATTGTATGCACTTGAAATATTTTGGTTTGCAACTGAATGGATATATGCAAATTACATTTCAAAGACTTCCACATGTGGGTCCTATCCCTTTGGTTCTCTGTCCCTCGACTTTACCAAGGACATATTATTCAAAGAATGAATTTGGGAATTTGGGACCACTTTGACCGTAAGCCTATCAATTCTCACAACTAAATAAACTTGTACCAAATCAGATTTGAGAGACTTTATGGTCAAGAAAATATTGTTTTAAAATATCTTATATACTTGACAGGACAGCCATTTATTTTATCTCTTTGAATAACTTTTTGTCTATTTCACATTATATTCTTTTACTTTTTTTTTTTTTTTTTCAGTACCCAGGGGCATTCAAACCCAGGGACATTCAGGCTGGGCGTGGTGGCGCACGCTTGTAATGCCCGTGCTTGGGAGGCAGAGACAGGAGGATCGCGCAGGTTCGAAGCCAGCTGCGCGCGCTGGCTTAGGAGACCCTGTTTCCAAATAAAAATGTAAACATAGGTCTGGGAGTGTAGCCCGGAGGTAGAAGGGCTTCCAGGAACCCCAGTACCACAAGAAAAAAAACAAAAACAAAAAAACAAACCCAGGGACATTCTACCTCTGAGCTACATCCCAGCCTTTTATTATTATTATTTTTTTTTTTTTTGAAACAGGGTCTCACTGAGTTGCAAAGGGCCTCACTAAGTATCTGAGGCTGTTTGTGAACTCAGATCCTCCTGTCTCAGCTTCCCAAATGCTGGGATTACAAGCGTGTGCCACCACGCCCAGCTTTTTTTTTTTTTTTTTTTTTTTTTTTTTTTTTTTGTGCGGGTCTAAGGATGGAACCCAGGAGCATTCAACCTCCGAGCTACACCCCCTGCCCTATTTTTTATTCTTTATTTTGAAACCAGGTCTCACTGAGTTGCAGATGGCCTCACTAAGTAGCTGAGGCTGTCCGTGAACCGTAGTCCTCTGGTCTCAGCCTCCCGAATGCTGAGATTACAAGTGTGCACCACCACGCCCGGCTTTTATTTTACTTTTTTTAAGTCATATAAAATTAGAAGTTAGGACTTAGTTCAGTGGTAAAATGCATACTTAGCATGCTTCAGATCTTGGGTTCAATCTCTAGCACCAAAGAAAAAATGAGAATTTACATTATACTATTATGTTAGTCTAGCTTTAAGGCTACGGGGCAGCATGTTTCTGAATGGTAGCATAAGGGAGCAGACACTCATTTGGAATCCAGTAATCCTCATGGTCAGGCTCACGGCTCTAGAGCAGTGCTTCTCAGAGGGTGTGGACCTAAAAGAGCTTTCCTCCCCCATTCCCTAACTCAGATAATCAAGAGAAAATGAGGACAGAAGAAATAAGGTGATGCCAGGAGCAAGCTGTCAGCTACTGTCAAACGGAAAACTTAGGTTACACAGTTTATAAGCATCCCATAAGATAAACCAGTAGTTCAGCAAAAGCATAATCATTCGTAGCCTTTGGGTCTGAAAGAAAGCTCTCCCCATGGGCCCTTGTAAAGAACTACCAGTGAGTTTCATAAATCTGTTTATTACCTCAGCATTATCATAACACCAAAGTTCATGTGTGTGTGTGTGTGTGTGTGTGTGTGTGTGTGTGTGATGTTAGTTTTAGAATTTTGGTTGGAATTAGGAAAAGAATAGTTCGTGTTAAGTATGGAGGTCAGTGTTAGGGTTAGAGTTAGGTTTAGGATTGGGATTGGAATTAGGAAAAGGTTATGTTTAGAGTGTGTTCACTTTAAGTGTTAGTATAAAGGTTAGGGTTAGGATTGGATTAGGAAAAGGCTATGATTAGGCTTAAGGCTGGGTGTTAGGGCGAGGGTTACAGTTAGGGTTAAAGTTTGTGTTGGGTTTAGGGTAAGAGTATGGCATGTGTTAGTGTTAGGGCTAGATGTTAAAATTTGGGTAAGTGTTAGAATTTGGGTTGAAATTAGAAACGATATGGTTTGGGTTAGCCTTGGTGTTAGGGTAGAGTTAGGGTTGGGTTAGGATTAGGGTTGGGGTTGGGGTTTAAATTAGAAAAAAAGGTATTGTTAGAATTTGTGTGCTAGTGTTGGGGTTAGGAAGGTGTTGGGGTAAGGTTAGGTATACAGTTAGGGTTACAGTTGGCTTTGGGTTAGGGTAAGGGTATGGTGTGCATTAGAGTTAAGTGTAGTATTAAAGTTTGGGTGTTAGAATTTGGGTTGGAATAAGGAAACGGATATGGTTTGGGTTAGGACTCTGTTCATATTAGGACTAGAGTTAGGGTTAGGGTTGAGATTGGAGTTAGGAAAGGTTATATTTGGAGTTTGTGATAGTTTTATCTGTTAGGGTTAGGGTTAGGATTGAGAATGGATTTGGGAGAGTATATATTTAGGCTTAGGGCTCAAAGTTATGGTAAGCATTAGGGTTAAGGATAGGGTTTGTGTTGACATTAGGGTAAGGGCATAGTGTGAGTTAGGGTTAAGGCTGGGTATCAAAGTCTGTGTAAATGTTAGAATTTTCATTGGAATTAAGAAAAAATATGGTTTTGATTAGGAATGTATCTGTGAAACTAACACAAACCCTGACCATAAACTTTTTCTAATTCAGACCCCAACCCTAAACATAACACTAACCCTAATCTTAACTTTTACCATAACAGTAATAACGAGTCCTAACCCAAACCACGTTTTTTCTTAATTCCAACCCAAATTCTAACACTCACCCAAACTTAAATACCCAGCCTTAACTCTAAAGCATACCATGTACTCTACCACAACCCCAACATACACCCTAATCCTAACCATAACCCTTACCCTATCACTGGCCCTAACACCGAGCCATAGCTTAATCATACCCTTTTTCTACATTCAATCCAAATCCTAACACTAACAAGAAAAATGAACACAAACCCTAACCATATCCCTTTCTTAATTCCAACTGGAGCCCTAACCCTAACTCTACCCCTAATAGGAACATCCAGCCCAAACCCAAACCATATCCTTTTTCTAATTCCAACCCAAATTTTAACACTTAAGCAAACATTAATGCTCAGCCTTAACCCTAATGAACACCATACCCTTACCCTAACCCCAACACAAACCCCAACCCTAACTGTAATCATAAACCTCAACCTCACCCTAACACATAACCTTATATCTAACCATAGCCTTTCCCTAAATCCAGTCTCAATCCTAACCATAACACTAACACCCAAAACTAACAAACCCTAACCATATCCTTTTCCTAATTCCAACCCCAACCTTAACCCTAAAACTAACACTAAGCCAAAGTTCATTTCAATAAAAGCCATTATCCAGGAGAATCTAATGTTCCTCCCCCAAAGTACTCAGATATCTAATGTATTGTTTATTATAAAGAATGAATAGATTTTTAAGTCTTTGGGGAGATTTAGGCATTAGTCCCTAAATATTAGTATTCTCAACCGTGTATGTGTGGGGTGGGGGGTACTAGAGGCTGAACTCAGGGGCATTCTACTTCTGAGCTACACTACTGTTTTTATTTTTTATTTATTTATTTATTTATTTTTGGTGGTACTGGGGGTAGAACCCAGAAGCTTTCTACCTCCAGGCTATACTCCCAGACCTATTTTATATTTTATTTGGAAACAGGGTCTCACTAAGTTGCTGAGAGCCTCACTGGGTAGCTGAGGCTGGCTTCGAACCCACGCGATCCTCCTGTCTCAGCCTCCCAAGCGCGGGGATTACAAGCATGCGCCACCACGCCCAGCTTACTGTCTTTATTTTAAAACAGGGTTTCACTAATTTGCTGAAGGCTTTGCTAAATTGCTGAGACTGGCCTCAAACCTGTGATCCTCTTGTCTCAGCCTCGCAAGAACTAGGATGACAGGCATGTGCCATCTTGCCTGGCTCTCAACAAATGTTTTATATGTTAAGTAGCATAAGTTTAAGAATATAATCCCAGCTAGGCATGATGGTCCATGCTTATAATCCCAGTACTTGGGAGACTGTGACAGTAGAATCACAGGCTCAAAACCAGCTTCAACAACATAGCAAATATTTTTAAAAATCAGTAATAAGCCAGGCATGGTGCCACATGCCCATAATCCCAGTACTTGGGAAGCTGGACAAGAGATCACAGGTTTGAGACCACCCTTGGCAATTTAATAGGGCTCTGTTTCAAGATCAACAATAAAAAGGGCTTGGGAGGCAGGTGTGATGGTGTATACTTGTAATCCCAATACTTGGGAGGCTGAGACAAGAGGATCTCAGGTTCACAGCTAGTCTCAGCAATTTTGCAAGACCCTCTGTAACTTAAGAAGACACTGTTTGAAAAAAAAAAATAGGGTTGGGTGTGTAACTCAGAGGTAGAACTCGCCTGGATTTAAGACAAAAAAGGGGGGAAGTGGTTGGGGTATAGCTCCTAGGTAGAATGCCTCTGGATTCAATCTCCAGCACCAAAAAATAAAAATTAATTAATTAATTAATTAAACTATAAATCTGTAACAAAAGGAAAAAGTGTCAAGAAGATATGAGTCTTTGTAAAAGACACAGGAAATGCTTACACGTTTTAAACCCACAATTAGAATGACAGTCTCACTAAAATGGCTATTAATTAATAGAAACATATGTTGGTGAGGATAGGAAACAACTGGAACCAGGATTCATTCCTAGCAAGAATGTAAATGTGCAGTCTCTTGGAAAACTGCTGGGCAGTTTCTTACTAAATTAGATGTACAGCTATACTACAACCCACAATTCCATTCTTTAGTGTTTACTCAAGAAAAATGAAAACATACATCCACAAAAAGATGAGTGACATACAAGACTGTTCATAACAGCTTTATTTGTAAAAGCCCCAAACTGGAAACAATCCAGAGAATATCTACTCACAGCAGGATGGATTTTTAAAAATTACTATATATTATATAATACAATACTACACAGCTATTTAAAAATGAATTTCTAATACAAGCACCTTTATGAATGAATCTCCAAAACACCATGTTAAGCAAAAGTTGTTAGATTAACATGTAATTCCATTTATATAACATTCAAGAACAGGGTAAATTAATCTAGAGTGGGAAAAATTAGAGCAGTAGTTTATCTATAAACAGTGGACTGAAAGGGTTACAAGGGAACCTTTCAGGATGATGGAAATGGCTGGGGAGATGGCCATGTGGGTGGACATTTATCAAAATTCACTGAAGTACACACTTAAAAGATATGTGCATTTGTCTTTTATGTCAGTGTTAGCTTAATTTTAAAAATATCATACCCAACCTCCAGTCTCCTTTTGAACTGAAAGCTGTTCAACTGATAGACAGATTCTACTAAAAATCTAAAAATGGAATTTTTCCCTGGAGTACAAATTCTTTTTTGTTTTTCCACCATAAATGCCAGCCTCCCATCAGGGGCTGAACACTGGAATGAGCTTGTATCAGCCAGCCACTCCGTGGGTCATTGAGCTTTGGATTCCAAGTCTTTTCCCAGCACTTAGTCCCATTTTTAATTTTCAGGAAGTATTGTTCCAAAACTTGGCTCAGGTCTTGTCCTTTCCTTGGATTCCTTTTTCCAGTTGTTTTCTCCGTATTTTGATCAATTGCTCTTTGGCTTGCACCCCTCTCTTTTTTAAAGTGGTGGATGGTGGGGGGAGTGTTAGTGCTGAGGCCCAACTGGGCACAGAACCTAGAAGTCATCTCCCTTACCCACAAAATGCATCAGTCACCGGTCAAGGATGTGACATCTCATTCTTCTCTGAATGCCTTTGCCCTGGCGGTGTACCACCCAAGTAAGCCAAATGGGCATAGGAGCTGGCGGGGGGCAGAGCGTAAGGGGCAGCAGGAAGAAAAAACAAGAAAGAAGAATGGCTCTTTGTGGGGTAACAGACTTTGTTCTGGTTCCCAGCCTGAATGTTTCTGATCTGGTTTTCCTCTTTTTTGTGATGTTTGAACTTGTTTCCCCAGCTCAGATACTGAATTCTTGTCCAAGAAAACTAAGAGCAGCAGTGTGTGAGAGGCTGCAGGAGGCAAGACCAGCAATCCAGCAAAAAGAATAGCAGAACCACAAAGATAAATGGTGTCTATGTAGGGTCTGGGCTTGGGAACGAGTGTGCACTAGTGAGTGTGCGCATGCGTGTTTGTGTATACAGTTTCCAAGAAATATGCTGTGGAGTAGACTCATTTTTTTTTTCTATTCTCTGCTCTCATACAGTCTGGCACTTTCTTTTTTGCTGACAGCTGTCATTAACCTTTTTATGCAAAGACCAGGCAGGGTATCTTGCCAACTGAATGTAGAAATCTCTGGCTTCAGGAAAAGATTCTTTTAAAGATGTAATGAACAAAGATAGAAGAATATAGAGAAGAGGCAGGGAGCTGTACTGCAGGGGAGGTACGGGGCCGACCGGATGCTGAGTTGGACTCTAGGCCCCAAAACTCATGCCTGCCTCTGATAACATGTCCCAACACTAAACTGGGAAATGAAGAGAAAATGAAGGTTTTACTTTAGAGGAGATGAGGAGCTCTCCTACATAGTTGAAATACACAAACGGTATTATTTGCAACTCGTTCCCAATGGAGGAACAGCCCGTGGCATTTAGTGTCTACATGGATGAAGATGTGAAGGCACAAACTGTGGGATATGTGCTAAATGTTGAATGATCGTGTTTGTACAGAGAGAGAAAATTAGAGGACCTATCTAAATCAAAACTTTTTGTGTAAAAGAGCCTTCCAGCTGGCCATGAAGGTAGCCACATCTCTAGTCCCAGCTACTTGGGAGACTGAGGTAAGAGGATCACTGGAGCCAGGAATTCAGAGCCAGCCTGGGCAACATAGTGAGACCCTGCCTAATAAATAAGCTTCCAGCCATTTCCTTCCGTAACTTGTCTTGGAGAAAGGGAATCCCACCTTTCCCGTCTAGCAGGTGCTTCCCTCCACTTCTTAGCTAGTGCAGGTTTGCGGTGGTTTGGTTGGTTTTTGATTTTTGCTTTGGGTTACGAGGGCTCAAACCCAGGATCTTGTTCATAATAGGTAAGCGCAGTAGTGTAGCTCTTGATCCCTCTTACTGGCCGCCCAGACCCATCAAGACTAAGTAAAATGGAACATAAAGACACCTGTTCTGAACTTAAGTCTCATGTGCCTTCAGCTTTGCAGCAAAGAGTACTAGGGCCTTTTTAGATCTAGTTCTTATTGGCTTGGTCTTGCCCTGGACTCTTTGGAGTTCTAAAATGAATATGGAATATATTGTAAATGACAAAGCTTTGCATTTATAGAGATCTTAATGCTTTTTTTAGCTGCCTCTAACCACATTTTTTTTCTTTTGTGTTCAAAGTACCCCATGGGAGAAAAAGGTTAGCACTCCTGAGACTCCAGAACTCCTACAGGGGCAATTATTTACCATCTTGGAATTTTAATGAATCCTGACAGTGACCACAGTCCAGTACATTAAACACAGCTCTGTTACTTCCAATGTCATCTCCCTCAGATAAGGCTCCACACACTTAACAAAGACGAAAATGAATCCTGGTGAATGCCAAAGAAACACAAACATAACCCATGAAGATATGGCGATCCTAAAGCCAGTGGGCCTTAGAAACTTTAAAAGTAAGTTTCTCAACCCAGAGCATTTGAAAGAAATTATCCTTAGCTTTTTCTAGACTTTTAGATTATTTACAAAAGATTGAGTGGTACCAATCTCCTTGGAACGTTCTAGAAATAGAAGTAACTTAAACTTCTTACAGACAGTATTTACTATGATATATGCCAGGGGCTCTCGACCATGTCTCTGGTCCAGTACACACAAAGATGTGAACTTCATTTGTAAAAATGTCTGTGTGCAATGGTGACTCTCGAGGGGAACCTTTCAAAACAGAATAAGGTGTAGGGCCATCACCTCTCCCAGTAGGGCATGTCTTCCCCAGAGTAAAATCAAAGAAAGACTATGAAATATAAGCAGCTTCAATTTGCATATAGGTAGACACAGCTGTCATTCTCCACTGGACTCCTTGTGCTCCGTAATTCAAAACCCTGCTCTCGCCAAAGAGTTGGGGAAAATACTACCACAGTCTTCATTCTTACAGTATCTTCTAGTCTAAAAGTCCCACCTACTTGAATTACCCAGTTCTCTGTAGCAGCCACTAGCCCAGCATTCTAATTATTGCTGTGACCCCAAACCTTCAAGAGAATCCCCTTGACCATATAAGAACGTCCTGCTGCTGGGGCCACTGCCATAGAAGTCAGGTGTTCCCTTCCAGTGCAAGGTAGGGAAGATGGAACCAGGCCACCGTCACTTGCCACTGGGTCAAGTGAGGACATATTCCTGATGTGTAGAATTAAAACTCGGAAGGTCCCTTCAAGTATATTAACTGTTATAAATGGTGGTTAAGTTCTCTGGCATTGTTTCAGAGTTTCAAACATCAACAACATCGATGTACCTCAACAACATTCTATTAGTTAGCTTGAACTACCATTTTAAAAATCCCTTAGCCAGGCGTGGTGGCGCACGCTTGTAATCCCAGCACTTGGGAGGCTGAGACAGGAGGAGCGCACAGGTTCGAAGCCAGCCTCAGCTACTTAGCGAGGCCCTTTGCAACTCAGTGAGACCCTGTTTCAAAATAAGGAATAAAAAATAGGGTTGGGGATATAGCTCAGAGGTAGAATGACACTGTATTCCATCCCCAGTACTGAAAAAAAAAAAAAAGAATCCCTTAGACTTGGGAGCTTAAACAATAGAAATTTAGCCAAGTGTGGTGATGCACACTTATAATCCCAGTACTTGGGAGCTGGGCGTGGTGGTGCACGCTTGTAATCCCAGCATTCGGGAGGCTGAGACCGGAGGATCATGGTTTGTGGACAGCCTCAGCTGCTTAGTGAAGCCCTCTGCAACTCAGTGAGACCCAGTTTCAAAATGAAGAATAAAAAAATAGAGCAGGGGTGTAGCTAGGAGGTCAAATGCCCCTGGGTTCCATCCCAGACCCGCTAAAAAAGAATAATAATAATAATCCCAGTACTTTGGAGGCTAAGACAGGAGGATCACAGGTTCAATACCAGCCTTAGCAACTTAGTGAGATCCTATTTCAAAACAAAATCAGGCTGGGGGTGTAGCTTGGAGGTAGAACACCCTTGAGTTCAATCTCCAGTTTAAAAAAAAAGAAAAGGAAATTTGTTTTCTCACTGTTCTGGAAGCTAAAGTCCAAGATAAAGATGCCGTCTTTTTTTTTTTTTTTTAATGAAACAGGGTCTTGCTAAATTGCCTAGGCTGGCCTCAAACCTGCAGTCCTAGCCTAGAGTGGTGGCACATGCTTGTAATCCCAGTACAAGGATCACAGGTTTGCAGCCAGCCTCAGCAATTTAGTGAGGCCATCTGCAACTTAGTGAGACCCTGTTTCCAAATAAAAGAATAAAATAGATCTGGGAGTGTAGCTCTCTGGGTTCCATCTCTAGTAAACACACACACACACACACACACACACACACACACACACACACCTGCAAAGAAAAAAAAAACCTGCAATTCTCCTGTCTCAGCCTCCTAGGTACTAGAATTACAGACATGCATTACCACACTCACCCAAATTCCCTTTTTATTTTGTAGTAGTAGTAGTACTACTACTACTACGGATGGAACCCAGGGGCATTTTACCTCCGAGCTACACCTCCAGCCCTATTTTTTATTCTTTATTTTGAAACAGGGTCTCACTAAGTTGCAAAGGGCCTCACTAAGTAATAGCTGAGGCTGTCCTCGAACCCGGATCCTCCTGTTTCAGTCTCCATGCCCCAGCCATACTCCCCTTTTAAATGCAAATACTTCTTGGAAAGGTAGCACATTGTTAATAGCACATTGTCAGTATTCCTAGGGTTCCCAAGATGATAAGAAGAGTACATGACTGGGAAAGAAGAGTTCAAAACAGGACAGAATTGCCAGATTAACCCTGAGCATACTCCCAGATGCTCCAGAGCATAAAGCAGAAGGATCTCAAATTTGAGGGCAACATAGCCAATTTAGCAAGAGACTGTATTTCAAAAAATAAAGAGGTGCCAGGCATGGTGGTGCACACTTGAATCCCAGCGCTTAGGAGGCTCAGACAGGAGGATCGCAGTTCGTGGCCAGCCTCAGCTACTTAGGCCCTCTGCAACTCAGTGAGACTTTGTTTCAAAATAAAGAATAAAAAATAGGGCTGGGGTATAGCTCAGAGGTGGAATGCCCCTGGGTTCCATTCCCAGTACCACAAAAAAAGGGGTTTGGAGATGCAGTTTGGAGGTAAAATGCCCCTGGGTTCCATCCCCAGCACCAAAATAAAACAAAATAAAGAGGAGCTGGGTGTTGTGATGCAAAACTATACTCCCAGTACTTGGGTGGCTGAGACAAGAGGATTGCAGGTTTGAGGACAGCTTCAGCAATGTAACAAGACTCAGCAACCTAGTGAGACCCTGTTTCAAAAACAAAAATGGCTGCGGGTATAGCTCAGAGGTAGAATGACTCTGGGCTCAATTTTCAGTACCACCAAGTAATTAAAAAAAATAATAACAAGGAGGGTTAGAGATCTAACACAGTGTTAAAGTGCCCCTGGGGTCAATCCTCTGTACAAAGAGAGTGACAGCAAGGTTAATCTCTTCATTATAGCCCAGGCCTAATGCTCAAGCATCATTGCTCTTAGGATTCTCTGCTATCTAGAGTATGTATACTTTTGCAAGGCTTTAGCAAAACGAAATCTGAATCAATAGGCATTTGTTCCTAAAACTAAGTGTACTACAAATGGATCTCAGAGTACAAGTAGCAGGGAAGTAAGAGAGTCATAGAAGGATAAAGAACTGAATTTTCTCTGGCCCTAGATGGTAAGACACTGAGCAGGTCCCGTGGCACACCTCTGTGAGAGCTAAAAGTCTAGCTACAAGTAGCCTGCTGGCTCTGAGTTGGGGGTCACTGGTCTACTCTGATTTTATAGTGCAAACTAGGGATGCACTATTATTTAGTGAGGCTTATTAAATATGGAAAGACTTTAGAGATCTTTAATCTCCCCTTTTCTTTTTACATATAAGAATGCTGAGATTCGCTAGGCGTGGTGGCGCACGCATGTAATCCCAGCATTCGGGAGGCTAAGACCAGAGGATTGCAGTTCACGGACAGCCTCGGCTACTTAGCAAGGCCCTTCGCAACTCAGTGAGACCCTATTTCAAAAATAATAAAAAGTATTAAAAAAAAAATAGAACTAGGGGTATTGCTTGGAGGTAGAGTGCTCCTGGGTTCCATCCCCAGTACCACAAAAAAAAAAAAAAAAAAAAGAATGCTGAGGCTAAGCCAGTGTGGTGACCCATGCCTGCAATCCCAGTACTCAGAAGGCTGAGACAGGAGGATCACAGGTTCATGGACAGCCTCAGCAACTTAGTGAGACCCTGTTTTAAAATAAAAAGATAAAAAATTTTAAAAAAGAGCTAGAGGTGTAGCTAAGGTGGAATGCCCCTAGGTTCAGTCCCCAGTACCACATTAAAAAAAAAATGCTGAGACTAGAGAGGTAAGGCTACTCACCCAAGATGATGACACTAGGTGGCAGAATGAAGACTAGACATTTGCTTCTATTTCGGACATCTCACCACTTCCCGGGCCGCCCTGGAAGGAAGCCTGTCAGGGGGTATGCTAGGGGGGTGTCACGCCCCTTTTGCCCTGTGAAATCTGCTGATGGGTGCTGGCCTGCCAGCTCAGGCAGTCTTTCCAGTAAAGTAACAGACAGCGGTGTTGAGGTGTACGAGTGTGCCGGGCATTGCACCAACCAAGCCTGTGGGTTTCTTTGGGGAGAAAAGCAAATAGTAGATAATAAAAAATATTAAGGAGTTGCTTTAACCTCCTACAGGTCTGTAGCTTCGCCAGCATCCTTCTTGCTCCCTGTATAGTCAGGCAAAGCCTTCGCTGTGGCTCATAAACACTATCCTGTGCACCGCAACCCACAGGCAACAGGCCCTGTGGGCTTTGGGGATCACTGGACAGAGCCACATGGAGCAGGGACTGGGCTATTGTTTATTTGGATTGGCCTCCTTAGCTTGTGTGCAGAGGGGTGACTCCAGGACTCCTTGATCCTCCCTCACCAGTGTAGAGTTTACTTCCTCCTATGCCTTCTTCTAAGGATTGAGACCACCTCCCTCTGCGGCTGCCTCCCTGGGAGGAGAAGTCAAGAAAATCCCATGCGCCTTCTCCTCAAAGGCTTGCTCTGCTCTGAGCTTCACCTTCCCATGCTTGGCCATTCCCTCCACAGGGGGCAAAGCTTCATGAAGCCATTTGAGGTCTGGAACGCCATGGCTTTGCCACCCTTTCTGGGGGAGCTGCGCTCATGAGCGTGGTGAACCGTTAGCATCCTTTGAGCCAGATTGGACTGGAAATGTCCCTGGAGTTTCTCCGTCTCCCTGACTGCAAACGTTTTTGAACTTTAGGGGGCTGTGGGAATATTTTTCTTTCCATCCTGATATCCCCCAAGAGCTTCCACATAACATCACATAATTTTCTTCCCATTGGCCATCTAAAGTTAGTAGCATGCTGCTCCAGACCCCTAGCCACTCCCATCTTTCCCCATGCCAGCCAAATCTGATGCTTCTGGCACATCATTGTGTTATGCTGCCCCCACACTGTGCATGGTCCTTCTTGAGATGGCCACGTGTACCTAGGGCATCACTCAGCACCCACGTGACCCCAAAGCTTCTGTCAGTAATGGACCTCTTCCATGGTCCTTCTGAGTTACTGGATCAGGAATGTACATCCCACTAAAGAGTCATTTTGTCACCTCCCAAGAAATTAGGAAACACCAGCCAGAGCACATCACAAGTTTGAACTGGGGGGGGGGGGGTCCAGCAAGATCCATATCTCATTGCAATAGCCTTTCTAGTCCCCGTCCACCACCACACTGGCCCTACTGTCAAATACCTTGTGCTGCAAACAGCAGAGGGTCGCCCTGGACACAGAGGGTGTGTTGAGGCTGGATAGCCTTCCTTCTCTCCTCCTGTCAGGCCAGAGACATTGGCTGGACAAGGCTCAGGCCTCACGTTGGACTAGCACTTCAATCTCCGCTGCAGCAAAGCCTTGTTCTCACTGCCCTGACAGTTTCAGCATTAGATTTCTTATTCATTGTTTGGGTTTATTTGCTTTGTTTTGTTGTGTTTTGTATTTCATTCTCTCCCTTCTGACACATTTCATTTCTGAGAGCCAAGCCAAATACACCGGGCTGGCCAGCTAACCTGGCTAAGTCTGTGCTTCCCAGAACCTTGCCGCCACTCTGATGGATCCCTTTGGCAAGGAGAGGGATTTTTCTCCATTTTAATAATGACAGGCCCTTAATTTGAATGTCTCTGTTCACTTCTCTTTACAGATTTGTTAGAGATAAGATTAAATATTCCCAACTGTATCAAAATTCTGCCCAGCTTGGAAATCTTTGTTTAGAACACTTTCTCAAGCCTGCATCAGCTTCTAGGGCCCATCCCATCCATCCCTTTGTCTAAGCATTCCACCAGAGGATAACTGGCTTGTTGTTTGAATTGGTGTTACATCACAGTTTCTTTGGAGTCCCAGAAACATACCTACATAAGAAATAATTCCCCATTCCCTTGGCTCTTGAAATTCAGTCCATGAATAGTCATTCAGATCGGTGTTGAATTTTGTGAAGGTTTTTTCCTATTCCCACTTTTATCTTTTTGGTGGTGGTGGTGGTGGTGGTACTGGGGATTAAACCCAGGGGCATTCTACCTCTGAGGTACACTCCAACTATTTTATTTATTTATTTATTTATTTATTTATTTGTTTGTTTATTTATTTATTTGTGGTACTGGGGTTCCTGGAAGCCCTTCTACCTCCGGGCTACACTCCCAGACCTATTTTTACATTTTTATTTGGAAACAGGGTCTCCTAAGCCAGCGCGCGCGGCTGGCTTCGAACCTGCGCAATCCTCCTGTCTCTGCCTCCCAAGCACGGGGATTACAAGCGTGCGCCACCACGCCTGGCGTTATTTTTTATTTTGAAAAGATCTCACTAGGTTGCTGAGGAGCTTGCTACGTTGTAGAAGTTCGTTTGTGCTCTTCCTGTCTTAACCTCCCAAATACTGGAATTAAGAGCATGTGTCCCCACACCCAACTCCACTTTTGTCATCCAACTTGTTCAGAGAAGGTACAATACCTATATCAGGACACAGCCTTTCAGGAAAGAAAATAATCTGGGAAGTTGTTATAGGCACAGTATTACATAGGAAAAACTTAAATTATCTCAGCCAGGGAAGAATGTTTTAGACAGGAAAGTCAGCCAGAATTTTAGAAGTGTCTAGACATAAGTAGTTAGAAATTAAGACATTAATATGCTAGTGACATCTGCAAATACAAAACAGAGTCATCAAGAAGCAAAAGTTTATGTTGGTTTATGTACATTTAACTTTGAAACTAGATCTTTACATGCTTTGTGTCTGCTTGGCCTTGGCTCCTGCCATATTTAAGTATGGAAAGACAGCGTCAAGCAACAAGTGTGTTGGTCCAGTAGATTGCCAGTGACGCCAACTCGTTTGCCCTTTACCTGGGTTCTTTGGCCTCTAAATTGTTGACTTTCACAAAATAATGACTGGTTCTAACCTTCAAAAGCAACAGTGAGAAATATGATGGCTCTAGAGGTCTGACTGCTCTTGATTTGTTTTGGTGTTTCTGAGGTTTTTTTTGTTTTAGTTTTTGTTTTTTGATAGGGATTGAACCTAGGGCCTAGCACATGCTTAGCAAGTGCTCTACCACTAAGCTATACCACCAGCCCTTAATTTGTTTTTGTTTTGTTTTTAGCCATTGAAGATGATGAAAATAATGACCTATCATTAAAAAAAAAATTTAGCTACCGTAAAGCATAAGGTAGCATTCATTCAGTAAATATTTAACAAGTACCTTCCATATGTCAGATATAAAGTATTATAGACAATTCTAGAAAACAATTGTATGATTTGCATTGAGGCTTGAAGTACTTGGTGCTTCTGTTTGGGAAGGAGGGGCAGTGGTGATTGCTGTGGAGTTTGGCAGTGGAACCTGGTGAGGATACAGGCCTGAATGGAGCTCAACTTTTGTTTTATTACGCCATTTTGTTCAAGATCAGTCACGGGAGAGCATTATCCACTTTTGGCCTAGGCAGCAATCACCTCTCCTTCTTATAAAAACAAATCCAGACATTGCCTGACGATGGAGGGGAAGGTGTGGCCATAGCAGCTCACCCTGGTCATCACATCAGGCAGCCTGCGCAGAGCCGGCCGCCGCGGCAGTTCCTCAGGCTCTGTGCCACGCCAGCGGGGGTGGCAGAGACATCAGAAAGAAAGCTGAAGACTTCGCTGCAAGCTCTGACTTGAAGTATCAAGGAAGAGAGGGCCTCAGAATTGTTTTTAAACTGTGGGAAATCATCGTCAGACAAATTCTTCAAGAGTGCCTTTAGTTTTCCCTGTCACTAGTGCTAGTGGGATTCTACAGAGTGAGAAGAGAAAAAAAAACACTAACTGCCAGGCAGGAAAGTATCTACCATCCTTTCATATTAACCATCCAAGTTTTATCCTTTAACAGACATTATGGCAAGCATGCACAAGGCCCTAAAGTTCAATCCCCAGCGCTTCAAAATAAATAATAATACTGATAATGGCAGAATACATTTCAGCTTATTCCAGTTTTTGAAAATCAAAACTGGACCATTATTTTTTGTCTCTGTATCTCATAAATGCACTTGCTGACTTGAGCTTTGGGGCTGAAGGCCAAACCTGGCAGGACAGGGGACCATTTCTACTTGGTCCATCACTACCAAGCTCATGCTACTTTTACAGCTCAGCCCTCGGGGCCTGTGTATCCTGGGACCTAACTGTTAAAACCTCAAATTCAGATTCTTGTCTGCTTAAAACTTACTAGGAATTTCTATGTAATTCCCTGCCCACCACCAAACCATCCATGGTAAGGATTTAATCTGAGTCCCTACCAGCCACAATGGAATTTATCCAGTGGCTTTCTTGTTACCATCCTTTCTTTATAATCACCCATATCTCCTCCCTTTTGCCTTATCCTTTGAGACTGTGCAGGGACCAAGTCTACAGAAATGCTTTCCTATTTTATTTCTCAAGAATTTGTGTGTGTGTCTGATACTGGGGATTGAACCCAGAGGCATTCTACCTCCGTGTTATATTCCCAGCCCTATTTTTTATTCTTTAGCTTGAAACAGGTCTCACTGAGTTGCAGAGGGCTGGCCATGAACCTGTGATCCTCCTGTCTCAGCCTCCCATGTACTGGGATTACAAGCATGCACCACCACACCTGGCTGTCTCTCAAGGATTGCTAGGGGGTGTAGCTCAGTAGTGGAGTGCTTGCCTAGCATGTGCAAGGCCCTGGGTTCCCGTGCTAGCACTGAGGATGGGGGGAAAAGACAACAACCTATTTCATAGGGTACTAGTAGTTCTTCGTAACTTGGAGAGAGGGGATGTGGTACCTGCTCTAAAATCATCATTCCAAGGAGGAGATACTCTGAGGCAGTTTCCCTGAATCAGCCAGCTCATCTCCCAATCATGTCCCTTATGTTTGTGTTATCACTGTCAGCTCTGTCCTCTGCCAGGTTCCCAACACTGAAAGTAGGAAGAAGGCTGCACAGCTCTCCCACATAGCCAGCCCTTCACATTGCCCTTGTTTGGTGTGAGGCTGTAGAACCTCATCCCTCCGTTTTCCTTCTGCGCTTCCTCTGGCCACCTCTTCAGCCTCCCCAGTGCTGGAGGCGAGGAAGTCTCCTTTTTCCCTCTCTTGCACACACTCCCAATGCTTGTTGCTTTGAACATTCGGACGGAATTGCTATTGCATTTGTGATTCTTGGCTCAAGTCCCTCTAGAAATCACATTACTACTCTGAGTTCAAGGAAGGCTGGAACGGCTACTAAGAACAGAATACATTATAATAACATTCAGCAGACAAAAGCCAGAAAACTCCTGCCAGAGGCCACCTTCGTCTGCTCTACTTGTCCTTTAGTTCACTTCTAGAGAACTTTAAGCACAAAGTAATGTGCTACAGTATGTAACGTATGTGTCCGTCTATCTGCCAAAGACCTGTGGCATTAGGAATTCGTTCATTTTGTTTTGGCTTGTTATTTTTGTTTTTGCTGTGCTGGGACTTGAACCCAGGGACTTGCACATGCTAGTAGGCAAATGCCCTGCCACTGAGCTACATACCCAGCCCATCAGATACTTCAGATGTGATCTTAAAAAGCTCTTCAGGGAGCTGGGCATGGTGGTCATCCCAGTACTTGGGAGGCTGAGACAGGAGGATTGTAGGTTAATAGCCAGCCTTAGCAACTAAAATTTATATATATATATATATATATATATATATATATATATACATACATACACACACACACATATAAATATTATAATATATATATATATTTGATTTTAAATAGGACTGGGGGTATAGCTCAGAGGTAGAATCCCCCTTGGTTCAATCCCCAGTACCATAAATAAACAAACAAACAAACAAATAAGCAAGCAAGCCAGCCTCCTAAGGGGAGCTGAGTATGGTGATGCATGCCTATAATTCCAGTATTTGGGAAGCTGAATCAGGAGGGTCGCAGGTTCAAGGCCAACCTTAGTAATTTAGTGAGACCCTGTTTCAAAGCAAAAAGATAAAAGGGCTGAGGGTACAACCTAGAGGTGGAATGCCCCTGGGTTCAGTCATCAGCACCAAAAAAGGGGGAGCTCTTTTTTAGAATATTATCAAGTCTTTTCTCTAGAATTAGTAGTTATTCCCTTATTTCACCCACTGATCATTTTTATATTGTTTGTTATGTGCAGTATTTTGCTTGGTGGAAAGAAAGTTAAATGTGTTAACTTTTTTTTTTGGACTGAGAATTGAACCCAGGAGCATTTTATCGCTGAGCTACAACCCCATACCTTTTTATTTTTTTTATTTTGAAACAGGGTTTCACTAGATTGCTAAAGTTGGCCTCAAACCTCTGATCATCCTGTCTCAGCCTCTCAAGTACTAGGATTACAGGCATGCACCACTGTGCCTGGCTTTTATTACCCCTTTTTATTTTGTTTTCTTTTTGTTTGTTTTGAAACAGGGTCTCGGTAGGCTGAGAGTCTCACAACATTGCTAAGGCTGTCCTCAAACTTGTAGTCCTCCTGTCTCAGCCTCTCAAGTCCTAGGGTCACAAGCGTGCATCTCCATGCCCATCTTATTACCCCTTTTTAAAGATAAAGTTATGCAGGGTTACCCAAAAGAGAAGGTATAAGGTCTGTGGTAAAGTGCTTACTTAGCATGCATAAAGGTCTGGGTTCCATTTCCAGCACCAACCCCCCAAAAGAAAGAACAATGTAAAGACCATTGGAGCCTGCAATTAGGTCATCTTTGGGGGTGGGGGTAGTCATCATTCCCACCTCTGAGATCTAAGCACCTGACAACCAACCTGCGGGCATGATGGTGGGATGCGGAGAGTGCAAGAGGAGGGCACAAAGGACAGGTGAGGCCAAGGCCACCCCCAGGCCGCCTCAAGCCAACGGAGACAGGAGGATTGCAGGCTCCAGATTACCTCAGCAGCTTAGCAAGAGCCTGCTTCCAAATTTGAAAAAAGAAGATAGAGGGGGAAAGAGAGCTGGGGCTACAGCTCAGAGATGAAATGCCCCTGGTTTCAATCCCCAGTACCATAAAAATTAACTAGGAGATTAGATATTAAGGGACAGTCATACTCCTGAAAAGTGTCTGTTCACATCTCACATCTCTTATCCATCTTTAATTCTTGTTCTCATTGCATTGCTAATACGTAGAAGTTCTTTATATATTATGAATATAAATATGAGTCTTTTGTCAGATATATGCATTGCAAATATGTCTTCTCCCATCTGTGAGCTGCCTGTTCACTCTCCATAATCGTGGTTTTTAATAAAGAAGAAATTTTTTTTTTTTTTTTTTGGTATTGGGGATTGAACCCAGGGACATTCTACCCCTGAGCTATACCCCCAGCTCTATTTTATACTTTTATTTGGAAACAGGGTCTCACTGAGTTGCAAAGGGCCTCACTAAGTTACTCAAGCATCTTAACCTGCAGTCCTCCTGTCTCAGCCTCTCAAGTACTGGGATTACAAGTGTGAGCCACCGCGCCTGGCAGTAAGGCTTGTTCTAAGAGGTCTTTTAAACAGAAACTGATAAACTATAAGTGCAAGTAAAAAATAAGGAGTCAAATATACTTCTTGAGGTTTAAACAACTTTAAGTAAAATAAAGGAGGAACTAGCCAATAAATAGCCCACACTATCTCCAAGGAAAAAGGAGGGAAATATAAATTATTAAGAGAAGGCAGAGGAAAAAATAAGAGAAGTGAAGTGGAATACATATATATGTATATATATGAGAGACAAAGCAAATAAGCTTTTCCTAAGGACCAAATTGTAGGATAGTATTTGCAGTATTATCTGAAGTCTCAACAAACTACATTTCTGATATTTCATCTAGCCCAAATTGATAATCTGTGCTTCATGAATTAGAATCCTATCCTGTATTAGAACCTGGCGTGATATGGTAGGCTTGGGTTTTGAAAACAGGTTGGTAACTATAACAAAGTCTTATAAGATAGAAGCTTAGATACACACCCAACAATAATACCATTTATTTATAAAGTCAAGAATGATTTGAGAGCAGTGCTGCTTTCTATGTAAACGAGCTATTATTTTTTTCTTCCTTTTTTTTTTTTTTTTGTAGTACTAGGGATTGAACCCAGGGACATTTTACCTCTGAGCTACACACCCTATTTTCATTTTTTATTCTTTTTTTTTTTTTTTTCGGTACTGGGGAATGGAACTTAGGGGGCATTGCACCTCTGAGCTACACCTCCAGCCCTGTTTTTTTAGTGCTTTTTATATTTGAAACAGGGTCTCACTGAGTTGTGAAGGGCTTCGCTACGCTAAATAGCGGAGGCTGGCTGCGAACTTGAGATCCTTCTATCTCAGCCTCCCAAGTACTGGGATTAGAAGAGTGCACCATCATGCCCAGCTGCAAAACCTTGAATATATGCACATAAAACTGTTTTTATATCTTGAGAGGGGGTTATGTGAATTTTAATGTTGCCTACAGATTACCATCTTTTTTGTGTGTGTGGGTCTGGGGATGGAACCCAGGGGCATTCAACCTCTGAGCTTCACCCCCTGCCCTATTTTTTATTCTTTATTTTGAAACCAGGTCTCACTGAGTTGCAGAGGGCCTCACTAAATATCTAAGGCTGTCCGCGAACCGCGATCCTCCGGTCTCAGCTTCCCAAATGCTGGGATTACAAGCATGCACCACCATGCCTGGCCAAATTACCATCTTACAAAAAATAACTAAGACAATATTTTTCACTGTAGTACTTTAAGTGAGGAGTTAGCCTGCCAATATTAGAAAGTAGAGAATAGGTACATTCACTTTTTATTGCTGTAATAAATACCTAAAATAATCTGAGCGTGGTGGCGGACACCTATAATCACAGATTTATAGCTAGTCTCATCTACTTAGTGAGGCCCTTCACAATTTAGTGAGATCCTGTTTAAAAAATAAAAAAATAAAAAATAGGGCTGGGGATGTAGCTCAGAGCTAGAATGCCCCTAGATTCAATCCCTAATACTGAAAAAAAACTAAAATAAATAGTTAATAATACTTTTAAATAAGCTGGGCATGGTGGTACACACTTGTAATCCCAGCATTCAGGAGGTTAAGACCGAAGGATTGTGGTTCGCAGACAGCCTCAGCTACTTAGTGAGACCCTGTTTCAAAATAAAGAATAAAAAAATATAAGGCAGAGTGTGTAGCTCAGAGGTAGAATGCCCCTGGTTTCCATCCCCAGACCCACAAAATAATAATAATAATAACAACAACAACAATAGCAACAACAACACCTAAATAAATAGTAATGAATGCCTAAATAGGACTAAATACCTGTAAGAAATACCTAAAACAGTCCACACATAAAGAGCAAGGGTTTGCTTTCGGCTTGCAGTTTGGAGGCCCGTCTGGGATCCGTTAGCTGCATTGCTCTTGGCCCTGTGGTGAGGTAGCAAAGAGTGTATGCTTGGGGAACACCACTCACCTCTGGCTGGGCCATACAATAGGAGAGAAAGAGGAAGGGAGCAGCGTTCCACAGGCCTCCAGGCAGACCCTAAAGACCTAACTTCCTCCCAGTAGGTCCCACCTCTTAAAGGTTTCACCGTGGCCTTGGTAGACATCCCGTCCAAACTGAAGCAACACCAATTGGAAACGCTTGTTGACTGCTCAGCCACCTCACTAAGCTTGGACTTTTGGCCTTAACAAGGAAAGGAGAGAAGAAAAGAATTAATTCGTTATAACTAGCATGTGAGAAACATTTTCTTTAAATTCCAAATGTTATGTCTTCTTATCAGGAGATTCTCCTCTGGTGCTGAGCGTCACGGGGCCTTTCTAATAGGGGAGTGAGGGTGGGCAACAGGCCAGAGGCATGGCTCGGTGGGTGTTCCTGCTTCACGCACAGGGCCCTGGCTTCCATCCAGTACCAAAACCAAGGACGCAGCTGGAGCATTGAGTAGGATCTGAGGAGTTAAGCCTCAGAAGCTGGAATACACCTTTCCCTGTGTAGCCATAGGACCTGCTGCATTCCAAAACCATACGAAGCCTCCTCACTTACATGTGGCATACACGTTAGCAAAGTATTTTAAGGTGATAAGGTACTAATGAGTTCATCTCAGGAATTGTTTTGTACCTGTGCTGTATCATATGTCTGAGTGTGACCACTTGGTGTGGCCTTTCTTTCCTAGGTGATCTGAATGCACACATTACTGTATTCCTTTGATTTCAATATCGAAGTCAGCAAGATAAAAAACCGTCATTTTAAAAGTAATCTCAAACCAGGGACAGTGGTGCACACTGTAATCCCAATATTTGGGAGGCTGAGACAGGAGGATCACAGATTTGAGGACAGCCTCAGCAACTTAGCAATACCCTGTTTCAAAATAAAAACTGAAAAAGGCTGGGCCTGCAACTCAGAGGTAGAATGTCCCTGGATTCAATCTGCAGTACTAAAATAATAATAGATAAGAATAAGCCAGGAGTGGTAGTGCACTTGTAATCCCAGTACTTGAGAGGCTGAGATAGGAGGATCTCAGGTTCAAGGACAGCCTCAGCAATGTAGTGAGGCCCCCAGAAACCTAGTGAGACCCTATTTCCAAATAATAAAATAAAATCGGGATGGGGACCTAGCTTGGAGATAGAATGCCTCTGGGTTCAACGCCCAGTACCAAATAAATAAGTAAATAAAAAAAGTAATCCCAAAACTGTGATTATAGCTCAGTGGCAGAGCACTTGCCTAGCATGCCCAACACTGGTATTCCATCCGCAGCACCAAAAAAATAGAAAAAGGAAAGTCAGGCCAGGCCCAGTAACACACATTTGTAATCCCAGTACTTGAGAGGCTGAGACAGGAGGATAGCAGGTTTGAGGCCAGCCTGTATGAAAATAAATAATAAATTAAAAGGGCTGGGATTATGGCTCAGAAATAGACTGCTCTGAGTTCCATCCCCTGCATACACACAAAAAAAGAAAAGTAATTTGTTTCACCAGAGAAGCTGATCTCAGATACTTTCAAGCCAAGAAATTTTTGCATTTAATGGATCAAATGCCAACGATCACTCTCTGAGCTCAGCCACACCCACTTACAGCACTGCTTTAAGGTAAATTGGAAACAGGAGGGGTCCCTAGGGAACAGAGACCAACAAAGGGAAAGCAGCTCCTGCCGAGAAAGGAGTACTTCCTTCTCTAAGTGGTGTGATCCCTCTGACCCCTCTATGTTTAAACACCTTCTCCCAAAAAAACACTCATTAGACTTGGGGAAAAAACAAGCTGGGCATGGTGGTGTATGCCTGTAATCCTAGAACTTGGGAGGCCGAGACAAGGATCACAGGTTTGAGGACAGCCTCAGCATCCTAGTGAGATCCTAGCCATAAGCATTGAAAACCATATCAAGAGAATAATACACCACAACCAAGTTGGTTTCATCCCAGAAAAACAAGGCTGGTTCGGCATACACAAATCAATACATGTTATTCAACACATAGATAAAACCAAGAACAAAAACCGCATCGTCATAGCAGTAGATGCTGAAAAAGCATTTGACAAAATCCAACACCCATTTATGTTAAAAATGCTGCAGAAAATTGGAATAGAAGGAACGTACCTCAACATCATTAAGGCAATATACTGTAAACCCAAAGCCAACATTATATCGAATGGGGAAAAACTGCAAGAATTTCCTCTAAAATCAGGAACAAGACAAGGATGCCCACTATCACCACTCCTTTTCAATACAGTCCTTGAGACTCTTGCTGCAGCAATCAGACAAGAGAAGGAAATCAAAGGAATTCACATAGGAAGAGAGGAATTAAAAATAAACAACCCAGTCAAGAAATGGGCAATTGAACTGAATAGACACTTCACAAAAGAAGAGATACAAAGGGCCAATAGATACATGAAAAGATGTTCTACATCATTGGCCATCAGGGAGATGCAAATCAGAACTACACTGAGATTCCATCTAACCCCAGTCAGAGTGGCAAGCATAAAGAAATCAAATAACAACAAGTGCTGGCGAGGATGTGGGGAAAGAGGAACTCTTTTACACTGTTGGTGGGAGTGCAAACTAGTTCAGCCACTATGGAGATCTGTGTGGAGATTCCTTAGAAAACTGGGAATGGATCCACCATATGATCCAGCTCTACCACTCCTGGGTATTGTTCCGAAGGGGTTGAAATCAGAGAACTACAGCAACATATGCATACCTATGTTCATAGCAGCACAATTTGTAATAGCCAAAATATGGAACCAACCCAGGTCCCCATCAATAGATGAATGGATTTCAAAATTATGGGAAATACACACAGTGGAATTCTTTTTTTTTTTTTTTTTTGTGATACTGGGGGTGGAACCCAGAGGCTTTCTACCTCCGGGCTATACTCCCAGACCTATTTTATACTTTATTTGGAAACAGAGTCTCACTAAGTAGCTGAGGCTGGCTTTGAACCCGTGCGATCCTCCTGTCTCAGCCTCCCAAGTGCAGGGATTACAAGTGTGTGCCACCACACCCGGCCACACAGTGGAATTCTATTCAGCTATAAAGAACAAAATCATGTCATTTGCAAGAAGATGGAAAGTTCTGGAGAGCATTATGTTAAGTGAGATCAGCCAAGCACAGAAAGAGAAGGACATATGTTTCCTCTAATATGCCCAAACTAGGGAGCATAGGGGATACCAGAGGGACTCTAGATAACAGAAAGGAAATCTCAGCAAAGTTTGATTGGAAAGATAGGAGAGGAGGAAGGCTGAACTTGATTAATGAGGGTCCACATCCAAATATGTAAAAGTATGAATATGGCATGGTTACCCTGGACAATCATTGGTGAGAGGGGGAGAAGGGAAAATGGGGGTGGCGGGTAGAGGACCCCAAGTACAATTTAAATGTATACCATTTATTTTCAATAAAAATATGTATTAGAAAACAACAAAAAATAAATAAATAGGCCGAGCATGGTGGCGCACGCTTGTAATCCCAGTATTTGGGAGGCTGAGACATGAGGATCGCGGTTCATGGACAGCCTCAGCTACTTAGTGAGGCCCTTCGCAACTCAGTAAGACCCTGTTTCAAAATAAGGAAGAAAAATTAGGGCTGGGGGCATTGCTCAGAGGTAGAATGCCCTTGGGTTCTATCCTTAGTACAATAAATAAATAAATAAGGCTGGGGGTGTGGCTCAGGTAGATTTCCCCTGGATTCAGCCCTAGTAACACCCCCCCAAAATGGAAAAAGCAAATCCATTTAGTGCACGTGCTCCCCCCTCCTTAATCTTACTCCATGGCTTCTCCTCTCTTGTTCACACCTCCTGGCCTTCGTAGGTAGTCACCACATCCCCTCCCCTTAGTTTTTACTCACTTTGGCGCTACGGATTTGGTTCTTCTAATCCTGCCTTGTAAAACGGCCCTTTCAGCTTCTCAGTCATGCCTGCAATTTTTCTTTGAACGTTTTTCAGTTCTTCTCGCTCTTTCTGGTAATGAGGTGTCTGAAATGGAACCCAGGCCCTAGGTGTGGCTTCAGCGAAGCCCTGTCATGGAAGGAGGTCCTGTCGGGTAGCGCCCAAGCCTAGCCAGCCTGGGTCCTGTTGACATTCTCAAAAAGCAAGTGTGACTCTGTCAAGACCCAATACTCCCCGTATTCCTTAGCAGCCAGGAACAGCCAGCGCCTTTCCCCTCGCCACCTTAGCTCATTCTGTTTTCCCATACGAAATGACCCTGCTTCTGTCCAGGACTGTCAGCTGCCACACTCTTTGAAATATTTGCTTCACCTAGCTAGGCATGGCGGTGACGCTTGTAATCCCAGCATTTGGGAGGCTGAGACAGGAGGATCTGGGTTCGTGGCCAACCTCAGCTACTTAGTGAGGCCCTTTGCAACTCATTGAGGCCCTGTTTCAAAATAAAGAATAAAAAATAGGGCTGGGGTGTAGCTTGGAGGTAGAATTCCCCTGGATTTCATCCCCAGTACTCCAAAAAAAAAAAAAAAAGAAAGAAAGAAAGAGAGGATGGAAGGAAGGAAGGAAGGAATATTTGCCCCACCTTCTTTCTTTCTGCTCAAACTGGAATCAGCAGCATTTTATATCTATTTCTATATTTACTACACAGTCAAATTTTTTTTTTAGTTTCATTGTGACAAAATCTACCTACCATACAATTTGCCCATTTCAAATATTTGGTATAATCTCTAAAGTCGTAAACCATCACTGCCATCAGTTTTTAAACATTTTTATCACCTAACAAGAACTCCATACCCAGGTACTCCCATTCATTCCCAGTTACCCATCCTGTCTGAGTCTCGGGCAAACGCTTGTCTGCTTTCTGACTCTGGATTTGCCTCTCTGTACATTACATAAACATAGGCTCATATGGTGTGTGGTGTTTTATGACTAGCTTCTCGCACTTAGAAGAATGTTTTCATATTCTGTATGTAATATAGCTTTACAGATGCAGCATATGTCAGGTCTTCATTCCTTTTTTTTTTTTTTTTTTTTTGTGGGACTGGGGGTGGAACCCAGAAACCCAGAGGCTTTCTACCTCCGGGCTGTACTCCCAGCCCTATTTTATATTTTATTTGGAAACAGGGTCTCACTAAGTTGCTGAGAGCCTCACTAAGTAGCTGAGGCTGGCTTCGAACCTGCGTGATCCTCCTGTCTCAGCCTCCCAAGCGCGGGAATTAGAAGCGTGCGCCACCACGCCCGGCAGGTCTTCATTCCTTTTTATTGGCCAATCAGTTAATACCTTTGTGTGTGTGTGAGGTACTGGGGATTGAACCCAGGGGTGTTGAACCTCCAAGCTGTACCTCCAGCCCTTTCTAATTTTGGTTTTGAAACCATCTCACTAGGTTGCTGAGGCTGTCCTCTAACCTACAATCTCCCTGTCTCAGCCTCCCAAGTACTAGGATTACAGGCATGTTTCAAAATAAAAAATAGTAATATTTTTTATTTTGAAACAGGGTCTCACTTAGTTGCCAAGGGCCTTGCTAAATTGCTGATGCTGGCCGTAAACCTGTGATCCTCCTGTCTTAACCTCCCAAGTGGGATTACAGGTGTATGCCACCACATCCAGCTACTTAATGGTTTTTCAGTGGATATCTTATATACTTCTAATTGTTCCTTTTCAAGATTAAAATTACACCTTTAAAAATATGTGCAGCTTTGCCGGGTGTGGTGGCACAATTATAATCCCCATGCTTGGGAGGTGGAGACAGGAAGATCATGTAAGTTTGAAGCCAGCCGCGCTGGCTTAAGAGACCCCGTTATGAAATTTTAAAGGTATAAAAATAGGTCTGGGAGTGTAGCCCAGAGGTAGAAGAGTTTCCAGGAACCCCAGTACCACCACTGATAATAATAATAATAACAATAATAATAATAATAATAATAATAATAATAATAATACAAGCAGCTTTGAGCAGGTGTGGTGGTACACACTTATAAACCAAGTGCTTTAGCCGGGCGTGGTGGCGCACGCTTGTAATCCCCGCGCTTGGGAGGCAGAGACAGGGGGATCGCACAGGTTCGAAGCCAGCCGCGCGCGCTGGTTTAGGAGACCCTGTTTCCAAATAAAAATGTAAAAATAGGTCTGGGAGTGTAGCCCGGAGGTAGAAGGGCTTCCAGGAACCCCAGTACCACCAAAAAAAAAAAAAAAAAAAAAAAACCAAGTGCTTGGGAACCTGAGACAGGAGGATCACAGGTTTAAGGCCAGCCTCAGCAACTTAGCAAGGCCCTATTGTTTCAAAATAAAAAATGAAAAGGGCTGGAGGTATATCTTGGAGGTTGAACACCACTGGCTTCAATCCCCAGTGCCAAAAATAAATAAATAAAATAGAACCCAGGTGCAGTGGTGCACACCTATAAACTCAGTACTTGGGAGGCTGAGACAGGAGGATCATAGATTCATAGCCAGCCTCAGAAACTTAGGCCCTCCACAATTTGAGACCCTGTTCCCACATAAAAAATAAAATCAGTGTGCTGGTATAGCTCAGAGGTAGAATGCTCTTGGGTTCAATCCCCAGTGCCACCAAAAAATAAAATAGGGGTGAAGCTGTAACTTGAGGGTAGAACACCCTTAAACTCTGACCAGCTCTGGCCGCCAATAATCTCTGAAACTTATGCCAGTATGATGTGGAGAGAATACATCTTGTTAGATTTGTATTTCTTTAACTATTAGGTCAAATATCCTTTGTGTGCTTATTAACCGTTTGTATTTCCTCTCTTTCTTGGGTCCTGTGCCTGTTTTTCTGGGAAGTTTATAATACAATAATAGTACTGATAGCATATATTGCCATATAGTACCATAATTTCTTGATATCAATCCTTTCATATTTTTGTTCTTGTATCTTATTTACCATAAATGTTTTCCAAGACATCATTTGTATTTTAATTTAATTTATATCCCTTATATCTCCATAAAGATGTTTTAAACTGTTGTGTAATCAACTTTATCCATTTTTCCCATTATAACTTCTGAATTTAAAGTCCCCCCAAAATAAAATTAAAAGTCAGTATCAGGGAAGCTGAGAGTGATGGCACACGCTTATAATCCCAGTATTTGGGAGGCTGAGACCGGAGGATCGCGGTTCGCAGACAGCCTCAGCTACTTAGTGAGGCCCTCTGCAACTCAGTGAGACCTGGTTTCAAAATAAAGACTAAAAAATGGGGCAGGAGGTGTAGCTCGGAGGTCGAATGCCCCTGGGTTCCACCCCTAGACCTGCAAAAAAAAAAAAGTCAGTATCAGGGGCCAGGATGTAGCTCAGTGGCAAAGAGCCTGCTTTGCAGGTATGGTACTCTGGGTTCAATCCCCGGTTCCAAAAGACAAAAAAGAAAAGAAAAGAGATGAAAAGCCAGTATCAGTCTCCTAGCTCAAGATTATGAAAACGTTCTTCTGTACTTCTACTAATTTCACAGTAGTTTTTAATTTTATTTTGTTTTATTTATTTTGCGTGTGTGTACCTCCGGGCTATACCCCAGCCCTATTTTATAATTTATTTGGAAATAGGGTCTCACTAAGTTGCTGAGAGCCTCACTAAGTAGCTGAGGCTGGCTTTGAACCTGTATAATCCTTTTGTCTCAGCCTCCCAAGCGCAGGGATTACAAGCGTGCACCACTACACCCGGCACTCACAGTAGTTTTTTAATTTATATTTTTAGGTAGTTCGAAATTTATGTTTCATTTATGAGCAGGACTCCAACCACAAATGGGCCAAACTGACCTAATATAATTCATTGATTTTAAATGCTTCCTGTTCACATTCTAAGCCTCATTAATTGAATATGATCAATACAGCTCTCTTCTGGTCAGTTTACTTTTACAGTATGCTTTATTGTCTGGGGGAGCAAGTCCCATATCACTTTACTTTCTTTAGGATATTTTCTTGGCTCTTATATTTATACTTCAGGACAAACTTTAGAATCAATTATCAAATTTGAACAAAACCCTTGAGATCTGATTTGAAAATGTGTTTGTAGTATATTTTTAGGTGAAAAATAAAATCAGTTTACAAATAATATGTAACATCATTGCCATTTTGTTTCTAAAATTTATGTGTATATATCTATCTATACATATATATATATTAAAAATCTCAAATAATATATGAGAAAATATATAGCAGTAGTTGTCTCTAAAAGATGCTAAAAATAGATGATTTCTCTAGAAAAATGGGCACAGTGGTCAGGCCTACAGTCCCAGCTCCCTGGAAGGCTGAGGCAGATAGATCACCTGAGCCCAGGAATTTCCTGCCGGCCTGGGCAACATAGTGAGACCCTGTCTTTAAAATTAAAAAAAAAAAAAGTGGTTTTTTGTTGTTTGTTTTTCTTTTCATATTTTTCTGTATATATGGTGTTTGTTGTTGAGATGGGGTCTCACTCTGCGACTCAGGCCAGCCCTCCTGCCTCAGCCTACCTAGTAGCTGGGACTTCAGGCCTGCACCACTGGGGGCCAGATTTATGTGCAGCACTTTTTAAATCAGAGGAGGGAAGAAAACTGGAAAAGTATTACTAAACTAACAAGTACTCATTAGTAACCTCATGATTATCTACTTATCACAGAGTGACTTGTAGAGAGTGAAGTACAAATAGCAGGCTCAGCACATAAACCAGAGTTGTCCTGAATATTCCTGGGATGGCTTAAAATGGCTCCTCTCTTTGCCTGATTGACTTCAGTTCCACCGAGGAGGCTCAGAGTTGTAGCCTGTCAACCTAGCAGCGTTCTGGTTGTTTTCTGTGCAGCTGTCTTTACAGGGCCCTGGCCTCCTGGCTCTTCCTATGTGAGAGATTCGTGTTCTTGTGACTCTGCCAGCCAGGCCTTGAAATGCACCAGGACTCAGCGCAGTCCAGTCTGGCCCTTGAATGTTCTGGACTCCTAGGCTATATCTAACAGAAAGAAAGCTGTTACGTCTAGTCCTCATTCTGTTGGATGTGAAGAAGCCCCATGCTGATTGTTAGCTCAGAGAATCTAGGTGCTAACAGCAGCAGAATTTAAACCCTTAAAGAAAACTTTCTGCTTTTGAATCTGCCTGTTCTTTCTGGGTGATCTTATCTATTTAATGACAGTAGTAGCAATAATGATAACACCTAACACATATTAAGCACTTCTAGTGTGTCATCTTATTCCAGCCCTAAGAAAATGTTACTGCAGCTGAGCATGATGATACATGCCTATAATCCCAGTACTTGGGAGGCTCAGACAGGAGGCTGCAAACTTAGTGAGAGCCTGTTTCAAAATAAAGAATAAAATGGGCTGAGGGTGTAGCTCAAAGGTAAAATGTCCCTGGTTTCAATAATCCATACTGCAAAACACACACACACACACACGCACACACACACACACGCGCACACACACACACACACACACACGTCATAATAGACAAAACAGATAGTGCAACCCAGCCTCCTCACTCAGAGTCTTTGTTTGTTTGTTTTGTTTTTGTTGTTGTTGTTTGTTTCTTTTTTGGTGGTACTGGGGTTCCTGGAAGCCCTTCTACCTCCAGGCTACACTCCCAGACCTATTTTCATATTTTTATTTGGAGACAGGGTTTCTTAAGCCAGCACGGCTGGCTTTGAACCTGCACAATCCTCCTATCTCCACCTCCCAAGTGCGGGGATTACAAGCATGCGCCACCACGCCGCTTTCTTATTTATTTTATACTGAGGATTTAATCCAGGAGCATTCTACCTCCAGATTATACCCTCATTCCTTTATATTTTTATTTTGAACAGGGTCTTGCTAAGTTGTCAAGACTGGCCTCGAATCTGCGATCCTCTTCTCTTATCCTCCAAGTATTGAGACTACAGGTATAAGCCACCATACCCAGCTTAGAGTATGTGTTCTTAACTATACTTTATACTCTGTTTCAACTTCTCTCTTTTCTTTCCTAAAACCTGCTCTATCTCATATTTTCCATCTCACTTGTCCAGTTTCCCCAGCTGGAATTGTTAGAAATGATGCTCACTTAACTTGGCTCTGAAAAGACTGAAAGACCAGACCTTCCCAGGTCCCCTGACCTCCCTTGGTTTCCACCCTCCTCACCTCTCCCTTGAGCTGGCAACAAAGGCCCCTCAGTGTACTCTAACATGTCATACTTATCTTCTCAGACATCTAAGATGAAGGCACTCACTTCACTCTACTGTTTAAAAAGTCTTGGCCTCCCTTTTGGCTCTGGTTGTGGTTTTAAGAGGATTGCATCTGAGCAGCCTAGCTTCTCATACACATCTGGCCCTCGCCATACCCCAGCCCTGCCAAACGTTCCCCATTTTCCCAGATCCATGCCAGGCCCTCCTGACTCCTCTGCACATCTGCACTGTCTCCTTGCCTGAGGGCCTCTCCTGCCTTTGATCTCTCAGACACACTGCTCTTTGGCTGTCAAGACCCAGGTCCCGGGCACCCTTGGTAGCACCTTCTGTGACTCCTCCTCAATGAAAGGTCACTATGCCTTCCCACGTCGCATGCACCAGCCTCCATTGTGAATTGTACTGAGTTGAAATTTATCTGCTTCTGCTCTTGTACCTTCCATTTGCCTAAATGGGTCTAGACAAGGACCAAACCCATTCATCTTTCAGTGCCTAGCACACAGTAGGCACTGGATAAATGCTGACCAAAATGTATGAGGAAATGTCAGAGAGCACTGAACACAACAGGAAATTGAAATTATGCTTATTCCTAAACAAATGGGCTGTCTTATGTCTCTCAAAATAATCTATCTCTTCAGGTCAATGAGCCTGTGGTGTACCCATGGTAAGGCCTGATGTACCAAATAAAAGCAATACATAGCAGATGGAGAGGTCATTTAAATTGTGTATCCCTTAGCCAGGCGTGGTGGTGCACACCTGTAATCCCAGTACTTGGGAGGCTGAGACAGGAGGATCACATGTTCACAGCCAGCCTCAGCAACTTAGCAAAAGTTCTCAGCAACCTAGAGAGACCCTTTTCAAAATAAAAAATAAAGCTGGGCGTGGTAACAAATGCCTGTAATGCTAGGACTTGGGAGGCTGAGACAGTCACAGGTTTGTGGCCAGTCTCAGCAATTTGGCAAGACCCTATTTCAAAATAAAAAATAAGCCATTGCACATACCTGTAATCAGTACTTGGGAGGCTGAGACAGGAGGATTGCAGGTTTGAGGACAGCCTGCGCAAGTAGTGAAACTCTGATCAACCTAGTGAGATCCTGTTTCAAAATAAAAATAAAATAGGGCTAGGGGTTTAGCTCAGAGGTAGAATGCCCCTGGATTCAACCCCCAGTACAGTGTGTGTGTGTGTGTGTGTGTGTGTGTGTGTGTGTGTGTGTGTGTGTTTCTGGGGATTGAACCCCCAGGAGTATTCTACCTCTGAGCTATACCCCAGTCTTATGTTTTTGTTTTTTAAATAGGGTCTTGCCTAGTATCTACATGCTGGCCTCGAACCTGCGATCCTCCTGTCTCAGCCTCCCAAGTACTGGGATCACAGGTGTGTGCCACTGCACTGGCTGATATTTATTTTTATACATGTAAATTTTGATGCAGGAAAACTTCACATAGAAAGCATATCTCTTTGTCATTTGCTGACGGGTAATAGCTCTTTTTTTTTTTTTTTGGAGGTACTGGGGATGGAAGCCAGGAATACTGTACCTCCAAGCTGCACACCCAGCCCTATTTTTCTAATCTTTTTCGTATTGAAACAGGATCTTACTGAGTTGCAGAGGGCCTCTCTAAGTAGCAGAGGCTGTCCGTGAACCGCGATCTTCCGGTCTCTACCTCCCGAATGCTGGGATTACAAGTGTGCGCCACCACGCCTGGCTGGGCAGTAGTTCTTAACTCAGCACAAATAGGATTGTTTTATTTTATCTGAAACCCACTTCTCCTTTCTCTGTCTCAGCTTCAGGATGAGTTGGACAAAGGCGAGCGGGATAACGCGGAGCTGCAGGAGTTCGCCAACGCCATTCTGCAGCAGATAGCAGACCACTGCCCCGACATCCTGGAGCAAGTGGTCAATGCACTGGAAGAGTCCTCCTGACCCTGCCACGTGGGGAGTGGCCAGCCCAGCAGCCCAGAGAGGTGGCCGAGGAGCCCAAAGAGGAGAACCACAAAGAACAGGCATCCAGAAACTTCTTGGCACCACACACTACAAGCCATGCCATCTTGCCCACGTGAAGGCGCATGGTTCCAGCCCATTTCTACATCTCTTGTCTTACTCCGCCTTTCTGCTTTGAGTGTTGTCTCTACACTAACCTCCTTGATGCCCAGGGTGGTAAATGGCTGTGTCTCCGTGAAGGACTGCCCTCTGGCCATCAGCCCTGGAGGCTGCTAAAGCTGGCGGCTCTGCCCTTAGAAGGCTATGAAGACGAGAGTTCGCTCACCTTGTGTCCTTGACGTGAGAACCAAACCTGGAATCTTCTCAGAGTTCAGCGTACCGAGAGAACCCTCACGGGACTAGAGAGCTGCGTGTTCCAGTATCACAATGGGTGCTTTCTCCTAAAAGGGTAAAAAGAGAAATCTCAAAAAGAACAGGAAAAGAGAACAGAGAAATGGAGCGAACCAACTCTCCTCTTGTCTGTATGTTTCTTTTTCCTGCGTGGTGTTTGTCAGATGGGCTTAGAAGACACTCAACCCCACGTTGAGTCTTCACCTGGTCCCGTCTGCTCACCGCTGTGCTGTTCCTCAGGTACTGGGAGGGTAATGTGAACAGTCCTCCCTCTGCTCTCTCTTGTTTTAAGAACCTTTGGTCTCTTCTATTCCATTGTTAGGTCAAATATCTCTAATTGAAGGAGAAGATGGGAACTGGGCATGGTGGTGCACACCTATAATCTCAGTACTCGGGAGGATGAAAGGCATAGGCTTCAGGCCAATCTCAGCAACGTAGCGATCAAAAAAAAAGGGTTGAGGATGTAATTCAGAGATAGAATCTCCCTGTATTCAATCTCCAATGTCACAAAAAAAGAAAGAGAAGAAGGGAGTGTTGTGTGGGCCCTGACCTCCCCACCTGCAGCCTTGCTCCTCTAGAAGGGACATTTTCTGGGGTCCAGCTGGCCTTTTCTGAACACCTCCCAGAATGCTGCCTGCCTCCCCACAGTACATGTTCCTGGCTCATCCTGGCCTGACTTTTCTCTTTATTCTTGACCTGCAGTCTCAGAACCTCAGCCGCATGGAGTGCCTGGAACCTTCTTTTGCACAGTTGAATGTTTATCTCACAAACATTTCCTCCTTGGTTCTTTCATTCGGAGAATATTTGAAATGCCTACTGTGTGCAAGTCAATATATTTAATACTCTTCCTTGAAAATCAGTGAGGAAGAAGTATAGTGGATTTGTCAAGACACACCTGATTGAGTCAAAGCAGTAAAACCCATACCTTTCCTGTCTCCCCTCCTCTTTTTTTTACCCAGGGCCTCCCACGTGCTGGGCAAGCACTCTACCACTGAACCACATTTCTAGCTCACTTCCCTTCCCATCTTAATAGAAGGCATCTTTCTTAGAAAAGTCTCACAAATCAACTTTTCTCATTGTAATGCAAATTGATGGGCTTGAGTGGCTGTCACCTCTTTTCCTGCAGGATTCCATTTGGTGGGCAGGATTTTTGCTGACTGATGTTGCTGCCCTTAAAGAGTGTCCTGTTCAGGGGCTGTGAACATTCACATGTGAGCGGTGGTTTCTTGGTACACCTGCATGCGCCTCATGGAACTCAGCCGGCTCTATGTTGAAATTAGAAAGTCATGAATCCAGCTAAATAATTGGCATTTCAGAGGGCCTTTTGTTTAAGCACAGACAAGCAGAGGCATTCGTAAATAATCAGGCACTAAAAAATAGACCACTTAACCAAAATCTAGCCCTTTGACCACCCCTGCCACCAGAAATGCCCCAATCCCACATCTATGAGTGTGGAGTAAACGTTTCTGTGTTGCGTCTTCTCCTCTCCCCTTCCCCACTTATTCACTCTAGAATGTAAGGCTACCTCTAAAGTCCCCACAGCCCTCGGTTCCCATTAACTTATAGAGCCACATCGCCAGCTTCCCTCCAGCTTCCCTCCAGCCATGGAGTGCTCCTTATCAGAGGTTTAATGGACACTCCGCCCATAAACCTTTTGTTCAGATGCTTCCTGCTGGCCATGTGGGCACAGGGGTGAGAGGGTGAGGGCTGGTCAGTTAACTCAGTGCCATTTATTTACTGCACTGTCCATAAATCACGTGGAAAGCCCCCAGTATTTCATGGCTAGAGTACTAGAATCTGACCTTATCCTCCTTAATGTAAAGGACTGAGGTATGATAACGGCCCTCACAGGGCTACAGCAGAACTGAGAAAGCAGGAGAAGAGACCTGACACTGGCCAGACGTCCTCTAGCTGATCTGGCAAGGGACGGCGTCAGGCGATCCACCCACTCGGCCTTCATCACCACACAGCAGACTCGCCGCTCCTGCCCCTTGGCGCGTGGCTGTCCCTCCTCTCCATCTCTGCCTGCCCCTTCACTTCTCCAGGGAGACTTGTGGAGGCCCTGAGTGACCGGTGGTCTGGAAAGAGCTCTTTCTAGGACAGACAGCTTCTGCTTGGTCTCTGTGCACCATTTCCCTGATCCTCCTTGGCAGTGATCTGGTATCAAAAGTGATTCTGGGGACTGTCTAGCTCAAGTTTAACAGCAAACGTGGTCTGCCTTTATATTGCGGGGCCAAGGTAAGGCAGTTTCTAGCACTGAAGTATCTTTTTTTGATGGGGAGGTGGTTACTAGGATTTAAACCCAGGGGCATTCTACCTCTGAGCTACATCCCCAGCTCTATTTTATTTTTTATTTTGAAACAGGGTCTCACTAGGTTGCTGAGTGGCCGTGACCCTACAATCCTCCTATCTCAGCCTCCCAAGTACCGGGATGACCACCACACCTGGCTGAGTCTTTTTGAGTTCAGATCATTTGTCATGCCACCAACTACGAAGTGCCGCCCTCACACTAGGACTTGTCATTCCATGAGCCTCTCCGGGATTCAAAGTTTTACAAGGCTGCTCAACTGCCCCTGGAGGTGTACTGTCGTGGAGAATCACTGCAGGATGCCTGTAATCATCTCCAAAGGCACCCTCTACTTCATTATCAAGTCTAGTTGCCCTAGCGCCTCAACATTACATCCCAAATTGACGTCATGAAGAAGACTACTGGGGGGGTCCAACCTGGACTCGCAGCAGAAGAAATGCTCTGTGAGTTTCTCACCTTTTCATACACTCTGTCCCCGGTACTCATTGGGTCATTGATGAAGCATCTGAATTGCGATTGGCTAGGACATGGAGACCGCCTGAAAGGGAAGGGCTTTAAGTGAGCTCTGGCATGCCAAGAGCCGTGGCCTTGGAATCTCCAGCTCCACCTCAGCTCTCGCCTCTGCACGAAGATCAGGTGCAGCGTTCTCCCTTTCGCTGGGCTTTAGCGATACTAAGCAGGCAGACAGGACTCAAGACCACCTTCAGTGTTGCCAGAGGAGTGACTTGCCACTAAATCCTGTCACTTCAAGTCCATTTGATATTTGCCAGTTAAAGTAAATGAGGGACTTGTTGGTTCACCCACTCCCCAGGGCAAGAGGGAGGGGAAGTCACGCGGGGGCTTCAGCCCACCGCTGTCCTAGCCCCCGCCCCGCCCCGTTGATGGTCAGGATTGGCGTTTGGACTTGCTGCTTGGGAATCCTGCTGATCTCAAACCATCGCCCTCCCGCTGGACCGTGTAACTGAAGCAGAGGCCCAATGGCTGCCCGCGGGGTCTTTGAGGGAAAAGCAAAGGAAGAAATACTTCTTCACACTGAATCTGATTCTCGCACGGCCTCTCCTAAGTCCCAAGTGGCCCTATTTCAGCAATATCAGTGACGTTCCCAGCCTCCTCTCCCCGCTGCAAGAGCTCAGAACTGTGGAGAGGGGACCAGAAGAGAACGGACGAGGTCCGCCCTCCATCACTGCCAATCCCTGGGCTTCTCAGGAAGTGACTAGAAGCATTCAAAGAAGTGTTTTTAAAAGAATCTGCAGTTTCCTCCATATGAACTCTAAGACTATTTAGTCAAGAAGAAAACGTGCATTACAGGGGAAATCCTTCTGAACAAAATGGCTGTCTACACCAACTCTTTTTAAGTAAAAACTGTTTCCAGACTTTTTAGTGTCAAAACCGTAACCAAGTGTCTCCTGATTTTTTCCTATGTGTTTGGCGAGTGCTGTGACCCTGTCGTAGGTATTTTTCCTGCCCCTTTTGGGAGAGAAGGGGGGGGTGACTGGGGGAGCGGACTTGTGTCCCGTGCCACCTCCTCTTTCGTTTCTCTGCTTGTCAATATATTGTCTGTGTGACTCAGAGAACTGGGGCAGATACATTGTGTCCGTTGTTGAGAATATTAAAATATTAAAAAGTAGTTATAGAACTGAAAAATTTAAGAGCTGTGTTTTTAAATTGCAAACCAATATCATGTTAATAAAGGAATTCAAGCTATGGGGCAGCCAAACTCTTCCCCTCCTCCCCCATTGGAGAAGTGGCGGCTGGGCCAGCCGCTTGGGAAACGGTGGCCGCACTCTGGTAGGTGACGGCCTGAAGGCCACTGGCGGCTGCCGAGAGCCTGGGAGCTCACACCCCCTGCGCCAGCGTTTTCCTATGCAGCCTCGGGGCCTCTGGGTAGAAGTTTGAAAGTTGGTGACCTAGAATCACCCTTATCCCACCTTCGTCCCAGTGTGCCTAATAGCATGTGGGCTTGACTCCGAAGCCCCCGCCTGATGGGCCACAGGACCTCTCTCCTGCCCACTTGGTGCTATATCATCCAGTGACCATCCAGTGGCCAGCACCGGCCAGCCTGGAGCTTGCAATCCAGTGTGATGGGTTGCACTAGAACTCAGACCCTAGAGTGTTTTCCCTTGGAGCTCTTTAGACCCCAGAGCTCCTGGGTCCAGGCTCACTCTCTTGGCCCCAGAGACGCCATGGTCAGGAAAGGAAACGAGCCATGCTGGAGTGCGAGTCCACCCTCGGGCCGGAGTGAGCGTCCGCCCAGCCCTTCTTTCCATGCCACACCAGTGTTGCATCCATCTCCAAAGCAGCTAGCGCTACCTGGGGCACGTGCCACCGTCCAGGCCAGCCTGCCTCACTGCAGGACTGCCCCACACATAGGGGCGGCCAGGATGGATCCCTGCTTCAGAAGAGGAGAGCCGGGGAGCGCTGGGTTCTGGCTCCTTGTAGCTTGAGTCCCTTTTGGTAGCAGGAGCGGCAGCCTAAACGGGGGTGTCTGCGCCCAGACGCGCCCGCTGCCTTCAACTGTACATGTGTGTGATTGCTGGCATCGTGTTGCCAGCCGGTAGCAGCATTACAGAGGAATTGTGTTCTGTTCAACTTTGCCTTGATAATTATTGTAAACACTTTGTTCATTTTTTTCTTTTTTATTCACAAACTAAATCCATCAGGAAATTATAAAGTTATTTAAAAACTGTGTGCTGAGTCCTGCTTTTCGTCTCACCCAGTCGATCATCCCGGTGATGGGAGGCGCGGCCTCTGGTGCTGGAAAAGCAGGAAGAAGCCTGCAGTCCCCAAGAGGTCAGCCGCAGCCCTAGTGATGAGAGCGGGACCCAGGGCTGGGGCGCGGCACGCTCGGCAGGCGGGGGCGGGGGCTTACCCACAGGCTTGTTGGGGTGTCCTCAGCAGAGAAAGCCACCGTTAGGTTCCCAACTGAACTCTTGATTATCTTTCGAAGCCTATTTCCAACTCCTTTTCCTTCACACCCCAGTCCCTGAGCCGATCCTCCATTCCAGATCAGATTGCATTCAGAACTGAGGGAAAAGACCCACCACCCAGGGCTGGGGTAGCTGTGCCAGGATGGCAGAGCAGTGAGCATGGTTACATCATGAGAGGCTTTTGTTCAGAACTGAGGTCCACGCTGTAGCAGGGTGTGTTTTTCGTTGGTTTCCCACACACACACACACAGTACTGGGAATGGAACCCAGGGGCATTCTACCTCCGAGCTATACCCCCCACTCCTATTTTAACAATCTCACTGAGTTGCGGGGTGTATTTATTTTGTTTTTGTTTGTTCGCTTGTTTTGTTTGAGGGTCTGGGAATGGAATCCAGGGGCATTCGACTATAAGCTGCACCCCCTGCCCTATTTTTTATTCTTTATTTTGAAACAAGGTCTCACTAAGTTGTGAAGGGACTCACTAAGTAGCTGAGGCTGTCCGCAAACAGTGATCCTCCAGTCTCAGCCTCCTGAATGCTGGGATTACAAGCGTGGGCCACCACACCTGGCTATATTCTTTTTTTTTTTTTTAATTGGTACATTGAAACCATACATCTTAATGGAGTATAAGATGGTAGAGGCATACATGCACACATCACTCATTTAGCCCTTCCCCAATTCCTACCCCATTCCCTCCCCTCTCTCCTCATGTTTGGCTTAGTGATTGACTGATATGTCTGTGAATGTACATCATGTACATTAGGGAATTTCCCTCTTCTCCCTCTCATCCCCCTAAGGTCGCCTTATTTTCTCATCTAGGGTTTCTCTTCCTTTGTCTGCAGTTTTGACCCTTACACAACAAAAAGTATTCTGGGGTCAGGCGTGTTGGGGTACGCCTATAATCCCAGTACTTGGGAGGCTGAGACAGGAGGATCACAGGTTCGAGGCTCAACTTAGCAAGCCTCTCAGCAACTTAACAAGAACCTGTTTCAAAATAAAAATGGGCTGGGGGTGTAGCCCAGAGGTAGAATGGCTCTGAGTTCAACCTCTAGTACCAAAAAAAAAAAAAAAAAAGTTTTCTAAGGAACTGCTTGATGGGAACTAGTCTTCTGTTTAGCTTCATGTCTGTCTACTCCAGAAAGGAACCAGAAGGCCTGTTTTCTGTTCCCTCCCTCTCCCTTGTAAATTATGACACCCTTTGTGTTAGCACACAGGAATTGTAAAGTGAGAGTCGAAGGTCCTGCACCCAGCTCTGCCCTGCCTCGCTCTCAAGCCGGGCAGCCATGCAGAGGTCTGGCGGGGCGGAGGAGCGCTTGGGAGGCAGGATACTGTTACAAGGCTGAAAATCCAAAGCTGCTCATAATTTCATCATAGGAGTGATTCCTCTAGCAGAACATATATTATTACCTCAACAAAATTACAGCCACAAGCAGATGCAGCCACAGAGGGCTACCAGGTTGCACCACTTCCAGGGGTTCCACTAACCTCCTTTTACTATTGATCCGCTCTGTGGCCCCCCAGCACTCGGTGGCACAGGTGGATGCAGAGATTACTGTTTTGAGGAAAATACAGGAGTAGAATTTTTGACAGAATTCCATCCTTGGAGTTTTCTCTGAATTGGGAAAATACTCAAAAATCAACTATTACTTGGCTTTTGAGGTGCCGTGTCTCAGGCTGGCTCTAAGACGGTAAGAACTAGTCAGGCAGATAGCCGGTGAGCAGCTCAGGCCGAAGACCCTACCCGGGTGAACAGTAAAGAGGGGCCTGGTGACCACAGGTGTAGCGTGGAAGGGGTGGGGTGGACATCTGGGGGAAGGCTCCTAGCGCCCGAAGTGGAAGGCCAGCTTGGGAGAGCATCGCCTTACCGGCCTCCTCATTAGATAGGAGCCTCCCAGGGGCTGACTGTTAGAAACGGAAAAAGGGAAAGAAAAGTACTTGACACCAGAAAGTGAGCCCCTCACCCCCCACCGCCAGGCCATGAAGGGAGAGGCCAGCTGGGAGGGTCGCGGGCAGGGTCCCTGGGAGCCTTTCCAGAAAGCGGCCACTGCTGGCAGGCAGGTGGCCCCTGGAAGGTTGGCTCGCCCCAGCTCCAGTTGCTCCACCGGGTGGACATTGATTGCTCAGCATCGGGTTTTAGAGGAGAAAGGAAAGCAAGAATGGGCCGTCTCCTTCACCGCCGGGGTGGGCGTGAGTCACACCAGGATGTCCTCTGGCACCGTTTACTTCCTGGGAGTTAGGCAGTTAATCACTCTGAATGTTCTCCCCGTCTCCGGCCCCCGGTGGGAAAGGAATGAGGTCTGCGCCGTGGAAGTGCCACGTCAGCCCTCCCCGTCCACAGAGGCCATTCCTTTACCGGGCTGTCTGGGGAAGAAGTGATTCCCCTGCGGTAACCAATGGCTTTGAGGGTGTTTAGGTGTCCCTCAAAAGTTCATGGGTTGGAAATAATCCCCAATTCATGTTGATGGTATTTGGAGGGGCGGAGGTTGGGAGGTAACTAGGTTAGATGAGGTCATGAGGGTGAGTGAGGCCTGTGATGGAACTGGTGGCTTTATTTGAAGAACAGAGACCTGAGCTAGCGTGCTCGCTCTGTCTCACATGGACTGCCCCTGCCACCTTACCGCTCAGCAGGGAGGCCCTCGCCAGGCACCGGGAGGATGCCAGGGGCCTTGCTCTTGGGCTTCTCAGCCTATGGAACTGTAAGCCAAGTAAACCTGTCTTCTTTGCAGGGTGTAGGGAGGGTACTGCAGATTGAACACAGGGCCACTCTACCACCAAAACAGACATCCTCAGCTGGGGTGGTGGCGCACGCTTGTAATCCCAGCATTTGAAAGGCTGAGAGAGGAGGATTGTGGTCCTCGGACAGCCTCAGCTACTTAGTGAGGTCCTTTGCAACTCAATGAGACCCTGTTTGAAAATAAAGAACAGAATAAAAAGTAGGCCTGGGGGGTGTAGCTCGGAGGTAAAAATGCCCTGGGTTCCATCCCCAATACTGCAAAGAGAGAGAGAGAGAAGGAAAGAAAGACATCCTCATTCCTTTTCATTTATTCATTGGGGTGTGTGTGTGTGTGTGTGTGTGTGTGTGTGTGTGTGTGTTTCTCACTAAGGTGCTGAGGCTGGCCTCTAACTTGTGATCCCTCAAGCACTGGGATTATAGGCATGTGCAAACTTTTTATTTTTTTCAAACTAATTTTTATAAGTTATCCAATCTCATGTATTTTGTTAGAGTATCCAAAAATAGACTAAGACACAGTGTGGCATTAGATGCTCAGCCTTGTGCTGGTCTCAGCTGGAGAGCTCCCTGTCCCTTTCCAGCAGTGTCAGAGCAACCTGCTGACACTCATCTTTCCCTTCTGGAATCAACACTCAGTTCTGTCCTGACTGCCTTGGCGCCCGCCACACCTCTCAGTGCCAGCCTCCCACAGCCCTTACTCTCCTCAGCCTTGCTTGTGAGACCAGAGAACTTGGAGGCTCACTCCTCTTAAGAGGGAAAGTTGGACTTGTGCAAAGAAATGTCCATCACATGTCTACAAATTTTCCGTGCCAAAAAGCCGTCTCTGGCATCTGGTAGAATTCACACGCAGGAGATAGTTCCCATTTGGTTTGTCTTAGGCTTGAGGTTTTTTAGATTACTATGAGTTTATTCTTAAGCGCTGTTGGAAATAAGGCTTTGGTGGGAACCTGGGATCTTCACTGGGACCTGGAGCTGTGTGTGCGATTTGATGGCTGGTGTCCCTAGGCTCCTTACTGTGCCTTTGTGCGGCACACATGTGCTGGGTACGCAGCCCAAAAGCAAGGGTTTCTGGCTTTGTAGTCACCATTGCCCCTACAAGTGGCCACGTCGGGCCTTGCGACAAATGGTAAACACAGGCAGCAACCTTGGAAATGTAGGGCAGGCTATGGGCGAGCCGGTGCCTGGAGGATGTTTTTCTATTTTTTTCTCTGGTTTTTATCCTAAGTATTGATGTTAGATGATCCTGCAGCTTTTAGGAGCCAGCTTTATTGTCAGATTGTCATCCCCAGGCATTCCTGTGGAGCTGGCTGCCTAGATGAGGCCTGGCCCACGAGGAGCTGTGTCTCTCACATGAAGCTGTCTCCAGGCTTTCTGAGGCCTACAGGGGTCAAGGGGAACCGGATGCTTATCCTGCTAAGTAAGCAAATAGTCAGCCTCTCAATTTCAGGGAAAGTAGGGCCTGGATAGTGGGAACCCAGTTTGGTTTTGTTTTGGTTTTTGGTGTTGAGGACTAAACCGAGGAGCATTTCTACCTCAAGCTATATCCCCAGCATCCCGCCTCCTTTTTTTTAAAGAGTACCTCAGTTGCCGAGAGTCTCACTGTTTGCTGAGGCTGACCGTGCATGTGTCACCAAGCCAAACTGGGACCTGGTTTTGAACATGAAGGCAGATGGGCCTGCAGAGGCCTGGTTCCCACTCTGGCTCTGCTGCTGACTATCTGTGCGTCCTTGAAAGAATCATGTGACTTCTTAGAACTTCAGCATTCTCTTTTTGGTACTAAAGATCCAACCTAGGAGTATTCTTCTGAGCTACACCCTCAGCCTCAATTATGTGTTTGCTTTGTTCTCTTGAAATGGGATCTCTGCTGAGGCTGGCCTTGAACCTGCAATGCTCCTGTCTCAGCCTTCCAAGTACTGGGATTACAGGCATCTGCCCCAACACCCAGCTAGTTCTTTCTTTTTCTTTTTTCTTTTCTTTTCTTTTTTTTTTTTTCAGTACTGGGGATGGAGCCCAGGGACATTCTACCTCCGAGCTACACCCCCAGCCCGATTTTTTATTCTTTATTTTGAAACAGGGTCTCACTGAGTTGCGAAGGGCCTCAACTAAGTAGCTTAAGGTGGCCGCGAATCGCGATCCTCCTGTCTCAGCCTCCCGAACACTGGGATTACAAGCGTGCCACCGCACCCAGCTGCTAGCCCTCATTTTTAAAATGGAGTAGTGCCCTCACCTTACAGGTGTGTAATACACAGATAAGAGAGGAGCACGAGAAAGCATCAGCCCCGCCGCAGCAGCGCGGTGGGCGCCTGCGGCTATTCGTTGTGTTACACCAGCTTGGGCGAGCCCACGCTTGCTGTGGGAACTCCTTAGGCAGCATCCGCCATATGTGTGGCTGGGAGGAAATCCACATACTGTTTTGCCTAAAGTCTAAACCCTGGGAAATGGGACCGTCACCTTTACGGGCTATCCCACACTGAAATCTGCTGCGGATACAGCAACCATCTGCAGATGGGAAGGCTGCAGCCTGCAAGGGCGTCTCTGGTGAGGTGGGTGTGGCGCCCGTCGGCTGCCTCCTGGAGCCCAGGGAGGCTCGGCTGCCTCGCGCCCCTGCTCCTGGGTGTTGGCCACCGTTCCCGCCTCCGTGGGAATCATATGCCAACAATCATTTGTTTCTGCTTTAGGAGGAAAAAAACCCCAAATGCCAATAGGCCTGCCTCATCCACCGGGGCTGCGCTGTCCTCCTGAGGGGATGGCTCCTGAATGGGAGCTTTGTCTGCCCTGGCTGTTAGTCACTGCGACAAAGAGGCCCAGGGAGACTGGAGCCCAGCAGGAGGTTCTTTGGCCAGGACATCACGTCATGGAGTTCAGGCCGCAGCACACACAGTGCCTGGCTCCAGTGTTTCTAAACCCTCCTACATGGACTAAAATTTGCAAAAGATGCTCCCAGTGTCTCCGCTGAGCCTCCAAAGTGAGAGGTTGCTTTGATCTCAGCCCAAGTCAAAACTGGTGGCCATTCCACTGCTCCTGACCCCGCATGGGCCACAAGCCCCCTGAGGACCAGGTTTGTGTTCTCTCTCTCCTGCCCTGCAGGCCTGCACAGAACCAGCTGCCCTGCTTACTTATCCAAACCCCTTCCCACAGCTGACCTGGTGGCAGCCATGTCCCTGGAACTGTATCAGTCTGTTAGGAAGCGCACGTCCCTGTGGGCAGGACAGGTGCGAACAAGCCCGGCTGCCGCTCCCCGCGTCTCGGGAGTCCCATCTGCCCCAGCGCTGTTGAATCCCTGTCCCCAGGCCTGGCCCGCTGCCTGCATCCTGCTGTGTGAGGCAGCCGGGCTTGGCCCTCGAGCCTCAGGACCCTGTTTGAGGACCTTCTCGCCTCCCCTGCTCTGAATCCCCGCTCCCTCTGTGAACTTTAATTTCTGCCCATTGGCTTTTGGGAACTCCTTGTTTCTAGGGAAGCTGAGCGTGACCTGTGGTAACGAGCCAGGACTCTGCCTCCAGCGCAGGTACTGGGGCCCCAGGGGAAAGTCAGTACGCTCACGGCATTTGACAGGGAGTTTGCCAGGGCCTGAAATCTCTTCCTAGAGATTCCTCCGCTGAGAGACAGACAGACAGACAAAGAGAATACAGCTATACAACCTGACTGCTCTTGCACGCATGTGCGCGCTCTTCCTCCCTTTCTCACACGTGCACATACTCGCAGGCTCTGGTGTTACAAAGAATGAGTAAACAACTTCAACATTTTTGTTTCCCTCTGAGGCTTGCAAAGAAGGTGTTAAGAGCAAAAGATTTAAATCATAAACTTTATTAAAAGCCAAACAGCCCAACGTGTGACTCTTGCCAACTTGGATGGAGTCTTCGGGATAGCGACACACTGAGCTAATCCAGAAGGAATCAAGTGGACGAAGAGGGTGGGAGAGAACCATGGCGTCGCACTGGGGAAGGCCGAGCGGGGCCGCTCAGCCCGGCCCACACCTGCAGGGCGGCGTGGTGAACACGTGGGGCCTCCTTTTTTTTCTGGTACTGAGGATTGAACCCAGAGGCCTTCTACCTCTGAGATACAGCCCCAGCACTACTTTATTTTTTATTTGGAAACAGGGTCTTTCTAGGTTGCAGAGCCTCAATAAGTTTTCAAGCCTGGCTGCTAACCTGCGATTCTCCTATGTGAGCCTCCCAAGAACTAGGATTATAGGCATGTGCCACCACATGGTGCCCGGTGGGGCTGTTAAGCTCTTTTCTTTCTTCCTTTCTTTCTTTCTTTCTTTCTTCCCTTCTTTCTTCTTTTTCCTTTCCTTTCCACTTTCTTTCTTTTGTGGTACTAGGGACAGAACCCAGGGACGTTCTACCTTCAAGCTATACCCCCAGCCCTATTTTTTATTCTTTATTTTATTTTTATTTTTAAATTTTTTGTGTGTGGTACTAGGGATGGAACCCAGGGGCCTTCTACCTCTGAGCTACACTCCCAGACCTATTTTATATTTTTATATGGAGACAGGGTCTCTTAAGTCAGCTGAGGCTGGCTTCAAACCTGCATGATCCTCCTGTCTCAGCCTCCCAAGCGCGGGGATTACAAGCGTGCACCACCACACCCAGCTCTTTATTTTAAAACAAGATTTCACTGAGTTGTAAAAGGCCTCACCAAGTAGCTGAGGCTGGCAAGCTCATCTTTTTCTAACTTTCCTTCAGAAATGGACCTTCATTAATGTCTAAAGGACTCTCGGCAGGGTAGAGGAAGGTCAACTATCGCAAGACCAGAATTGGTGGAAATTGCCCACGGAGCCACATCTGCTAGATAAGCACCCGGTTCCTCTCCACCCAACCCGAGGCTCCCTCCCTCCTCCAGAGACCCTCCTGTGGGGCAGGAGCCATGTCTAGAATCACAAGACCCACAAATACGAGTGAGGCTTCCGCATAGAGGGAGTTGGAAATCCCGGGGAGGAATCAAAATGCAGATGTGAATCCATAGTGAACCTTGTAATTCGGGACCACGTTGAGAGGACCACACAGAAAAGCTTTGACAGTATAAAGAGAATCACCCTTCCCTCCTGAATCCTGCTCCCCGGCGTCTTCCCACCATGGCCCCCAAGTTCAGGCACACGCCTCGCTGCCCGCCTGAGGTTCCCGCCCCTGAGCTCTGGGAGCACAGGGCATTTCTCCTGCTGGTCTCTTCAGCGCCCTGGTCAGGGGACTTGGAGATGTCTCATCGCCCCAGTCTGACAGGAGCCTCCCAAGGACCTGGGACAAGACCCGACCCGCACTGAGCTGACACCGCTGGTCTCTTCAACCAAGGGCAACGGAGCTCTCCAAGGAGAAGGGATGGGGTCTCCGCTGTGGGGAACATGGCCCGGTGCCTGTCTCTTTCTGGCCATTTTGTCCTCAGTGGCTAAAGGACTGGGGGTAAAAATCTCCAGCACAGCTAGGGACCGGCCACCAAATTCTCAATCTCTTCGGGAAGATCTCTTGGGAACAAGGATGCCTTTGCTGGGCGTCTTTGCAGAAGCTTCAAAGATGTGCGGCACCGGGGGACCCTGAGAGGCTCCATCATGACTTTGATTTTGTTTTGTTTTGTTTTTTGTTTGTTAGTTTTTGTTTTGTTGTGTTGTGTTTTTGTTGTTTTTTTGTTGGTGGTACTGGGGTTTCTAGGAACCCTTCTACCTCTGGGCTACACTCTCAGACCTATTTTTTATATTTTTTATTTGGAAACAGGGTCTCTTAAGCCAGCATGCTGGCTTCGAACCTGCGCGATCCTCCTGTCTCCGCCTCCCAGGCGCGGGGATTACAAGCGTGCGCCACCACGCCCGGCTTCATCAAGACTTTGGAGCCACACCCCCTCTACAGTGTTTGCGAGCGTCTCTGTAAACAGCTGACAGGTACCTCCAACCCCAAGCCCGGCGAGCCCGGGCCTTGCCTTATTTTCCTTTTCTCTTGTTTTCTCCTTTACTTAAAAGGATTCCACCACAAAAACGTTTTCTTCTCTTCCTCCGTACAGAGCCGCAGCCAGGATGAGGAAGCCACAGGGGCGGAATCCCGCTGGCCGCAGGCCGGAGTTCTCCCTGTCGGGATGTGGAACAGGGACAGCTTCAAGGTCGGATCTGTTCCCAGCAGGGCCAGGAAGGAATTTTTCCTGGGTCTCCAGGACACAAGTCCCAGCTGTTTGCAGCTGGGCTGAGCCGGTGGAGGAGTTTCCTGCCCGACCTCAGTATTTTTTTCCAAATCTGTCACCAGCTTCCTCGGGGACGCCTTTTAAGGTTTGCTGAGATGCGTTTGCGGCAGCCCCTGTTAACTGTCAGTAACTTCAGTTACCAAAGCAAGCCCGGCCCGGGCAGGTGCCCACCGTGCCACCCCCCACCCCACGGCTGCGGGCAGCTCCTGTCCAGGCGCCCCTGCATGAGCTCGCCCCTCCCCTACCGAGCACCGGCTTCAGCGACCTTTCCCACTTCATACCAAGCACCCCGGGACTGGCTTGATTTGGCGGGGAGTTGCCCTCGTTTGTTTGTTTGTGTGTTTGTTTGTTTGTTTGTTTGCGGTATTAGAAATTGAACCTAGAGGTGCTCTACCTCCAACCTATACTCCCAGCCCTTTTTATTTTTTATTTTGAAAAAAGATCTTGCTAAATGCTGAAACCAGACTCAAATCTGCAATCCTCCATGTGCTAGGATTATAGGTGCACGCCACCACACCCAGCCTTCTTTGAGCTCTGTGTGTGTGTGTGTGTGTGTGTGTGTGTGTGTGTGTGTGTGTGTGTTTTACTGGGGATTGAACCCAGTGGCATTCTAGCTCTGAGCTATGCTCCCGCTCGATTTATTTATTTTGTGGTACTGGGGATGGGACCCAGGAGCATTCTGCCTCTGAGCTACACTCCCAGCCCTATTTTCGATTCTTTATTTTGAAAGAAGGTCTCACTGAGTTGCAAAGGGCCTCACTAAATAGCTGAGGCTGGCCGCGAACCGAGATCCTCCTGTCTCAGCCTCCCAAATGCTGGGATTACAAGTGTGTGGCACCACGCCCAGCTCTTATTTATTTACTTATTTACTTTGTTTTGTGAGGAGGGGTACTGGGAATGGAACCCTGGGAAATTCAACTGTTGCACTACACCCGAGTCCTATTTTATTTTTTATTTTGAAACAGGCTCTCACTAAGTTGCTGAGGCTGGTCTTGAACCTGTGATCCTCCTGTCTCAGCCTCCCAGGTACTGAGATACACCACCATGCCTGGCCTTTTTTGGGTTTTAAAAATGATAGAAAGGAGCCGAGCGTGGTGGCACACGCTTTGTAATCCCAGTGCTTGGGAGGCTGAGACAGGAGGATCACACGGGTTCGAAGCCAGCCTCGGCTACTTAGTGAGGCTCTCAGCAACTTAGTGAGATCCTGTTTCCAAATAAAGTATAAAATAGGTCTGGGAGTACAGCCTGGAGGAAGAAAGCTCCTAGGTTCCACTCCCGTACTACACACACACACACACACACACACACACACACACACACGATAGAGGGGTTTATTTACATGAGTCCCTCAGTCGCAGGTTATTTAAATGAGAACATACTGCATCCATGGTCAACTGACTCGCCCCCTACCTGCCATGTTATAGGGGAAGGAAATAGCTTTTTGTTCAATGCATAGGCTGAGTTAGGTGCTGAGCCAACTGTATGCATTTGTTAGGGGAAAATGCCTCAAGCTGTCTGCCAGCAGGACATAGGAGATAGCTGGGGCACCTGAGGTGTTCATGAAGATGTGTTCCATGAACGAATGTGAAGGAATCAGGTTCCCCGCAGGGCGGATGTCAGGCCCATTGAGGCCCAGGCCTCCTAGCCTGAGCCCGGTCCTTCCTTTCCTCCCTTCCACCAGTCTTCCACATCTTCTTTGGCTGGGGCTTATGGCGCTCTTTTGAAGGCCAGCCACAAATGGTATGGTGGTTCCTACAAAAATAAAATCAGGGGCTGGGGCCGTAGTTTGGTGGCAGAGCACTTGCCTAGCAATTCGATCCTGGTTTTTGTTGTTGTGATCAATATACCTGAGTAGCACAACTTAGAAAAGGATATATTAGGGCTCACAGTTTTGGAGGACAGTTCACAGTTGGCTGACTCCAGGCATGGTGAAGGTCAGCCGTTCTCACACCGTGGAGGCCAGAAGCAGAGGTGGGGGCGGGGGCTGGGACATGGAGGTCCCAAACCATGCCTCTGAACCTCACCACAGCAAAACGTGCTTTCGACACAGCTTTAGGGGGAAGTTCCAAACCCAAACCATAACAGCTCCCCAGCATTTTTTCTTCCTGAACTGAGAGGCATTCTACTTTCAAGCTATGCCCCCTGCCCTATTTTATTTATTTTACAAACAGGGTCTCACTAAGTGGCTGGCCATGAACCTGCGATCCTCCTGTCTCAGCCTCCCGTGCGCCACCACACCTGGCTCTATTCCCAGCACTTTAAAAAAAATAAAAAGTCAAACATAGCAATCCCACTTCTGAGTATAAATTCAAAAGAATTGGAAGCAGATTCTCAGACAAATTTATACACTCATGTGCACAACATCAGCATCCATAATAGCCAAAAGGTGAAAGCAACCCAAGAGCCCACTGACAGATGGCAAACAAATTGTGGTATGTGCACACAATGGAGTATTATTTAGTATTGAAAAGGACTGAAGCCAGGCGTGGGGGCACACACCTGTAATCCCAGTAGCTGGGGATTTAAAACAGGAGGATCATAGGTTTGAGGCCAGCCAGAGCCACTTAGTGAGACCCTCCGCAACTTAGTGAGACCATATTTCAAAATGAAAACATTGGATGTGTATCTCAGAGGTAGAATGTCCCTGGGTTCAATTTCCAGTGCCAATAATAGTAGCAGCAGTAGCAGCAGCAGTAGTGATGTACGGTATAAATTGTGGTGACGGTCACACACCATTGTGAATCATTTAGTTCTACCACACTGTGTGCTTATGAATCCTCCCTAATGGGAGGAGCAGGCCAGGAGGTTGAGTGATAGCTATTAGATTTATTTCGGTTAGAGCAGAAACCTCCTGTGAATTCACTTAACATGTAAGTAAGGAAGTAAGGAGAGGCTGTTTGCTATTAAGGGCAGCGTAAGAGGACAGCAGGCTCACCCAGCTCCCCTCTCATTAGTCCTTTTCCACCACACACTTCCCCTCTTCCTCCTAAGGTAGCCACTTCTATCTATGAGCAGATTTTTATGTTGAAAATGTCTTCCTTCTAGATTCATAGATGATAAAGAACTAGAAAGTACCTTAGAAACAATCTTGTCTGGTAAGCCGGGCGTGGTGGCGCACGCTTGCAATCCCAGCATTGGGGAGGCTGAGACTGGAGGATTGCGGTTCACGGACAGCCTCAGCTACTTAGTGAGGCCCTCTGCAACTCAGTGAGATCCTGTTTGAAAATAAAGAATAAAAAATCGGGCTGGGGGTGCAGCTCGGAGGTAGAATGACCCTGGGTTCCATCTCCAGACCCGCAAAATCATCTTCATCCGCATCCTCATCCTCATCTTGTCTGGTCTCTTTGTTTGAAACACTGAAGAAACCTAGAACTACCAAGCAACAAACTCAAGGTCGCACGGCGACTGAGAGGCTGGACTCCTGCCCCATTCGTTTGGGGAGCACATGGGGTTCCCGGAGCGGGACAGCCAGGCTCTGGCCAACAGACACAGCCTGCTGTGGGAGCCTCCCTGTCCCTAGGAAGTGACCAGCGCATGTTCCCAAGATTGACACAAGAGCTGGTCAATTAGAGAGAGGCCAGGCATAGGGGAGCCTGGACCCCACCCCACAGCCCGATTCTACCTCCACAGCCATGAATCTGTTCTACCAGAAAGATGGCAAAGGTCGATACCAAGTGCTCCAAGTGGAAATGGAGACCCCGTCGGGACGTCCTATGAAAGCAGTACGTCACATTTTATTTAATAAGCTGATGTCATCTCGTGGAGACAGTAGAAGGCTCCGTGTCGCTTCCAGACTCTCACATCATCTGGATCCTCAACTTGCCAGCAACTACAAGCTCAGATTTGAAGCCTATGGGATCAAGAGAGGGATTCGCCCGTCCACCGCCCGTTTTGGAGCTGTACCCCATGCACGGCCTCCGTGTGTCCCACACTCCGTGAGTTTATCTGACCACTGTGCTGATGCGTGGTCAGCTCAACTTTCCACCTCTGAAAGTGGCTTCAGAAAAAGCCCAAATAATTTGGAAGTAACTTTGAGAAAGACTCTCTCAACCCAGCGAGGGAGTACTCCCAAATGGGCTATTACAGCATCTTAAGATGCTTAAGTCTTCTTAAGAAGACTCGGAAATATTTATGCCTTTGGGGCTGGGGGTGCAGCTCAGGGGCAGAGCACTTGCCTATCGTAACTGAGGTCCAGGGGTCCATGCCCAGCACCACAAGCAAAGGAGAGTGTTACACCTTTAAATTTGACTTGCTGAGCCGGGTGTGGTGACGCACGCTTGTAACCCCAGAGCTTGGGAGGCTGAGACAGGAGGAGTGCACAGGTTCAAAGTCAGCCTCAGCTACTTAGTGAGGCTCTCAGCAACTGAGTGAGACCCTGTTTCCAAATAAGTATAAAATAGGTCTGGGAGTATAGCCCGGAGGTAGAAAAGCTCCTAAGTTTCACCCCCAGTACCACCAAAAAATAAAAAATAATAAATTTGACTTTCTGTAGTCTTAGGATTTGGGAGCCTCAGCAAGTTAGCTGGATTCTCAGCAACCTAGCAAGACCCTGTTTCAAAAAATCAAGAATAAAAAATAGGACGGAGGGTGTAGCACTGAGATAGAATGCCCCTGAGTTCAAGGTTCAATCCCCAGTAACACACACAAGCACACACACAATGCTGCAGCTGTCTGCTTCCTGACAGCCACGAGCATCAGACCTGCCGGCCATGGATGGAAGCCTCGCTGCCACACTGAGATGCTGTCCACCACGAGGCCCACCAGGACCAAGCCGATGCCAGTGCCATGCTCTCCAACACTTGAATGTCCAGGGTTTGCTGGGGTTGGAACCCAGGGTCTTGTGCAGGCTCGGCTAGCGCTTCACCACGGAGCACACCAGCCCCAAAGTGAGGCCTGTGGCGATAGAGCTGCAAGAGAGGCGGGCACGCCAGGCCGTGCAGGCCGGCCACAGCCACCGGGCGTGTCCGTCACGGCCTGTGACGCCTGCGCTTCACCCGGCTCCTTGCAGCCGCCACCGCACGGCTGACATGCTGGCCAGAGGAATGCCGAAGAGCTCAAAAAGGATATGTGGCACACTCCCGTAATCCCAGCGTTCGGGAGGTGAGACCGAAGGATGGCGGTTTGCGGATAGCCTCAGCTCTAATGAGGCCCTGTTTCAAAATAAAGAATAAAAAATAGGGCAGGGGGTATGGCTCGGAGGTCGAATGCCCCTGGGTTCCATCCCCAGACCCGCAATAAATAAATAAATAAATAAATAAATAAATAAATAAATGCCACTTGAGTCTTCAAGATTGTGTCCCTGGATCTGCTTTCTAGAGAACAGGCAGGATGCCGGGATGGTGGCGCACGCTTGTAATCCCAGCGCTTGGGAGGCTGAGACAGGAGGATCACACAGGTTCAAAGCCAGCCTCAACTATTTAGTGAGGCTCTCAGCAACTGAGTGAGACCCTGTTTCAAAATAAAGTACAAAATAGGTCTGGGAGTATAGCCCGGAGGTAGAAAAGCCCCTGGATTCCATCCCCAGTACCACACACACACACACACACACACACACACACACACACACACACAAAGAAGAGCAGGCAGGACAATGGAGAACTCAACATCAAGACACTGGTAGCTCCTGGCCATGGTAGCACATGTGTGTAATTCCAGTACTTGGGAGGCTGAGACAGGAGGATCGCCGGTTTAAGGGCAGCCTCAGTAACTTAGTGAGGCCCTCAGCAATTTCATGAGACCATGTTTCAAAATAAAATATAAAACTAGGCATGGTGCACATGCCTATAATCCTAGTACTTGGGGGGCTGAGACAGGAGGATTGCTGGTTCACAGACAGGCTTAGCAGCTTAGTGAGACTCTGCTTCAAAATTAAAAAGAAAAAATTAAAAAGAAAAAAATAAGCCCTCTGCAACTTAGTGAGACCCTATTTCAATAAAGAGTAAAAAAAATGGGCTGGGGGGTAGAATGCCTCGGACTTCAATACCCAGTTCCTCCAAAAAACACACACACACACACACACACACACACAAATAGGGCTAAGGGTATAGCTCAGAGGTAGAACATCCCTGAGTTTAATACCACAAAATATTAAATAAAATAAAATAAAATAAAATAAAAATAGGGCTGGAGGTGTGGCTCAGAAATAGAAGTAGAATGTTCAAGGTTCAATCCCTAGTAAAACCACACACACACGCACACACACACACACACACACACACACACACACACACACAGCTGGCTAGCAGCATCCCGCCCTATACCTCCTGGCTGGATCTGCCATGTCTTTCCAGGCTGAGTGGGAGAACCCGGGACTAGCTCCCGGGCTCCAAGCCTCAAGGCTCAGGGACTCCTCCTGAAAGGCCCCTTGGAGTGGATACCTGCAGCACCCCGCTGGCTCAGCCGGGTTCTCAGAGCCCCTGAATGGGTTTAGAAGATGCCGTTAGGGAGAGAATCAGATTTTCCTACTCACTGTCTCTGACCCAAACCTGTCCCCAGTCATCCCAGTTTCACAAACGCCTTCCTCTCTCTCCGGCGCGTCTCCCACAAGTCGCAGCCTGACGCGTGTTATTTATGAAAGGCCAGGAGGTCGGACCCCTCATCGCAAGAACCTGGGCTCTCCCCGTTAACTAGTTCTCAGTTACATCTCTACGGCTCCTTCCTTGTTTCATCGTCCCCAGAGACGGACGGCCTCGGCTGCGAGTGCTGGAGTCGGAGTCCATGCCAGATGTGAGCTTGAAGCTCATGGAGCCAGCGGCCCCCGGGGGAAGGTACCACTGCCCAAGGAAACAATCTCCTAGAGGGGAGATGGGGGGCGGGCCGTCACTAAAGGAGTGCACATCTCGGGGCCTTGGCAAGGCAAACTTCTCCAAAAAAAGGAGGAAGGAAAAAGAAAAAGAAAGTCAGTGTGGCACCTGGAACCCAAGTGCCACCGCAGGGCCAGCGGCGCCGGCCAGACAGCTGATGCCGGGTGAAGGCTGACGCCCAGTTGTATTTGTGAGACTCTCTCTCTCTCATTATTCGTTGCTTTATTAGTTTCTTTTTAATTTCTTGTGGTACTGGGGACTGAACACAGGGTGTTCTACCTCTGAGCTACACCCCCAGCCCTTTTAGTTTTGAAACAGGGTCTCACTAAGTTACAGCATGCATTAGCCTCAAACCTGCGATCTTCCTGACTCAGCCTCCAAAGTACCGGGATCTTAGGCGCTCAGCACCATGCCTGGCCGTGACTCACGTTTCTAATCTCTAGGTGTCTAGCTGCTCCGGCATCCTTTGTTGAAAAGATTCCACTGAGTTGCGTTTCTTTGTCGCAAATCAGTTGGGCGTATTTTCCAGGTGTGTCTCTGGATTCGGTTTTCTCCCACTGATCTGTCCAGCCTTCCACTAAGGCCCTCTCTGGATTACTCAATCTGGTAAATTTTACATCAAATAAAGGGATTCCTTCCACTCGATTCTTCCGAATTTAATAGGTTTTAGTGCAATATTCACCCTAGGCTGACACCAAACATAGAAAATTTCTACCTACCCCATTAAGATGGATGGCCACAACGCACTAATTTAAAAAGGGGGGGCTGGGCGTGGTAGCGCATGCTTGTAATCCCAGCATTCGGGAGGCTGACACCAGAGGATCACGGTTCCTGGACAGCCTCAGCTACCTAGTGAGGCCCTTTGCAACTCAGTGAGACCTGGTTTCAAAATAAAAGAATAAAAATTAGGGCAGGGAGTGTAGCTCGGAGGTTGAATACCCCTGGGTTCCATCCCAACCCGCAAAAAAAAAAAAAAGAAGACAACGAAGAAGAATTATACAGTATTTGTCCTTTTGAGACTGGCTAATTTCCCTTACAATGGCGTCTTTAAGGATCATCCATATTGGAGCATATTGCAGAATTTTCTCCCTTTTAAAGACTGACTAGCATCCCATGTGCGCTTACACCGCACCTTGTCTATTCTCCCATCAGTGGGCATTTGGGTTGTTTCCACCATTTGCCTATTGTGAATAATGCTGCTATGAACCAGGTGTACAGATATCCCTTCAAGTCTCTGCCTTGTCCGTTGGTCCTAGAAGCAGACCATTCTCTCTCATGCCAGATTCCACTTCAAACATAAGACCCCAGGTACCATCAACAAGTGGGTCCACTGGGCCACTAGGGGGCGCCCCCCACCCTGGGATTTGGCTGATCTTTGGAGGAAATACCAGCCCCCAAGCTTCCAGAGGCCATGGCTTTTGAGTTCCGCCCATTCCCTGTCCAGGCCTTTGCTTCCCCGGTGTGGACACTTAATCCCCGGGCACACCGGCCTTCTGGCCCCGGGGGGTGGGGGTGGGGGAGAACTGGAGGTCAGAATCGAAGAACCACCCTTTCTTCCTTTCTTAGTGTGGGGAAAATTAGTTTCCTGTCTCACTGTGAACGTGAACAGATCATATATGAAAAGCTCTTCGTCTTATACGTTGCTCTCTAGAGTTCCAGCCCATTCTTTCTCTCCCATAATGTATAGAATTAGAACCCGAGAACGTCTCCTGTCCCCGCGTAACTAACTGTAGCAGAGTCAGTTTGGAGAAATGAAGAACCACTGCCCAGTCCAGTGGTTTGGGGCAAAGTGTGTCCTAAATAGCAGCAAGGAATTCCCTACATCTCTCTGGACGGACTCCCTTGCAGCTGCTCGAGGCCTGGCCTCGCCCGGACCCTGCTAGTAGTGGACCTCTCTGTGCAGTGGGTCAGGACGGGCAACCTCAGCTTTCTGAGGACTGAATTTCAGTTCACAGCAGTTCCCGCTGGCTCTTGTTCTTGTCCTGACGCTGAGCCGATCCTCCTGCAGCAGTTGTTGCTGTGTGAGGGCAGCTGTCCCTCACATACCTCCTGACCCCACAGGGCAGTGCCAAATACAGAAAACCTAACATTGAAGCCGGGCGTGGTGGCGCACGCTTGTAATCCCAGCATTCGGGAGGCCGAGACAGGAGGATCGAGGCTAAAGGACAGCCTCAGCTACTTAGTGAGGCTCTATGCAACGTAATGAGACCCTGTTTCAAAAATGAAGAATGAAAAATAGGGCTGGGTGTATAGCTCAGAAGTAGAATGCCCCTGGGTCCCATCCCCAGTACCGCAAAAAAAAAAAAAAAGAAAGAAAGAAAGAAAGAAAGAAAGAAAGAAAGAAAGAAAGAACTAATATTTCAGCTAGGCGCAGTGGCTCAGGCCTGTGGTCCCTGCTATTGGGAGCCTGAGGCAGGAGGATTGCTTGAGCACAGAAGTTTGAAACCAGCCTGGGTAACACAAGATCCCATCTCAAACAAAAGCCTAACATTTCTGTGCCGGGGTGCAAATGACACACCTACATTTAGAAGCCACAGAAACAATCTTAATCCAAAGCTTTTCCTGAGAGCAGGATCTAGAATCCACACTACCAAGGCAGCTCCCAGGGCTGGATTATGCCGCTTAAAGCCGGCGCGCCCACCCACAGCTAGGCCTGAGCCAGCAGAGTGGACGGCCATGGGGGGAGCGGACAGGAGGCTGGGTCTGCTTCCGGGGGGTCCGGTAGCTGAGGCCGGAGCTGGGGCGGGAGGGTGTGATGGTGCTGCCTGTGTGGGGAAGACACACACCTACAGCGCAATCCACGCCGCGGCCGTCCTGGCAGAAGGCTTTTGGAGCCTGCTTTTTGGGCAGAATCGCAGTCTGCGGCTGCTCAGGCAGGAGACTCACTCTGATCCCCTTCCTCAATGGGTGTTTTGTCTGTTTCTTTTCAGAGCTGGGAAGGAACCCAGGGCCTCACACATACCAGGCCAGCGCTCGGCCACGCCACGGCCACGGCCGCATCCTGCCTCTGTCCTCCACGCTCAGGGCCGAAAGTCTACCTGGGGGCTGCTGGCAAGCAGAGGCCCGGGTTCCTGGGGCGGAGGCCGGGTTCTCCCAGTGGCACCCACCGACGGCCCTCTCCTAGGACTGCTCAGGGTGCTCACACTTACACACACACACACACACACACACACACACACATGCGTGCTCTCCAGCTGTCCCTTCCTAGTGGCTCTTACTGTCTGCTGCTCAGAGACGAAACTCCCTTCCACTCCGCCTTTGCCAGCCTGTATGATTCACCCTGCTCACGCAGCCACATGAAAGGCGGCCGGCCATCGCTTGTACCTAAGTAAATATTTATGTGCTCGGCGTGCGTGCGTGCATAGCAAGCGAGTGTCCTCTGTCTGGGTCACCGTCATCAAATCAGTCAGCCATCGTTGCAAGTGGGCCGGCTGAGAGTTCTTTACATGTAAAGCAAGAGGGTTTGTTTTTGTATGTGTGTGTGGTACTAGGGGTGGAACCCAGAGGCTTTCTATCTCCGGGCTATACTCCCAGACCTATTCTATATTTTATTTGGAAACAGGGTCTCACTACTAAGTAGCTGCGGCTGGCTTCGAACCAGTGCAATCCTCCTGTCTCAGCCTCCCAAGCGCAGAGATTACAAGCACGCGCCACCACGTCCGGCAGCAAGAAGGTTTTAAAGGATTGACTGTGGACCCTTCATTACAAGGAAGGCATCTTTCAAGCCCACGATCAAATCCGCACCCAGGGAGGTATGGTCCTGAGGGCTGCGGGCTGCCTGGGCCGGACCTGCGCTCTGTGCTCCTGGAGCCCCGGCCCCTGGAGCCGACTGCAGACACACGCGGACATTTCCATTAAAGGAGGTTGAGCGAGTAGCTTGGGTCGCCTGCTCCCAGCTGGGGTGGCGGGGACCTAAGCAGAGCGCCCTGGAGTGGGCTGGGTGGGGGGGGGCTGCTGCCTGAGTAGTAAGATCTAAAGGCACCCGAAGGCTCCTGGCAGCTTCCCCACCTCCCTCGGGGACCCTAAAGTATCTCCTCTGTTGGCTGCCTGAAATCCTACCACGGGATCTGGTAGCTTTTGCTGTGGACCTTGTAGTTTTCTGTTTCTAGAAATTCCTGCTTTGAGCACCACAGATAGTTTCCCAAGAGTAAAATAAGCAGCTGGGGATACAGGTATGTTACCAGGCCATGAGGAAAGCAAAGAGGAGATTAAAAAGGGAGGTGAGCGCACGGGCCTAACAGAGACCCTCACCATCTTGGAGGAGGAGGGCGGCGCCTGGGCTCCCCACTGGGGCTGAGCAAGTCGCCTCTGGCCCTGCGCAGTCCTCGGATGGCCTCCGCCTACTCAGAGTGGAGCCTGCAAGTCGGCCTCTCCAAGATTTGTCTGGGGAATCTCTAAAAAAGATTCCCTAAGAGACAGGAGGATCGCAAGTTTGAGGCCAGTCTCAGCAACATAGTGAGACTCTCGGCAACCTACTGACACCCTGTTTCAAAATGAAAAATAAAATAATGCCGGGCAAGTAGCCCGGAGGTACTGGGTTCAATCCCCAGTACCAAGAAAAGAAAAGATATTCAAGCTGCATATTTGAAACTTGAAGGGAAAAGAAAATTACTAGATGTAATGCCACCTCTTTGCTAATAATCATCGTTTTTCTAGATCACTTTATTATAGTCATAAAATTATAGTCATCTCAAGAGGTCCTTCTAGGGAAGAAGAAACATTGGAGTCTAACATTGAAGCTGATTGTGGTATCTATGAGTTGTTTTTTATTAATCAACTTTTTATTTATTTTTGTAGTACTGGGAATTGAACCCAGAGGCATTCTACCTCTGAGCTATAGTCCCAGCCCTGTTTTATTTTGTATTTAGAAACAGGGCCTTGCTTAGTTACTAAGACCCTCACTAAGTTGCTGAGGCTGGCCTCAAACATATGATTCTCCTGTTTTAGCCTCCCAAATAATACTGACTGGGATTGTGAATGTGCACCACCATGCTCAGTTTTTTGTTTTTGTTCTTGTTGTTGTTTGTTTGTTTGTTTGTTTAGACAGGGTCATACTCTGTTGCCCAGGTTGCCCAGGCTGGGCCTGAATTCCTGGACTCCTGCCTCAGCCTCCCAACAAGGTAGGACTACGGGCATGTGCTGTTGTCCCCAGCCAATTGACTTATTTTTAAAACTCAAGGATTAACGAAGCTGCTAAAGGGAGTTATGTATTAGGACCTGAATGTTTATATATCTACAGAGAGTGAAAAATATCAGAGACTAAGGGTGTTGAGTAAAACGCTTTAAACTTATTCTGAATATGGAACTGTCACTAATCGGCTGTTACAATGGCACACCCTCCATTATCACTGCCTCTAATGATGCAACTGTTTTTTCTCCAGCCAGTCAAGGGCTCCAGATACCAACTGTTTAGCAAAGTCTCCCAGCTCACAGGGCAGAATTCAGTAGTTTATAAATGCATTGATGATAATTACAGGTCAGGAGACAAATTATTATTTTCCTTGGGACATTTGGATTACCTGTGGATTTCTATTATTATTGTTGTTGTTGTTGTTGTTGTTGTTATTGTTATTATTATTATTATTATTTGCTGTACTGGGGATTGAACCCAGGGGCATTCCACCTCTGATCCACACCCCCAGCCCTACTTTATGCTTTATTTTGAAACAGGGTCTCACTGAGTAGCTGAGGCTGTGAACCGCGAGCCTCCTGTCTCAGCCTCCAAAATACTGGGAATACAAGCGTGAGCCACCACGCCCGGCTCGTCAGGCTCTTTGCTATCCTTATCAGTACCGCTTCGCAAAAGTTAACTGTGGAGCAGAGTGGCAGAACCCAGCATCTAGTCTCTGCTCAGTCTGAGCACCGGGAGGAGAGAGCAGGAAGCTCCACGCCCTCACCTGGGGCAGGAGGAGGGCCGTCTCATCAAGGCTCACCTTTGTCCATTCAGCCAGAGGCCACTCACTGGGTGCTGGACCTTTTAGATCCAGCTTGAAACTGGATTGAGGATCAAAAGAACATGGAGGGGGACCTAAAAGTTCCAGCTCCCCATTGCATTAAAAGGCTGGAAGTAAGCCGGGCGTGGTGGCACACGCTTATAATCCCAGCATATGGGAGGCTGAGACAGGAGGATTCCAGTTCATGGCCAGCCTCAGCTATTTAGTGAGGCCCTTTACAACTTAGTGAGACCTTGTTTCAAAATAAAAAATAAAATAGGGCTGGGAGTATAGCACAGAGGTAGAATGCCTTGGGTCCAATCCCCAGTTCCACAAACACGGAGGGGGGGTAGGATGGGGAAAGAAGGAGGTTTGGGTGGACACAATGAACTTGACTTCTGTTCACTTGGTTTTGAGCGTCAATGGGGCATTCAAGCGTTGACAGCAAGAAATAGGGGCCTGGCAGGGGGCTGGAGGTCAGGGTGCTGTGGACGCAGTCGAGGGAAGTGAGCTGATAATATGAAAGCCAGACGGCCTGCCGGGGGTCGGGGCAGAGAGCTGGTGGAGAAGCCGCAGTGGGTAGATAGCGCCTACAAGTTTAAGAGAAGGGGGCGGGATCGGAGGGCAGAGGGGTCAAGTGATGTGTGTGCACAACACGGCGCCCTGCACAAGCCAGAAAGCAAGGAGCAGAAGGGGGAGGTGGGCGGCAGGCTGCGGCGGCCCAGCCACCAGCCAGGCAGGCTGCGACTCCTTCCTCCCCGAACAGGGAGAGGCTGGCGGGGGGGGGGGGTAGCAGTGCCCAGGTGGCTGCCAGCAGCCCCTGGGCAGGAGACGTGCCTATGCCACTATGCCAGGTGACCAGAGGTGTCTCAAGGGAGACAGTCAGGCTGCATCACCAGCCTTTTTTATTTTATTTTATTTATTTATTTATTTATAGAACTGGGGATGGGACCCAGGGGCATTCTACCTCTGAGCTACATCCCCAAGCCATGTTTTTTATTCTTTTATTTATTATTATTATTATTATTATTATTATTATTATTATTATCATTATTATTATTACGTGGTACTGGGGTTTCTGGAAGCCCTTTTACCTCTGGGCTACACTCCCAGACCTTTTTTTTATATTTTTATTTGGAAACAGGGTCTCTTAAGTCAGCACAGCTGGCTTCGAACCTGCGCGATCCTCCTGTTTCCACCTCCCAAGCGCGGGGATTACAAGCGTGCGCCACCACGCCAGGCTTTATTCTTTATTTTGAATCAGGGTCTCACTAAGTTGCTGAGAGCCTCACTAAGTAGCCGAGGCTGGCTTTGAACCTGTGCGACCCTCCCATCTGTCTCCGCCTCCCAAGCGCGGGGATTGCAAGCGTGCGCAGCCACGCCGGCTTGCAGTTTGTTTTATTTGTCTCGGGGCTCAGGGTCTCACCCAGGACGTCGCACATGCTACAATCGCTCCACCACTGAGCTCGCCCCGGCCCAGTTGTGCCAGTGACATCTTCAACCGCTTCGTCCTGTGTATTTGTGAAGCAGTGATTTATAAAGAGAACAATATGGGACTCTGTTTTAAGACCGGGTGGAGGGTGGGAGAGGATTAAATCCCAAAGTTCAAGGACAGAGGGCAACACTACACTGACCAAATGGAAAATCAGATCATGTCTATTTAATTGTCATAACACAATTATTTATTTGCACTGAGTATATGGTGTGCATGGGAGATGTGCGTAGGAGATTCTTGGTTTCTTTGCCTATATTGTCTAACTTAAGTGGCCCGTTCCATGAGGTCTTAACCACCGCTGTCTTTCAGATAAGAAAAGTGACGCTTAGCTAGATCAGTGTCTTGCCCAGAAATCACATAGATGTGAGCAGGGATTTCTCTCACTGGGGACTTGGATTCAGCAGGTTCAGCAACCACGGAAGCTCCCCTCCCTGGAAGCTCCGGCCTCTCTTTTGGGGAGGAGTGGTTAGAGGGGACTCCTCCGAGCAAGATGAATATGGCCATCATCACTTTGATCCATCTCAAGATGCACATGGCAGAACAGTTTACAGAGGTCAAGCTCGATCTGCTTACCAGGTGTTAAGAATCGCCAGAGCACCAGGTGTGGTGGTGCACGCCCGCAATCTCAGTGCTCTGGAGGCTTAAACGGGAGGAGAGCAGGTTTGGTGCCAGCCGCAGCAACTTAGTGAGACCTTCAGCAACGTAAGACCCTGTTTCAAGAAAGGGGTCTGGGAGTATAGCTCAGAAGTAGAATGCCCCTGGGTTCAATCTCCAGTATCAGAAACAACAAACACAAAACTGCCAACACAGTTTAGCTCTCCTTCTGCTTTTATAAAAAATTCCTCCTGTAGCTGGGCAGACAGCACAGGTTCAAGGACAGCCTCAGCAACTTAATGAAACCCTCAGCAACCTAGTAAGATCCTGTTGGAACCAAAAAATGAAACGACTGGGGGTTTAGCTCAGAGGTAGAGCATCCTTGGGTTCAATCCCTAATACCACGGGAAGAAAACAATTCCTTCATTCTACCAGCATCTCGGTGTGTTTCTCCTCCAAGGTAAGTTCAGAGCCAGCCTAGGACTCCTGGTAAGAGTCTTCTTTGTACCAGCTCATCTGCCTTCAGCCCTTAGCGTCCCCTGATCCAGGTGTCCCAAGTTGTCTCAGCTGTTGTGAGTCCGTGGAATAACCTACAGGTGGTGTCTGGATATTTGGGTAGGGTTCTATCAGTTTTTAAATTCCTTGTTCTCTGTCACAAGCAGAGAAGGAGCGCTGGGCCGCGTGGGGTGGTAGCGGGAGGGCAGGGTGTTGGCTCTGCTTCCCAGCCTTGTTCTGGGCTTTGAAGGCTCCCCTGGTGGTCCCCCCAAGACATTTTCTGTGCATCCTAAATAAACTCTTAAAGTGGCCACAGAAGCAACCTGGGTGGATGGAGGTCTGCCTGCAAAGTGGGTGCTGTCCTCCTGTGGCCAGCACCACAGTGCCGCCTGGAGCCCCTCCTCCTGGCCCTGGGGACAGTGACAGGGAGTAGCTGCCCCGGACACACTGCTGGAGGGCGCAAGGAAAGCCATGGAGGACTGTCTGTCTCCTCTCAAGATTTCTAGGCTTTAAAGGTACTCCCTGAGTGTGGCTGGCAGCCTGCAAGGGCGTGACTGGGGAGGGAGGAAAGTGCAGGAATCAATAAAAATTTTCTAAGGACACGGACATGGTGGCACGCACCTGTAATCCCAGTACTTGGGAGGCTGAAACAAGTTTGAGGCCAGTGTGCAGTAAAACTTAGTGAGACCCCACTTTACTTTATTTGCAACTCTCACTGAGTTGCAAAGGGCCTCACTAAGTAACCGAGGCTGTCTGCAAACCGCGATCCTCCTGTCTCAGCCTCCCGAATGCTGCAATTGCAAGCGTGCACCACCACGCCTGGCTGTGAGACCCTATTTTAAAATAAAAACAACATAGGGCTGGGCATGTAGCTCAGAGGTAGAATGCCCCTGGGTTCCATCCCCAGTGCTACATAAAGATTTTTTTTCCATAGGACTAAGTATTCATTTTTTCCTTTCTCTCCTTCCCACCACACACCAATTTGGGTTATGTCAGATTTGAGAGAGAAGGCAAGAGACCCCACCCAGCAGTCACAGACAAAACAGACCGGGGGTGCAGACTCCCCGGCAGCTCCGTGACTCAGGGCATGGGGGCTCACCACTTCCCCCGGGCACATGGCCTGCGGCTATGCCGGCTGCCAGTATCGTGTTTGTGTAGGACTCAGCCGCAAGCTCCTTTCTTCGGGTGCGGAGCTTTCCTAGGGTCCAATTTTGACTCATCTCGGACAGAGCCGGGGGGAGGCGGCCTGCCAGACGTTTAGCTGGGGTGGCTGTCATCCTGGGTCATCGGCTTGGTGCAGGAGTCACCCCGTGGGTTCATTCTAGGCTTCCAGTTTCAGTTCGCCTCCTGTACCCCATTTCTCTTGCCTTTAAACTTCCTTAGGTGGGAAAGTGTCTGTCATCTTAGTGAGGTGAACCTCAGATTCTCCCGGGGTGCATTCTGGAATGATGGTGGAGGGTCTCCTGGGCAAGGCCTTCACACGAAGACCCTGGCCCCCAAACTGAGGCGCTATGCTGAGGAAGACAGGAGCTGAGCCATTGTGATCTGACAAAGTGACCGCAAAGCTTGTATGCCTGTTTGAGGCAACTCTGCTCTTGTCCCCAAGGATAAAGCCTTGAACTAGCTCCCTCCGTGGAGACAGCCCCCCCAAAGCCTTGAACTAGCTCCCTCCGTGGAAACAGTCCCCCCAAGACAAATAAACCCCATTCCCTCTGAAGTGAGAAAAGTCACAGCGCACCTCGGCCCACGACAGCACGTTTTCAAGGAAGGCTGTCCCTTCATGAGTAGGACATGCGCGAAATCGTGCTTAAGCGCCCATTGTAACATCCCAGGACAGTCGCCCGCGTGCCCGCCGGTGGGCAGATTCCCGCCCGCCCTCCCTGACCCTCTCTGCTGCCCCTCCTTCCCCAAGGTGGGGGGGGGCTGTCACCTTGTCTGGTTACTGATTACGAAAAACCAAAGTCTTTGATTATGACCACTGTTCCTCCATTCAAAGGCGATTTCTTAAGCATGGCGACCTCCTACTCGCCCTGGGGGGAGAGGTTTCCTGAATGTAAAGGACAGGACAGTGGCCGGCTGGCTGCGGTGGCCCAGGTGCGCGGTGGGCGTCTGGGGGTCGGGCCGAGCACCCTCTGGGGTCCCAGGGCTGCCTGGAGGCGACGGCCGCAGTTCTTGGGAGCCTCGCTGAAAGTGCGTGAGCTTTGGTCGGAGCTGAAGTCCTCCGGACTCCGGGTTCTGGAGGGTGGCGGCCGCTCGCCGTGGGGGCTGGGGGCTGGCGTGGCTCGGCCCCCAGGACAGTCAGAAGAGTGATTCCGCCCCAGAGGCCGGGCAGAAGCGCCTCCCAGCTGGACCCTGCGCTGGCGGCGGCCGAAGGGCCCGGAGCCCCGCGGGGCCGGAGCGCGGCCGCGCCGTCGGGCGGGCGGGCAGGTGCGGGGGGCGGGCGGCGCGGGCCGGGGGCGGGCGGGGCGGGGCGGCCGGGCGGGCCCAGCGCTCGCCGCCGCCGACTCGCGGCCGACACTGCAGCGTCCCGGGCGCAGAGGACGCAGCCCGCGGACCCCAGCCCGGGCGGAGCGGGCGGCGGAGCCGGCCAGGTAGGCGGCGGGGCTGCGCTGGGCTGGGCTGGGCGGGGGGCGCCCTGCCCCCTCGGGCCCGGGCGCGGCCGACCCCGCACAGCCGGCCCCAGCGCCCGGTGGCCTCGCGGGGAGCAGCGCTGGCCGGAGCCCGGGCGGGGAGGGGCCGCCTGCACTGGCCACCTGGCGGGGGTCCTTCCTCCCGCCTTTGCCGCCGGCCACGTCGGCAGCGGCTGCGGGGCGCCGCGGGCACCGGGGGTCCGTCGTGCGCCGTCCGTGGGGAGGGGGCTCCCGGCCGGACCCCCCCCCCAACACACGCCGCGCGCTGCGCAGGCGCCGGGCGCCCCCTGCATGGCCGGCCGGACGCCCAGCCCCAGGCCCCCGCAGGTAGCGCCCGGCCGATGCTCGGGGACTCGCTGGCCGGCAGAGGAGTGGGCGCCGGCCGAGCCTGCACCTGCACGCCGCTCCCAGCCCTGGCAGACCTGGAGAGGTGCGGGAAGGCTGGCCGGGGGCGGCTTCCCTCCACTTCCAAACAGCGTGTTTTCTTCGACAGCGATGACTTGTCGTTATGAGTAGCGGGGAGGAGGGGGTGTGGGGCGCAGTGCCCTAGAGCCCTCTACGGGCGGCCGGCCTGTGAGCTCCGGGCGATGGAGGGCCGGGGTCTTCACGGGCCGTCAGGAGGCACAGCCCCAGCGACTCCTTACCAACAGGTGCGGGCGGTGCTGGCGCCAGGCAGGGCTGAAGGGCTGTGAGCGACGCCCGCCTCCTTTCCATTCTCAGACAGTCAGACAAAAGACCCCCAGCCACGGTGGGGTCCGCCTGGCTGGGGGCTTGCTGGCCCCTTTGTACCCTGGACTTCTGCTCTCCCGGAGCGCGCTGATGTAGTGAGGGTGTGCGGTGTGTTTGCCCAGGGTGTCTGAAACCAGTTCCTCGGCAGGTATAATATCTTCCTACTACCTCAAAACAACCCTTCCTTAGAATTGTTTTCTACCAGAAAAGCCTAAGTTAAAGAGATTGGGCTGGGGGCGTAGCCCAGTGGCAGAGAATGTGTTCGGTGTAGACGAGGCCCTGAGTTCCATCCCTGCACCAATAATAATAATAATAAGGGATATTCCCCAAATTGCTGGGAGGTGTATGCTATGAAAAAAACAAAACCTGGGATTATTCTTCACCTGTGTGCTTCACCCTCCTCTTACTAGAAGCAACTTAAAGATTTTGTTTGCGGTGCTGGGGATGGTACCCAGGGCCTGGCGCATGTGCATGTTTACTGACCAAGCAGGGCTTGACATCGCCACAACGACCCTGGCTCCCCCCCCCATCACTCCTCACCAAGGCCCCAAAGAGGTCTCCTTCAACATTGCCTCCTACACCTCCTCCCCCTTGCTATTTATAACTGCAGATCATCACATGCTACTTTTTTGGGGGGTGCTGGAGGTTGAACCCAGAGGCATCCTACCTCTGAGCCACACCGCCCCAGCCTTATTTTACTTCATATTTTAGGGTCTCACTGAGTTGCAGAGAGCCTCACTAAGTAGCTGAGGCTGGCCACAAACCTGTGATCCTCCTGTCTCAGCCGCTATTTTGAAATAGAAGAAAACCACCACTCGATCACTCATCCCCAGCCCAAACGATTTTTTTAAAAGACTTTTTGCTTTTCCTCAAGAGGGGCAGAGGGCCACCCTGAGATAGTTCTGCTGGTCTCTGGATTGCCACAGCCTGGCAGCTGTAGCGTGGGGTGGGGGAGGGTTTTGGCAAGAGGTGATAGCCCTTGTCTTCTCCAAGAGACACCAGTAAGTCCAGGGAAGCAGTCATGTCCGCAGTGCTACTCTGGTTCTCCCTGACTCTCTTTCAACCCGATGTCATTTATCTTAATCGTCTAAGCAGGTCCTCAGAGCCCCCTCCACCACCCCACACCTGAGTAGAAGCTCAGAGGCTCTGGCTGGGGTGGTTGGTGGTGGCTTCTGCTCCTCCATCAAATCTTTTGCAACTTAGAGCGGCAATAGATATAAAACCCCCGAGTGTGGCGAGCCGGCGGCAGCTCCATGTAAGGGCATTCGTGGCTGCTTTCTACTGAGCGTCTTCAGACTCTCCAAGAATCCAGAAAACTTCAGCAGAAGGTAGGGCAGATAAAAATGGGAAAGCATGGTCACTTTTTGGGGGGAGGGGTACTGGGGATTGAACCCGGGGCATTCTACCTCTGAGCTACACCCCCAGTCCTATTTTATTTTGTATTGGGGGGGGGGAGGGTCTTGCTAAGTTGCAGAAACTGGCTTGGAACCTGTGATCCTCCTTTCTCGGTCTCCCAAATACTGGGATTACAGGCCTGCACCACCACCACACTCAGATAAAAAGCCTGATGGCTTTTGATCTAAGCAACCTGTTAAAGTCAAAACAACCCTCTGTCCATCTCTGAGGTGCAGCCTGTGTGCTCCCCCAGCGGCATGGTGGTGGGACCTGAAAATAGACCTTCTATTTGGTTTAGTTCTGGACTTTTCCCTTGGGTGAGTGATGTCCCCGACCCTGCAGGGCAGGTGGTGGCTCCTTTCCTCGCAGGCCCTCCACCCTGTGTGTCTGTGTTTACCTGGCTAAATTTAAACCTCCGCCCCCTCCAGCGGGTCGCAGGCCTGGGGCCACATTGCTGTGGCTGTCTTTCCTGCCGTCGTCGCCCTGTGGTTACAGTTTGGTCTTTCTGTGCTGCATGAACCCTCTTCCTGACTTTCTAAAGTTGGTGTCTCTCCTCCCTGCTTCTCCACCCCTGTGGCTTTCTTCTGCACTCCTTCCTCCTGCGCGATGTGGAATGGGGTTTGGTCCTGGGAGGAGACCCTGTCCCCTGAGCCTTCCAGGGACCACACTAGGAGCATTCAGTGAGGGTTGCCAGAGAGGGTCCTCTCCTGGTTACCATGGCACTCATGGTGGGTAGCACAACCCTTAAAGGGACAGGGCTGTTTTTTCAGACTGTCTTTTTGTACCCCAAACCACCAGCCTGCTCCCCCAAAAGACCTCAACCCACCCAGATGCGCTGATCTTTGCATCGGCGTCGTCCTGGCTGTTTTGGTTTTATTTGGGTTTTGGAGATGGGGCTCACATAGCAGGTACCTTCTCCATTGCCTTTTTAAAGTGGGGGCGTTGGATTAGATGGTCTTCCAGTTCTGACACTGTTACCTGGCACAGCTTGCGCCCTCCCTCTCAGATTTTGGGAATCTCTGTGCTGTGGCCTTGGGAGGCCCCAGTAGCTGGAGGCGGGTCCTTCCGGAGGGGAGGGCCCGGGCCCTTGGCCTCCCGAAGCCAGGACTCCCGAAGCAGGCAGGGCCTGTGGTCGTACTGCAGGCTCAGGTTGGGCTCCTGGCATTGGGCTCTAGATTGGCAGGCCCTCTGTGGTTAGCCAGCATCCCACGGAGTTATGATGAGGCCCTGTCTCCAGTTTCAGGTGACTTGGAGGTTGGTGTTACATTCCTGGGAGAAAACACCCAGAGTCCATTCTTAAATGTGTACCGTCTCTCCTCTGTAGCTTCCTTGAGCCCCAGAAATACAGACTCCTAAATGGTCACTCTTGTCTGGGTAACTTATAAAGGATCAGACGTGGAGTTAGGGAGACCTGCGAAGCCTTGGATTAGAATAGCAGTGGCTTAGAAAGTTCTTGGTGTGCAGAAAGTAGCCTCTAAAGGTCACTTTTGAGTTATCTGCAAATGTTCAGTTGCTAGATTTGCCCTCAGCCCTGCTGGGAGAGTGAACAGTATAACAAAAGCACAAGGTGAAGAAACATAGAAACTGGGCGTGTAGTTACTCCTGTGATCCCAGGACCTGGGGAGCTGAGCCGGAGGATTGCAGGTTTGAGGCCAGCCTCAGCAATTTAGCAAGACTCTCAGCTACCTAACACACACACACACACACACACACACACACACACACACACACACACACGGTGCCGCAGCCTTTCTGACACGGCTGGCAGCATCCCTGTTTGCTCTGCCCTTTTCACTTCCAGAGGAAAAGCCCAGGATTAAAGGTCAGAAGGTCAGAAGCCGCCGAGCAGCCCAGACCCTGTAATTGTCCCGACACTACTGTAGTGTTTCCTAGGCCTGAGCCTGGGTTCCCCTGGGAAATTTTGAAGAATGAGTTAATACTTCATAGAACTCATGTTTGGGGTTTGAGACCTACAGTCAAGGTAATTAAACCCTTACTGAGATATCCTATGTAAACGTAGCAATAGAAAATCCCAGGCAGAGGCAGGCACAGGCCCTGGTGCAGGGGCGCTCTGACTCAACCTGTCAGATTATCAGCTGTGTAACCTTAGACAGGGCAGGCCACCTGACTTCTCTGTCCCAGCTTCCTTACTTACAAACCAGAAATAGCACTTTAGAATATTCCTGCAGTTGCCGTGAGGCGTGTTCTGAGTAGTGTATGGAAAACCTTGGTCTGTGCCTGGGGCTCCCAGGGCTCTAAGGGGGTCACATGGGTGAGGGTCTCGAGGCCAGGCGGCAGAGCTCGGGGCAGCCTGCCCCTGACTTGCCCTGCATTAAAGATGGAAGCTGCTGGGGCTGCAGGTGTGTGTGTGTGTGGGGGGGGGTAGAGCGCTTGCCTTGCATGTGTGAGGCCTGGATTCCAGCCCCAGTACTGTATACAAAACAAAAGCCCCCCAAAGACAAGAAACAAAACAAAACTCCATACCTGGGAAGGAGAAGGATGCCCTGCCGGCAACCTGAGAGTATATCCCGCCTACAAGCATTTAAATTCTATATATATGTGTGTGTGTGTGTTTTTTTTTTTTTTTGTGATACTGAGGGTGGAACCCAAGGACTTTTCTACCTCCAGGCTATGCCCCTAGACCTATTTTATACTTTATTTGGAAACAGGGTCTCACTAAGTTGCTGAGAGCCTCACTAAGTAGCTGAGGCTGGCTTCGAACCTGTGCAATCCTCCTGTCTCAGTCTCCCAAGCGCTGGGATTACAAGTGTGTGCCACCATGCCTGGCTGAATTCATATATTGAAAACACACTGAGTTGCCCTACCAAACCCCGGGGCTTCAGGCTGGATGTTCTCAGGGACCTTCCACTCGTGGCCATACCGGTGCTTAGCAGGACTGGCAAACTGGACCTACTGGCTTTCCCAATACTGGCTCTATTTTGGTGTGGAGCTGAGTGCCACCTCTAGGGGGTGGACCAAGTCCTTTAACTTGTCAAGGAGCAGGGCTATGTTCTTGGCTCTACTCCTAAGACCCTGCTTCTCCCTTGGGATGGCCAGTCTTAGTGAAGTATCAAGTACTGAGCACTTATGAACTGATCTTAACCACATCCCAAGATTCCTTTTTTTTTTTTTTTGCAGTACTGGGGATGGAACCCAGGGCATTCTACCTCTGAGATAGCATCCCCAGCCCTATTTTTTATTCTTTGTTTTGAAACAGGGTCTCACTGAGTTGCAGAGGGCCTCACTAAGTAGCTGAGACTGGCTGCAAACCCGGATCCTCTTGTCTCAGCCTCCCGAATGCTGGGATTACAAGCGTGTGCCACCATGCCCGGCTGAGATTCCTTTTTCTTATATACTTTGTGTATCATTTCTGACAGCCACAGGGACTTTCACGCTTCCCTGACAATACCCTCCTTTCTTCCACTGCTGCTTGAAACACTTCCCTACCTGGCTCTGTGGCCTGCCAGGCCCTCTGCCACCCGCCCCCTGTCCCTGGCCAGCCTCGCTCCTCACCTTTCTGTCACACCCTGGGCCTGACACCGCCTCCTGGTGTTCTTTGCACACCGAGCTCTTTCAGGACCTGAGTCCCCGTGCTCCCTCTGTGCTGGGATGGCTACTCCCTGTCCATCAGGTCCCCCGCTTCTTAAAGAAGGGACCATATGGGAGTAGCCGCCAGCCCGGCACTCTGTCCCTGTCGGCTTCCTCCAGAGCACCCACCACACTGCCTGCAGCTCTCTTGTCTGTGCATTAACACAGCGCACTTGTTAAAGCCCACCCCCGGCATGTTTGTCTTACTCTCCACCGTCCGCTCGGAGCTCGGTGGCTGAACAGCGACTGAGCTTCAGAGGTACTTGGTAAGTATCGGTTATCGCTGACTGATAGCAGTGAACTTCGCAATTGCTAATTGCGTCTGCATATACCTTGCTAGAAATGGGCCCCTTTGCCTAACAAATATACCATCCTTAATGGTTTTCTGTTGATGATTGAATTAGTCACGGAACATATATTAACATATATTGATTCGGGTGTGTCTCAGGTGCTGGGGAGATAAGATATAGCTCCTGGTTGTGTGTGTGTGGGGGGTGCATGCCTGTAATCCTAGCTACTCAGGAGGCTGAGGCAGGATGATCAAAAGTTCCAGGCCAGCTGGACGTGGTGGCGCACACTTATAATCCCCGCGCTTGGGAGGCGGAGACAGGAGGATCAAGCCGATTCCAAGCCAGCCTCGCTGGCTTAAGAGACCCTCTTTCCAAATTAAAAAAAAAAAAAAAAAAAAAAAAAAAAAAAAAAAAATATATATATATATATATATATATATATATATATATATATATATATGTCTGGGAGTATAGCCAGGAGGTAGAAGGGTTTCCAGGAACCCCAATAACACACACAAAAAAGTTCCAGGCCAGCCTGGGCAAATTAGTGAGACCCCATCTCAAAATGAAAAGGGCTAAAGGTGTGTGTAGCTCAGTGGAGAAGGCTTGCCTAGCATGCATGAGGCCTGGGTTCACTCCCTAGCTGTTCAGGCCCAGCAGGACATGCGGAGCAGGCGCTGGGCTGCCCTGAGGCTCGGGTGGGTTCCTGGGTGCTGCAGTTACTGGTCGGCATGTTTTGTTGTGTGCACGATGCGTGGTAAAGGTCCACCTTGGGAGTTCCATGGGTGATCCCTGCCCAGTGCCCTGCCTCAGTCAGATGAGATGATGGCGGTCACCTTGCCGGGCGGTCATTCCAAAGGACTGGCATCTCTTGCTCATCTCTTTGGGCCCAGGTTGCCCAGTGCCAGAATCCAGTGAAGCCTCGCTGAATATAATTTGAAAAGAACTAAGGAAAAGGCCTCAAGTTGCCACAGCAGCCGCAGCGGTGCCACCCTGGCACCGTCTTCCCTCACCTAGTGTCCCTTTTCTGTACCTGTGCAAGCACGCAGGCATGTACAGACGCACATGTCTGTGTGTGTATGTTTGTGGTGCATGTGAGGCAAGCGCTCTCACCCTGCGTGACACCCAGCCCCGTGCTTATTTCTTGGTGTGCTGTCTCCCCGCTCCTCCAGGGCCAGGGCCTGCTCACGCCTCTAGCTTCTGCGCTGTCTGGGGCCTCCCGTCTCACGTCAGACACAGAGCATTGTAGATTAAGTGACGACCGAGGGCGTGGCAGCCCTGTGGCTTCTCTGCATCTTTGGTGCACGAGTGGCAGGGGAGTGTAAGGCCCTCGTCACTCTTACTCCCCTGGGGTGGGCCGTAAGCCAGACTTCTGAACTTCAGCACCGAGCATATTTTGGGTCTGACGATTCTCTGTTGAGGAAGGTGCTACTGTGTGTCGTAGGGTGTTTAATAACATCCTGGACTCGGCCCACGAGATGATGATCCCCCTCCCCGTGATGACACCCAAAGGCAAACCCATACTCTGCTCAGTGTTCCCGGGTTGGAGGGACATCGCATAAAGCCCTCTGGTTGAAGACCGCTGTTCTAGGCTGTCTAACTTCCTAACGGCCTCTCCTTGTTCTCACTTCCCCTCCATCCTTTGGGAGGACTGGCTGTTTTGACCTCCTCTCTGCAGCTGCCTGATGTGAGCACTCTGGAGGAGACAAGGGGGGAAAGCCGCAGCTTTCTCGCCAGGGGCTTGCCCCCGGTCCACCCGCAAAGACGCCTGTCCCCCGCGCCTGGATCCTGCTGCGGGCATCCTGACCCACCCGCGGCTGTGTGCCGTTTAATCGGGGCCCCCAACCAAGTGAGCGCCGCAGAAATCTAGTCACTGACTGTGTAGGCCTTAAATGTTTATTAGAGTTAGGGTGACACCCTCCCTACACATAGCATACACCAGGGAAAGGTTCTTTAATTCTTCATTTGAAAAAGGTGAAAGTGTTAAGAAACTTTTGATGCTCAAATAGCCACCAAGAGTTTGGTGGAAAAGATTGTTTTATAACTTGGTTTGTTTCCATAATTGGGAAGACAGGAGCGTTGTGAAAACTCACTTCTATGACAACTGCTTTAACCAAAGCGCTGTCCTGAGAGCTCTCAGCTCCAGGCCCTGCGGAGTTTCCCGGCCAGAGCTCCCACTCCGAGGCCCGGGCTCTTGGGAGGCGGAAGTGGTGCTCATCTGTGTCCTCGCCTAACCGGCAACCCAGCATGCGCGTTACTGCTGCCCAGTGACACTGAGAAGTCAATGCGTGAGAGACGCCTAAGCGTCCTAATGCCTAGTGTGTGAAAGGTGGTATTGAAATACTAGAGATCTAGCATATTAGAGATCAGGTTGCTTCTGTGTGTGTGGTGAGGGGATGTAGCTCAGAGGTTGAACCCAGGGATGTTCTACCTCTGAGCTACATCCCCAGCTCTATTTTTATTCTTTATTTTGAAATAGAGTCTCGCTAAATTGTGGAGGGTCTAAGTTGTTGAGGCTAGCCTTGAACCTGTGATCCTCCTGTCTGATCCTCCCAAGTACTAGTATTATAAGCATGTGCCACCACACTCGGATCTGCCCTTTTTATTTTTATTATTATTATTATTATTATTATTATTATTATTATTATTATATATTTTTGGTGGAACTGGGGTTCCTGGAAACTCTTCTACCTCCGGGCTACGCTCCCAGACCTATTTTTATACTTTTTAAAATTTGGAAACAGGGTCTCTTAAGCCAGTGCGGGTGGCTTCGAACCTGCGCGATCCTCCTGTCCCCGCCTCCCAAGCGCAGGGATTACAAGCGTGCGCCACCACGCCCGGCTGCCCTTTTTATTTTGAAACGGGGCCTTGCTAAGGGACTGCGTTCTGGCTGAGAATCTGCGATCCTCCTGTCGTAGCCTCACAAGTACAGGCGTATGCCACCACACCGGCAGGAATGTTTTTCTTCCTTAGTACAAGGTAGCGGTACATTTTAGAACCAGTAGCATCGTATCTTTGTGAAGTAAGGTAATGTTCTTGATCGCTGCTTTCAAAGATGACCTGTTCTCGATTCCTGCCTACCTTGGTGCCCCGTGGAAATGTGCCTCACGGAGTTTCCAAACTGTTACCTCCAGGTTAAACATCTATTGGGTAGAGTTAAAATGGAGGTAGGAAGCTCCACGCAAAGACCAGATGCCCCAAGGACCCCGCACCCTGAGGATCCTGGTCTCCCTGCAGCCACATGGAGATCAGAGGTCCAGGGATTTTCGCCTCGGCATTAACAGGGAATTAATTAACAGGGCAAATTAAGGAACCACTGCAAGTCTGTCTTTCTGAATCCTTTGCACGTGGATTCACAATGCAGTCTCCGTGCTCCATCCCTATTTCACCTGGCGTGGTTAGGATGGAGGGAGATGGTGCTTATGAAAGTGGCTTATAACCACTGTAAGGCGCTGTTCCTACCTGTAGGATTTGCAGAGTGGAAATGTGACCCGGAGATTTCTTCAGATCCACTGACAGAGCGCGGCCCCAGGTGACTCCGTGGTGATTCACACCTGGCACTTGTCTTCTTGTCTGCTCCTGGGAGAGAGTCTTTGACGACTTTGCAGAAGCTTGTCTGGTGAAGTAAAGAGTGTCCCAAAGGATCAAAAAGAAGTTACATCCTATAGCCAGAATGCAAACGTCCTCATTCATTCATTTGTTCATTCATTCATTCATTCATTTTTTGGTGGTACTGGGGACTGAGCTCAGGGGCATTCTGCCCTGAGCTATACCACAACCCTTATTTTTCATTGTTTATTTTTAACAGAGTCTTACTAAGTTGCAGAGGGCCTCAGAAAGTAGCTGTGGCTAGCCGGGTATGGTGGCGCACACTTGTAATTCCCGCTCTTGGGAGGCGGAGACAGGAGATCACGCTGGTTCAGAGCCAGCCTTGCTGGCTTAAGAGACCCTGTTTCCAAATTAAAAATATAAAAAAAATAGGTCTGGGAGTGTAGCCTTCCAGGAACCCCAGTACAAAAAAAAAAAAAAAAAAAAAAAAAAAAAAAAGTAGCTGTGGCTGTCCACGAACCGCGATCCTCCTAACTCAGCTTCCCAAATACTGGGATTCCAAGCGTGCGCCACCACGCTCGGCTACCGCCTTTCACATTTAGTGCCTTTCTGTTTCACTGCCTTAGCATATGAAAAGATATCAGATGAAATATGATTAATATTTTTTTGGTACTGGGGATGGAACACAGGGGCATTCCACCTCTAAACTACACCCCAGCCCTATTTTTTATTTTTTACTTTGAAACTGCGTCTCACTGAGTTGCAAAGGGCCTCACTGAGACTGTCCTAGCTGAGACTGTCCGAGAACCTTGATCCTCCTTTCTCAGCCTCTCAAATGCTGGGATTACAAGTGTGTGCCACCATGCCCGGCAATATATTAACAGTAAACTTTTTATTTTTGTTTTTGCAGTACTGGGAATAGGTGGGGCTCTCTACCACTGAACTATATTCCCAGCCCTTTTTAAATTTTTGTTTGTTTCTTTCTTTTGAGACAGAGTCTTGCTAAGTTGAACAGGCTGGCCTCAAACTTGGGATCCTCCTGCCTCAGCCTCCAGAGGCTTGTCAAGGGAAAAAGGTCTAGTCTCCTGTGTGCAGAGCTGAGGATCAAGTTCTGCAGGGAATCAGATGCCAGCTTGAGCCTGGCTCCTAAAGCTCACTGGCTGGCTGGCTGGCAAGTTACCCACACCCACCAGACCTCAGTTTCCCCATCTGCTAAAATCCTTAAAGGGCTGTTGTGAGGCTTAAATTAGATGAATCCTCATAAAAGTGCTTTTGTGAGATGAACCCAGAGCCCTGCACATAGAAAGCACCCAGGAGATGTTCACTCTAATTACGCCTCTGACCACACAAAAAATGCCCTTGTGCAATTGCCAGGGACCAGTTCTGCGGACACAGTCACCATGGCTACGTCTGGGAAGGAGGGGTGAGGTTGGTGTTATTCTCATAGTTAAAGGTGGCATTAATAAGCTCCACAGACATGTCAGTTCCACAGTAACCTGACCTGAATAACACTGCATTTTTGATACATACAGCTTGTACTGTAACCGTATCAGGAATCCTGGTCAAAACCATACCAGAGGCCGGGCGTGGTGGCGCACGCTTGTAATCCCCGCGCTTGGGAGGCTGAGACAGGAGGATCGCGCAGGTTCGAAGCCAGCCTCAGCTGGCTTAAGAGACCCTGTTTCTAAATAAAATATAAAATAGGTCTGGGAGTATAGCCCAGAGGTAGAAAGCCCCTGGGTTCCATCCCCAGTACCACCAAAAACAAACAAACAAACAAACCGTACCAGATGGCTTTTCAATATCTCTTTTCAAGGGAGATTCTGGAAGTGCACCGCTCACCAGGAGGGCACAGGGAGGGTCTTTAGAGGCATCCATGGTCACACTTGCGAACCCGGGAGGCCGCCGTGGAGTGCTGTGCCGTGGAGATGGCGTCCTGGATCTGCCCCAGTGGGCTTGGTGGGAGTCTTAGAGTGAAGCCCGTAGGCTGCCTGCATCTGCCCTCGGTTCCCTCTCCTTCCCCTGCCTGCACGGTGTGCCCACAGGGTCCTGGATAAGCTAAGCAGGTGACACCCCGAGCCTTTTTTTTTTTTTTTTTTTTTTGCAGTATGGGGATAGAACCCAGGGGCATTCGACCTCCAAGCTACACCCCCAGACCTTTTTTTTTTTTATTCTTTATTTTGAAACAGGTCTCACTGAGTTGCAAAGGGCCTCACTAAGTAGCTGAGGCTGGCTTGTTTATTCACTTTTGATGGAAATTTGGTTTATTCCTGATTTTAATTAATACAGTAATATCTGTTTTTTCCCCAGTACTGGGATTGAACCTGGGGTTGGGGGAGACCCACCACTGAGCTGTATCCCCAGCCCTTTTTACTTTTCTTTTCTTTTCTTTCTTTCTTTCTTTCTTTTTTCTTTTCTTTCTTTTTTTTTTTTTTTTTGGTGGTACTGGGGTTCCTGGAAGCCCTTCTACCTCCGGGCTACACTCCCAGACCTATTTTTACATTTTTATTTGGAAACAGGGTCTCCTAAGCCAGCGCGCGTGGTTTCGAACCTGCGCGATCTTTCTGTCTCCGCCTCCCAAGCGCGGGGATTACAAGCGTGCGCCACCACGCCCGGCTCCCTTTTTACTTTTCTAAGACATGGTTTTGTTATACTGCCCAGGCTGGCCTCAAACTTGGGCCATTCTAGAATAGTATTATGTAAATAAATAAATTTAAATTAAACTTATAATAATAAATAAAATTTATATAATAAGTTACACTTATAATGTATATAAGTATATATTATATATATATTAACATATATTTATTCAAATATACAACTCATAAATTTGTGTGTGTGTGTGTGAGAGAGAGAGCAATAGAAATAGATACTAAAGATTGAACCCAGAATATTCCACCTCTGAACTATACCTCTAGTTCTATTTTATTTTTTATTAGGAAATAGGGTTTTACTAAGTTGCTGAGGCTGGCCATGAACCTGCGATCCTCCTATCTCAGTCTCTCAACTACTAGGATTACAAGTGTGTGCCATCACATCTGGCTAAACTCATAAATTTATATATTTTACCTATGTTATATATTATATAATATGTAAATAATTTATAATATGTAAATAATATACTTTAATATATTTATATTATATTTATAAACCTATAATATATAAATTTATGATCTGTATTTAAATAAATTTATTTATTTACTTAACTTATTAAATTTGCTTATGGATTTGTTTTTCTTTTCGGTGGTACTGGGGGTAGAACCCAGGGCCTTTCCTACCTCTGGGCTATCCTCCCAGACCTATTTTATACTTTATTTGGAAACAGGGTCTCACTAAATTGCTGGGAGCCTCACTCAGTAGCTGAGGCTGGCTTCGAACCTGCGCGATCCTCCTTTCTCAGCCTCCCAAGCGCGGGGATTACAAGCGTGCGCCATCACGCCCAGCTAGATTTGTTTTTCTTTATTTTTTTCAAATCTCCTATCTTGGCCTCCTGAATCACTAGGATTATAGGCATGAGCTACTGTGCCTGGCGGTCTGTCTTTAAATTGTGATGCCTAGTCTATTTACATTTATGACCCCCTTTCAACTTTTTATTTTGGAAAGGTTTGAGGCTTGCAAATATATCGCAAAAATAATACAGAGACCTCTTATCGCTCACAGGTAGAATGTTTCTGGGTCCTCCCTCTCTTCGTTTCCCCTCATGTTAGCATTTTCTGTAACAGAAAATTAACTTTGTTACGGGATTGTTGATTATTTGCAAGTCTTATTCCAACTTCGTCAGTTTTCCCCCAATGCCTTTTCCTGGCCCCAAATCCAATTCAGTATTTCACATTGAATTTAGTTGTCATGTCTTTTCGTCTCCGGTGGTCACACTTCCTAAGTGTTCTGTGTGTGTGTGTGTGTGTGTGTGTGTGTGTGTGTGTGTGTGTGTGGTGTCCTGGAGATGGAACCCGGGGCATTCTACCTCCAAGCTACTACACCCTCAGCCCTGTCTTTTATTCTTTATTTTGAAACAGGTCACACTGAGTGGCAGAGGCCTCACTGAGTAGCTGAGGCTGGCCGAGAGCCTGTGCTCCTCCGTCTCAGCCTCCCGACTACTGGATTATAAGCATGCACCACTCTGCCTGGCTTATTTTGTCTTTCATTACTGTATTAGTAAGATTTCTGTCATTGTGACAAAATGCCCGAGAAAATTAACTTAAGGAGGAAAGGTTTGTTTTGATTCATGGTTTCAGACATTTTAGTTCATGGTTGCATGGCTTGATTGCTTTGGGCCTCTGGCAAAAAGATGGAGACGAGAGGGGTCAGGTTGCAATATCCCCTTCAAAGACACACCTCCAATGACCTAACTTGCTCCCGCTAGGCCCCACCTCTTAAAGATTCCACCGCCTCCTAATAGCACCACAGGCTGGCTGCCAAACCTTAAGCATATGGGTTTTGGGGAGACGTTTAATATCTAGGCTATAACAAGAGCCCTGACACTTTTTTTTTGTATTGAAGATTGAACCCACATACATTCTACCTCTGAGCCATACCCCTGGCCCTTTTATTTATTTATTTTTAGTTTATTCTTTTGAGCCCAGAATAGTAGTGCACATCTGTAACCCTAGTACTTGGGAGGCTGAGACAGGATGCTTACAGGTTCACAGCCAGCCTCAGGCACTTATAAAGGCTTGCAGCAACCTAGAGAGGCCCTCTTTCCAAAGAAGAAATAAAAAATTGGGCTGGAGGTGTAGCTCAGAGGTAGAATGTTTCTGGGTTCGCTTCCTAGTACCAAATTAATTAATTAATTAATTACTTTGTAGCACTGAGGATTGAATCCAGGGGTATTCTAGCTCCAAACTACAACCCCAGCCCTATTTTATTTTTATTTTGAAACAAGGCCTCACTAGGTTGAGGAGAGTCTTGCTACTTGCTGAGACTGTCCTTAAACCTGTGATCCTCCTATCTTAGCCTCCCGCCCAGTACTTGGATTGCAAGTGTGCACCACCACGCTCGGCTTAATTAATCTTTTTTAAACAGAGTCTCGCTAAATTGCCGAGGTTCTCACTAAGTGACCAGAAGTCCACTCCTCCCGTCCCAGCCTTCCAAGTATTGGGATTCTAGGGCCGTGCCACCACACCTGGCTTACTGTGACACTTTTTTTTTTTTTTTTTTTTTTTTTTTTGGTGGTACTGGGGTTCCTGGAAGCCCTTCTACCTCTGGGCTACGCTCCCAGACCTGTTTTTATACTTTTTTATTTGGAAACAAATAAAGGGTCTCTTAAGAGAGCGCGGTTGGCCTCGAACCTGCGCGATCCTCCTGTCTCCGCCTCTCAAGCGCAGGAATTACAAGCGTGCACCACCACGCTTGGCTTAATTAATCTTTGAAACAGGGTCTCGCTAAACTGCTGAAGGTCTCACTAAGTGACCAGAAGTCCACTCCTTCTGTCTCCGCCTCCCAAGCGCAGGGATTACAAGCATGCGCCACCGCGCCCGGCCTACCGCTTTTGAGAAATGCACGTATATGATGCTCCTCCCTCGGTTTGGGTTTGACGGTTCCCCACGACTAAAGCGTGGTCACGCATTTCTGGCAGGAATGCCCCAGAGGCCACGTGTACTTTCTCAATGCCCACATCACGGGCTCCGTGGTGTCGGTGTACCTTACCACGGGTGACACGAGCTTTTGATTATTTAGTGTAGTTTTTTTTTTTTTTATAAGGTTGGGTTAAAGTCTACCCTGTTGCTATTTGTTTTCCACCATTTTCTTCCCTGCTTTTTTCTTTATGGTGGTTTCTCTGGAGCTAGCTATGTGTGTCTTTAGCTTATCGTCCTTATTTGAGTCAATATATTACATCCATACCTCACAGATATAACAAATTTATAATAAGTTCCTTTTATCTGTCCCCATATCTTAGTAGATTAGCATACCTTTTACTTCTGCATATTATAAACGCTGAACATAGAATCATTGCTTTTTTTTTAGTTGGTTGTATTTTAGGTAAATTATGAGAAGAAGGAAAAGTCTTTTTTATTTACCCCCCCCCCTTTTTTTTTTTTTTTTTTGGTGGTACTGGGGTTCCTGGAAGCCCTTCTACCTCCAGATTACACTCCCAGACCTATTTTTACATTTTTATTTGGAAACAGGGTCTCCTAAGCCAGCTTGTAATCCCAAGCGCGGGGATTACAAGCGTGCGCCACCACGCCCGGCTTGGTTATCCTTTTAATTCATTTTCCCTGTATGTAATGTGTCCCCTCGCCTTACCTCTACTTTTAAGGTTTTAGCAGTTTGAGTATGATTTGCCTAGGCACGGTGATTTTAATGCTTATACTTATTGGAGTTTGGTGAGATTCTAGGATTTATAAGTTAGTGATTTTTTAATCAGATTTGAGAAGTTCAGGACAATTATTTACTCAAGTATTTTTCTTCCCTGTCCCCTTCCTTTTATCCTGATACATTGGTTACACTTGTATTGTACTGACTGATACCGTCACTCAGCTTCCTAAAGTTTAGTTCACTTTCTTTATTCTATTTCCCCCTCTGTTCTTCAGATTACATAATTTCTGTTGATGAGGCTTAATATGCATTCACTCTTCTACCATCTCCAATTTGCTATTAAGATTATCCAGTGAATTTTTTCGTTTCAGTGATGGTACTTTTTAGTGCTTGTGTATTTAGTATTTGTGTGTACACAGCAGATTGAACCCCGGGGGTTGCACCCCTGAGCTATACCACCAACCCTATTTATTTATTTTTAATGGTTTCATTAAGTTACTGCATGCTGACCTCAAACCTGCAATCTTTCTTTCTCAGCCACTAAAGTACTGAGATTACAGGTGTGCTTTGGACTTTCATTTTTATAGTTTGCGTTTCTCTGCCGAGATTCCCTACCTATTCCTACGCTGTGGCCATATTTTTAATGAAATTCTTTGAACATGTTTTTCTTTAGTTACTTAAATATAATTATAGTAGCTGCCTTAGAGCCTTTGTCAACTTAGTTCAACATCTAGGCCATGTCAAATTTAACATCTTTTGACTTTTTTTGCAACATTTCCCTATTTGATTGCTTTTTCCTCTTTGTATCGTGATGTTTTATTGAGTTTTAGGCACTATGATCATCTGCTTCTTTCTTTTCTTTTTGTGGCACTGGAGATTGAACTCAGGGACATTCTACCTCTGAGCTACACCTCCAACCCTATTTTATTTTTTATTTGGAAATTTATCTCCCTAAGGTGCTGAGGGCCTCACTAATTTGCTGAGGCTGGCCTCAAACGGTAATCCTCCTCTTTTAGCCTCCCAAGTACGAGGATTACAGGCCTGTGCCACCATGCCTGTAAAACTCTAGATTTTGTTACCATTTTCTGAAGCGTGTTGATTTTGTTTTGACAGTTTTAAAACGGGTAATCACTTTGTACCCGTGTAGACTGGGTTTGACACTTGACCAATGTGGATTTAGAGAAAGCGCAAACATTACCGAGACTCGGCTGCTAACTTTGTCTTCTGCAGATCTTGTTCAGACTTGTTTCTAATACTTCCATTTCTTTTTGTGGACAAATGACAGTCTAATGTGTGGATAGTTCTCTTTTATTTAGCCCTTTCATCAGCTGGTCGACACTGGGTTCGTTTCTCCCTTTGGGCTCTTGTGAATAACGTTGCTATCAACATTTGTGGCACTGGACCGTCCAGTAACTGTTTCCTCCTTAAGGAAGTGGCCGGTTGTTTTCCGAGTGGCTGTGTGCTTTGCCGTCCCCTCGGCAGCATGCGCGGGTTCCGGCTTCTCCGCGTCTGTCCGCCTTTGCGCCTCTTCTGCCTTGTTATTGCACAGCTCCCCGGGGGGTGTTACTGTCCATCAAATTGTGTTCTCCACTGTGCTTTGAATGTAGATTGTGGTCCCAGAAGGCCACGTTAAAGGTTTGATCTTGGGAGGTGCCGTAGACCGTAGGAGACAGAGACTAGGGAAAGTCCTTAGGTCCCTGGGGACGCGGCCCTAAAGGAGATCTTGGGACCCTCCTGTCCCCTTCCTGCTTCTGGGCTTTCGAGGTGAGCAGCTTGTTCTCCTGCACTGATGTGCTTCCCCTGCCATGCCCGTGAGGCTGCCCACTCTGGGGCTGGAAATCTCAGAATCATGAGCTAAAGAGCTCTTTACTGAGCCGAGCGGGCGTGGTGGCGCACGCTTGTAACCCCAGCGCTTGGGAGGCTGAGACAGGAGGATCGCAGGTTCCAGCCATCCTCAGCAGTTTAGTGAGGCTCTCAGCAACTTAGTGAGACCCTGTTTCCAAATAAAATATAAAATAGGTCTGGAGGTGTAGCATGGAGGTAGAACGCCCCTGGGTTCCATCCCCAGTGCCACACACACACACAAAAGCTCTTTTCTCTCTCTAAGTTAATTTCCTCTGGTCTTTCATTGTAGTGAACACAAAGCTGACTAATACATCCCCAATTCATGTGGCAGCCCCAACTCCTACGTGATAGTGTTCGGAGCCGGAGCGTTAGGAGGGACTTGAGCTAGTGAGGTCAGATGTGTCCCCAAGGGTTCACACGCTGAAAACTTGGTCCCCGGTGTGGTCATGTTGGGAAGTGCTGGCACCTTTAAGAGATGGAGCCTAGTACGAAGTGATTAACTGGGCCATTAGGGTGCTGACCTCAGAAGGAACCAATGCAGTTCTGTGGGACCCTCAGTTCCTGCGAAAGAGTTTATAAAAGGGTACCCGGCCCCTCCCGGCTCTCTTTAGCTTTTTGTCTTACATTACCCAGTCTCTGGTCTTTTGTTATAGCCCTGAAAGTTGAGCTGCCACCGGCTCACGCGGAGTTACTACCCCAGTAAGAAGAGGCACTGAAGGGCTGGCTCCCTCGTCTCCGCTGTGTAAGGACACAGTGAGCGGGCAGCAGGCAAGCCAGGAAGACGCCCTCCCAAGATCCCATCATGGTGACAGCCTGACCTAGACTGCAGCCTCCAGAACTGGGGGGGGGGAATAATGTTTTATTATAGCACCTGAGCAGGTATGAGGCAAAATTCCATTGTGGGTTTGACTTGCAGTTCCCTAATGGCTAAACCAGGGCTGGGAGTCTAGCTCAGAGGCAGAGCTCCTGCCCAGGGTGCAGAAGTAACACACATGCACACACCCTCATGGCCAGTGTTGGTGAGCACGCTCTCAGGTGCTTATTGCCTATGTGCATATCTTCTTTGGAGAAATGCCTATTTAGCTTCTTCGCCCATTGTTTGTTTATTTATTTATTAATTATTTTTGTGGTACTGGGGATTGAACCCAGGGGCATTCCAAGCTACACCCCCAGCCCCCAGCCCCCTAATTTTTATTCTTTTAGTGTGTGTGTGTGTGTGTGTGTGTGTTACTGAGGATGGAACCCAGGGGCATTCTACCTCTGAGCTACACCCCCAGCCCTATTTTTTTTTATTCTTTATTTTGAAACAGGGTCACTGAGTTGCAGAGGGCCTCACTAAGTAGCTGAGGCTGTCTGCGAACTGTGCCTGTCTCCGCCTCCTGAATGCTGGGATTACAAGTGTGCACCACCACACACAGACTTTATTCTTTATCTTGAATCCTCCTTTCTCAGCCTCCCAAGAACTGGGATTACAAGCGTACGCCACCACACCTGGCTAGGGTTGTCTTTTTACTATAGAAATAGGAGTCCTTAATATATTATAGCTTATCAAATATATGATTTTCAAATACCTTAACCCGTTTTGTGGGTTTCTTACTTTTGGGTACAGTGTGCCCTTGAAGGGGAAAGCTTGAGACCTGGTCTAGCTGATATAGATCAGATCTCTGAGGCTTCTAATTGATAGGAGAAGTAACATGAACATATTTGGGAAATGTCAAGTCATAATAAATTGGCAAAATGTGAATTTTCTTATTCTTTTTTGCGGGTCTGGGGATGGAACCCAGGGGCATTTGACCTCCAAGCTACACATCCTGGCCTATTTTTTCTTTGTTTTGAAACCGGGTCTCACTGAGTTGCAGAAGGCCTCACTAAGTAGCTGAGGCTGTCCGCGAACCACGATCCTCCAGGTCTCAGCCTCCCAAATGCTGGGATTACAAGCATGCGCCACCACGCCCGGCTGTGAATTTTCATGTATTTATAATACTTAATTTGTTTTCTCGTATAAGTAGAAAACACTGTAACTTGCCACTCTCTGATCTCACTGGGGTTTTGGTAGCAAAGAAGCCAAGGTCCTTTCCTCTATGACAGATATCTTGCGCGCCCACGCCCCATCTGACAGCCAACTTGGTGAGCAGGAGGGTCGCCCGAGCTGGGCAGCTCCCGGTGAGAGCCCCAGCATCGCAGGGTGTTCAGATTCCACAGGAACTTGATCTTATGCCCGCTGTTTATACAATTTTAGAAGTGTCGTAGGGAATGAAAGTCCTCCAAAAATAAAACTAAACTTTTTGAAATGGAAGCACTTATCATTATATGTGTTGACAACTCTTCTCTCCCTACTCCCAAAATACTACACTCCTTCCTTCCTTCCTTCCTTCCTCTCCTCCTTCTCCTCCTCCTCCTCCTCCTCCTCCTCCTCCTCCTCCTCCTCCTCCTTCTTCTTCTTCTTCTTCTTCTTCTTCTTCTTCTTCTTCTTCTTCCTTCTTCTTCTTCTTCTTCTTCTTCTTCTTCTTCTTCTTCTTCTTCTTCTTCTTCTTCTTCTTCTCTCTCTCTCTCTCTCTCTCTCTCTCTCTCTCTCTCTCTCATATTGGGGATGGAACCCAGGGCCTCACCCATGCTAGGCAAGCACTCTGCCACACTCTACCACTGAGCCACACCCCCAGCCTCGCTGTGTGTCCTTTGAATAAATATAAGTTGAGGTTCATTTCGTTTTGTATGTCATGGCGTCTCTTAAGAGCATCAGAGCTCACCAGGGATCACACGACTTCTGATTGAGCATTAGCGTCCTGTTACTCATTCTGGAAAGCGTTTCTGGGAGCCCCGTCTCATCTCGGTGGCACACCTGTGGTCCGTGGTGAGTCAGTGCCCGTGCCAGGCTGTGCTTTCCCTCCCCGAGTCGCCTAGTAGCTTATGGGGATCGTTTTCCTTGAGCGTGTGATAATATGGTAATGCTCCCCGTGTGTGTGACTCTCACAGATCATTGCGCTCTGCCGTTGCCGTGCGTGTGGTAGTGAGAATACTTTTGAGCTGCTCTGATGAGAGAGGAGGTGGACCCGCCCTGACTTGAGAGATCTAGACTTGAGAGCTGCTGTGTGACCCTGGGAGAACCTGGCCTTCTGTGAGCCAGTTTCCATGGGGGCTAATATGTGTGGGACCTTCTCACTAAGATGTAAGAATCAAATTAAGTGATATAACCAGGGACCGTAGCACACGCCCATAATCCCCGCGCTTGGGAGGCTGAGACAGGAGGATCACGAAGGTTCAAAGACAGCCTCAGCTACTTAGTGAGGCTCTCAGCAACTTAGTGAGACCCTGTTTCCAAATAAAACATAAAATAGGTCTGGGAGTATAGCCTGGAGGTAGAAAGCCCCTAGTTTCCATCCCCAGTAACACACACACACACACACACACACAGTACCATATAAGGTGTGTTTAGGTCTGTTTTCCCACCTGGTCCTCCAGAGCTGACAGTGGCATCACAAATCGGAATTTGAGAAGACCAAATAGCCCAGGAGAGAATTCCAAGTCCCATGTCAGAATGGGCAACAAGAGGCCCCAGAGGCCCAGGAGGAGGCCTGAGGGAGCTTCTCACCTTGGGGCTTTCTGCAAAGGTCTCCACTCCACGCTGACGGGCTCGCTGCCCTCCAGATTGTTTCTGCACCGACCTGTTAACTGAGCTTCCATGTCCTGCGCAGCTTCCACCGGATGGTCTGTGTCTCGGGAGATCCCCGAAGCTGTTCTCAGCCGTCGCTTTGGAGCTGCAGAGGCTGGTCAGCATTTCAGCTGCAGGCCCTTTCGTCCTCACGGAGTGTCCCGGGCTGCTTCCCCCGGGATGCATTTTCTGTCAGCCACCCCATATTAAACACACACGCAGACCTCAGGTTCAGGATTTAGGAGGGTACTCGAGGTGAGGCGAATTACACAAATTCCTGTGGGGAGCTGTTTTCCCTCCAACATACTCTGCCCTTTCTTCAGAAGAGAAATGAAAGCCCTTTTTAGGACAGATAACTGGACAGCGTGGCTCACACCCATGCTATAAGCTAAGTATAGGAGATTGAGCTTTTTACTGTGTTTGGTCGTTCTGGAAGAAATAAAATCCGTGTCCTGAAACGCAGCGGGGCCGCTCAGCAACGCCTTGCCTTCTGAGAGCCCCCGTATGTAGGTGCGCACGTGGTTAGAGTTGCAGTGGAAGCTTTTTGTTTAAACAACCACAGGCCACAGTACACTCACCCGTCGCCTTCATGGAGACCCTGAGCTGCCACCAAGGAGAGGTGGTATTGGCCATGGGCTCTGCGCCCTTGGCGGGCCACGCTCCGCCCTTTGGCGTGGCTGGTTGCAGAGCTCGAGTGATTAGTCCCCAGGTGGTCACGTGGACTTGGTGACTTTTCCAATGAAGGTGTTCATGCTTGAGTTGCTGGGGACTGGTGTCCTTCAGTAGTGTTAAAGTTTGGACCTTAAATATCCCCAAAGGCTCATGTGTTCAAGGCGTGGCTTCCAGCTGATGGTGCCAGGCGGGCGGAGGTCAGAACTTTAGGCAGTGGGGCCGAGTAGGAGGATGCTAGGGCATTGGCGCGCCCTGGGAGAGGACTGGGCCTCTTCTCTGTTTTCGCTTACTGGCTGCCATGATGTCAGCAGCCTTGCTTCACAACGCACTTCCTGCCACAGGCCCAGAGCCACAAGGTCAAGCAACCATGGACTGAAGCCATGAGCTAAAATAACCCTTTTTTTCTTTAAACTGGTTCATCTCGGGTATTTTGTCACAGCAATGGAAATCTAACACAAGTACAATTCACATCGCCCTCCAGACTGCAGCATTGCACATCAAGCTGGAGAAGGCCGGAGGGCCAGCAGGGGCTGTGTGTTCAAGACTTCCCCAGCTGTGCTGGCTGTCGGGGAGGAGGCCACCACTGTGTGGCTCTTGGCCGGCTCTGTCCAGGCTAAGATCAGCCGTCCTTTCTTTTTTCCGTTTCCTCTGGTCCCTTCTTCCCACTGTTCTCTTCGACTTGATAAGCACAGCGTTAGCTACTGAAAACAGCAAAGATGCTGCTTCAGCGAGCATTCGCACCACTGTGACCCAGAATACCCGATGACCGCAACTTAGAGGAAGGGAGATTTGTTTGCTCACAGCCCTGAAGAAATTTTTAGGGGTTTAATTCATGTGAAATGGGTCATATTTCCATCACTCAGGGCATGGTGGTGGGAAGCAGGGAGGAGGGGACAAGGGGCGTATCTATAGTCCCCAAGGCCTCTGTCACAGGTGTGTGCCACCGTGCACGGCCGAGAAGGGGACTTTTGGTAGAGATTATTTGATTCAAGAACTGCTTACTCACAGCCAGGCCTGGTGGCACACACCTATGACTAGTACTTGGGAGGCTGAGACAGGAGGATTGTAGGTTTGAAGTCAGCCTCACCAACTCAGCAGGTTCTTAGTAACTTTGCAAGACCCTGTTTCCAGATAAAAATAGGGCTGGGAGTATAGCTTAGAGGTAGAATGCCCCTGGGTTCAATCCCTAGCATAAAAGGGGAAAAAATTAGTCTTGTGTGGCAACTACTATTTTGTGACAGGATGCTCTCACGTGACTGAGACATCGTTTTTGCCTTTCAGGGACTTATGTGACATCCTCTATTATGAGGCAGAACCATTTCTCACTTAGCACTGAGACCTTGGGGAGTCCCTGAGCTGCTTTCAGCATCAACTTCTTTCTAAAGGGGATTAGAGGAACCCACCTTGAAGGGCTCTTGAGGTTGCTTAACAATACAATAAGAAAAATTTCCTTTTAATTTATTTGTATCACCTTTTCAATGGCTGCTAAGTTATCGGAGCATACTTTGTTCTCATTGCTGGGGACCACACCAGTGGCTTCTGCACATGGTAGGCACGGTTACTACAGTTACGTCTCCACCCCTTGTAAATTCATACTAAGTTTTTTTGGATTTGATGTCTTAAAGATGGAACTAAGCATGGTGGTGCGTGTTTGTAATCCCAGTACTTGGGAGGCTGAAACAGGAGAATACTGGTTCGCAGTCGGCCTCATTTACTTAGTGAGACCCTCCCCGACTTAATGAGACCCTGTTTCAAAATAAAAAATAATCCAGGCACAGTGGCGCATACGTCTACTCCCAGTACTTGGGTGGTGAGTCAGGAAGATTGCAGGTTTGAGGCCAGCCTCAGCTACTTAGTGAGGCTCTCCACAGCTTAGTGAGACTTTGTTTCAAATTAAAAAATTAAAACAGGGCTGGGGGTGTAGTTAAGAGGTAGAATGCCCCTGGGTTCAATCCCCAGTACCACAAAATAAAAAATTAAAAAAAAAGAATAAGCATTAGTGTATCTATAACCTCGTCACAGCCGGGCATGGAGGCGCACGCCTTTAAATCTGGTACTTGGGAAGCTGAGACAGGAGGATTGAGGTTTGAGGCCAGCCTCAGAAACTTAGTGAGACCCTGTTTTAAAATTAAAAAGTAAAAAAGGGCTAGGGTTATAGGTCATAGTTTAGAGGCAGAATATCCCTGGGGTCAGTGCTCCATACCACAAATAAAATAAAACCCAACTATACTTTATTAATTTCAGCCCAAAGACAGTCTCTGTCCAAAAAGCAGTGGGTTTCGTGACTGAAGGGTCGACAGAGCATCCTCTAACACAGCACAGGCCAGCGTGTTTCACCTTCAAGGGCAGCAGTTATCCAGTGGAAAAAAAGGGTTGCATGATCTAAAGGTTGGAGAGATGCTGACTCCAACCAAATCAAACATACTTTGTTTTGGTGCTAGGATTGAACCCAGGGACATTAACCTCTGAGTTCACTCCTAGCTGCTTTATTATTATTATTATTATTATTATTATTATTATTATTATTATTTGCGGGTCTAGGGATGGAACCCAGGGGCATTCGACCTCTGAGCTACAGCCCCTGCCGTATTTTTTATTCTTTATTTTGAAACAGGATCTCGCTAAATTGCAAAGGGCCTCACTAAGTAGCTGAGGCTGGCTTTGAACTTGCAATCCTCCTGTCTCAGCCTCCCAAGTACTAGGATTACAAGTGTGTGCCACCATAGTTGGCTTTTTTTTTAATCCACAGAACTTTAATGTGTCATATGCAGTGTGGATCCCTCAGGAGGGGAGCACTCCCCACGCTTTTACACACCTCTACCGGTGTGTGTGGCGGTGACATTAGCTCTGCTATGAACTGATGCCCTGGAAAAAGGGTCCTGAACTGTCCCGACTGAAAAATAAGGATTGGGTACTCGGTACAGTGCAAGCCTCACAGCTTATGCCAGGGAGCCTTGCGCAGCACCCGGGGAGGCCGGACCCTCGTTTTGAGCATGGTGTTCCAAGCCCTTCCAGACCATGCCCAGGGATGTCTGTCCCAGGCTGGCCAGGCATCACAGCTTTGCAGAGCCACGGGCCCTTTTCCTGAGCAGGACGCGCTGTGGGCCTTTGCCTGCTGTCTGCAGTATCCTTGGGCACCTCCCTTGTGTGCCTCCACCCGCCCCAGCTCAGAGCTTTCTCCTCCCAGCTTGCAGCGATGCTTGCACCAGACGTTCTCATGGATTTGGTTTCAGTGTACCCGCCCTCCCCAGACCAGGGCTCTCTGGGGTAGAATGGATTTGTTTTTATATTTATTTATTTATTTATTTATTTATTTATTTATTTATTTGTGTGTGTGGTACTGGGGGTGGAACCCAGAGGCTTTCTACCTCCGGGCTATACTCCCAGACCTATTTTATATTTTACCTGGAAACAGGGTCTCACTAAATTGCTGAAAGCCTCACTAAGTAGCTGAGGCTGGCTTCGAACCTGCGTGATCCTCCTCTCTCAGCCTCCCAAGTGCGGGGATTACAAGCTGCACCACCACACCCAGCAGTAGGATGGATTTGAGGTGGACGCACACTCTCTGTGAGGCTGACTGGGCAGGAGGCTGCGGGAAGGCCCCTGGTGTGGGCGATCCATGATCCACAAGAGCCTTTGAGGACAGTGGCCTCTGAGGAGAGGCTCAGAGGGAACTG
>NC_137797.1:96888879-97202422 GCF_963383645.1 Muscardinus avellanarius
GATTACAAGCGTGCGCCACCATGTCCAGCCTACTGTTCTTTAAGTTATTGTTTACCACCTACCAGACTGAAAATACCTTATTAGTTCTTATGTTTTCCAGCTGATCTCTCTGAATTTTTTATATCCAGTTATAACACCAGCCGATAATATAGTTTTCTCTCTTCCTATGACATTGGCCAAAATGTTAAAAAAAAAATTGAAAATATAGAACAGAATAATGAGCGTTCGGTTTTATTGCAGTAAAATAAATATGTGCCGTAGTTGGCACAAAATATTCTTTAAATACATTATCATCTTTACAGAAATGTTGTTCTATTCCTAGTCTACTACAAGCTTTTAATTGTGTAGTTAAGTTTTATCAAAATTTTAACTGACTCTTAGACGGTTGTGGGAAACTGTTCTAAGTCTGAAACATATTGGCTGAAAGATGTATAGCTCTTTGTTTGCATTAGCGGAAAACTGCCTTTCTTGAGGAAACTGAAGCCGGTGACTTGTTGAAATGTGATAGCCTCTTTGCTATCTCTTTCCTCTTGTTTTTCTGTGCCTTTTGCTGCTTTGCTTAAGGGCCCAAAGATCCTGAGGAGGGACTGAACTCTGCAACCTCTGCTGCTTGCAAAATGGCCAGATAACTTTTCTTTTATTTTCTTTTCTTTTTTTGCGGGTTTGGGGATGGAAACCAGGGTCATTTGACCTCCAAGCTACACCCCCTGCCCTGTTTTTTATTCTTTATTTTGAAACCGGGTCTCACTGAGTTGCAGAGGGTCTCACTAAGTAGCTGAGGCTGTCTGCGAACCGGGATCCCCCCATCACAGCCTCCCAAATGCTAGGATTACAAGCGTGTGCCACCACATCTGGCTACAATTTATCTTCTAACACATGGCTCTACTCCCTAGCTAGAGACAATTACTGATTTAATGTCCTAACCTTAACTCTGTAGCATGCAATATAAGAAAGAACTGAGTTTTACTCAGGGAGTTTGGCTAACTTGCCTTCTCCCCTCTCACCTTTTTGAGACCAGGAATAAAGTCTCAAGATTATTTTTTCTCAGCACATCATCCAGGTCCCTGCTGGTACAGAAGCCAGCAGACTATTACTGTATTATTAATTTTATTCTGAGACATTGATGCAATGCATAGTACTAATAAACCTTCTACTTTATAGTAGTTCATCCTTGGATTCCTGAAATAAACTTTTTGTCTTGTTGCATTACTTTTGGAATACCATGCTTGGTTCAATTTTTTATCCTTTGTTTAATATTAAGATATATTTGTAATTGGTTGGTGTTGCTCAGCACCAGAGCCTGTGCTTAGCATACACACAAGGCCCTGGGTTAAATCCCTAGCACTGGGAAAAAAAAAAAAAAGCTAATTATTTATAATTAGTGAAAATCTTCCATCACTACTGTCATTTTTTTTTTTTAGAAATTAGTTGGTTCGGCCAAGCGTGGTGGCCCACGCTTGTAATCCCCACACTTGGGAGGCTGAGACAGGAGGATCGCGTTTCGAAGCCAGCCTCTGCTGGCTTAAGAGACCCTGCTTCCAAATAAAAACTACAAAATAGGTCTGGGATTATAGCCTGGAGGTAGAAGGCCCCTGGGTTCCATCCCCAGTACCACCAAAAAAAAAAAAAAAAGAAAGAAAGAAATTAGTTGGTTCTCATGAGTGGACTGGATTTTTAGAAAAAGTAAGGTTAAAACCAGGTTTTCAATCTTTTGTGAATTTGGGCCTAAACTTCATTTCCTTAAAACTTGGGGGTTGGCAGGATTAGTGCTGAGAAGCAGATTGGAGAAAACACAGTAGGACTGAATAGATAGTAGATAGATAAACCTTTAAATATACACTGCTACCTTCCAAAGTAATATGACATGAACTGAATATAGCTGTACACATCTTATTACTAATTTTTTATTATTACTAATTTAAGAGTAGGAATGGAAAAGAAATATGCAAATGATTATATAATCCTAGAGTCACAAGCTAATAAGCTTTGAAAAGTATTTTAAATATTCTGACAAATGGCTATGATTTTATTTATTAATTTTTTGTTTTGTTTTTGGTTTTTGTGATACTGGAGATGCAACCCAGGGACATTCTACCTCCTAGCTACACCCCCAGCCCTATTTTTTATTATTTATTTTGAAACGGGATCTCACTGAGTTGCAAAGGGCCTCACTAAGTAGCTGAGGCTGTCCACTAACAGCGATCCTCCTGTCTCAGCCTCCCTAATGCTGGGATTACAAGTGGGCACAACAAACAAACAAACAAACGACCTGTCTGGTCCCTTTTAGCCCATTTTTCTGAGGGAAAAAAATATAATGAAGGTGGGATTTTCCAATATATCCTCATAGAAGTGTCTTCACAGCCAGGAGTGGTGGCTCACACTTGTAATCCCAGTGTGTGCGAAGCTGAGACAGGAAGATCGAGCCTCAGCTACTTAGTGAGACCCTGTTTCAAAGTAAAGAATAGAAAACAGGGCTGAGGGTATAGCTCAGAGGTAGAAGGCCCCTGGGTTCCATCCCCAGTACCACACACACACACCAAAATAAGTGTCTTCACCGCACTCTCCCACAGCCCAGGGATCCAGGAATGACTGAAAGTGTTTTACATCCTCAAGTGACAGGAGGGTTCGGAGGAGATGTCCAAGGGGGAGAGAGGAAGAGGGGGGAAGAGCAGAGGAGACGCCCAGCTGGAAAGCATGGGGATATGAGACGGAAGGAACAGGCTGCTGAACGGAAGGAGGAGCGGGGTGAGTGGGGGAACAGTAGACTAGGAATAGACACAGCCAAGTATGCGATAAGCTGCAGGATATGGTACTGCCTGCCATTTTAATGTTATTATTATAATTGTTTTTATTTTGTGTGTGGAACTGAGGACTGAACCTAGGGTTCAGAATGCCTGGAACTACAATCCCAGTCCTTTCTATTTTTTTTTTTTTTTAATTTTGAAACAGATCCTCACTACAATGCCAAGGCTGGCCTCAAACCTACAATCCTGCTTGCCTCTCAATCCCTGAGATTATGGGCATGTGCCACCATCCCCAGATAACTGTATGTATGTATGCATGTATGTATTTATTTATTTATTTAGTGGTAGTGGGAAGTGAACCCAGGGGCATTCTACCTTCAAGCTATACTCCCAGCTCTATTCTTTATTTTTATTTTGAAACAGAATCTTGCTAGGTTCAGAATCTCACTACTTGCTGAGGATGTCCTTGATCCTGTGATCCTCCTGTCTCAGCCTCCCAAGTACTGGGATTGCAGGCATGCACCACCATCCCCAGCTGTATCTATTTATTTATTTATTTATTTATTTATTTATTTATTTATTTATTTTTATCTTCTATTTTTTGGTACTGGGGATTGAACCTAGGGGCATTCTACCTTCAAGCTATACCCCCATCGCTATTCTTCATTTTTATTTTGAAACAGAATTTTGCTAGGTTGATGAGTATCTCACTACTTGCTGAGGCTGTCCTCGAACCTGTGATTCTCCTGTCTCAGCCTCCCAAGTACTGGAATTACATGCATGCCTCACCATCCCCAGCTGTTTGTATTTTTTTTTTTCTGTACTGGAAATGGAACCCAGGGGCATTCTACCTCCCAACTACCCCCCCAGCCCTATTTTTTATTCTTTATTTTTAAACAAGGTCTCACTGAGTTGCAAAGGGTCCTCGCTAAATAACTGAGGCTGTCCGCGAACCGTGATCCTCCTGTCTCAGCCTCCCAAATGCTGGGATTATGGCATTGTATTTTTAAAGGTTACATTTGCAGCTAGAATTTGGAGAGCAGTAACAGTGGGTACGGGTCGCAGGCTGGATTGGACAGAAAGGAGAAGCAGGAGCCGGGACGAAGGCGCCAAGGGAGAGAGACGAGGGGCCAAAAGAGGGCGAGGGGGTGGGAGGGAAGGCTGCTGCGCTGGTGCCCACTGGCCTTGAATATAAAGACCTAGCCTCTGTCTGACAAAGAGCCAACAATGGGGCAGCCCTGGAATCAGCGGGCTGACACGTTAACAGCCCCGGCAGGAATTAAGAGATGAAATAAGCCGATGATGAGACCTTCTTCAGCCGAGGCCCAGATAAGCATTCCTGGGAAGGAATTTTTCAAACAATCAAAGATGAATCCCACAAAATCTTCTCAATTAGGAAACACGACAAAGAATTAAATTCAACCTTTAAAAAAAAAAAAAGATGACGTGCTAAACGACTGGCCCATGCTAAATGGAAAAGGCTCTATTGAAAATACCACTGATTATTAGTTTTAGCTGCTCGGGGAAATTATCTCAGCACAAAGATGGGGATCAACATTCAGCTCACAGCGGCAGTCAAGAGCAGCAGCTGAGATGTGTGGCCATCCTAATTAGAGGATGGAGAATTCAGACGAGACTCTGGGGCTGTGACATTCCCGGCTGGGGGCTTTCCTTCCAGGAATGCCACATTGGGGTTTTGGTTGGCCATCGCATTATAAAAGAGGACTTAATAGGAAGGAGCCCGCAAGGGACCACAGATAGGACTTAGAGTGGTAGAAGCTTTGAGGTTAAAGGCAGAAAGCCCAAAAACACTTCCATAAGAAGAATTTTAAAGATTAGGAGAGAGGGAGGCAAGCGTGGGGCTGGGGGGCGTTGAGAAGGGCAGGCAGAGGGTGCACTGTCTGCCCTTAAGCTATTCCGGGCTGGTGGGGGGTTAGCGTGTCCATAATGAGCACACCCAAGGATGTCGAAAACTTGTTACAACAGATTATCTAAAACGAATTGCTCTTCAATTCTTCATTTGACAAATATTTAGCAAGCACCCCCCCCCCATTTTCCCGGCATGGTCTCTAGCATCTTAGCTCAATGAGCAAGCAGATTAAAACCCACTGCTGTTGTGAAATGTACATGCCAGGGGGTGGATGGACAGGAGTGGAGGGAGACAATGTGGACATAATAAATAATTATGCTGTAGAGTACTGAGGCTGAGCAGAGGACCTGGAAGCAGGACGGATTAAAGAAAGCCATCTGTAGCCCTTCCTGTGAAGTGGAAGGAGGTGAGCCTGGAGGCGAGAGGCCCCTGGTTTCTTTTTTTCAGCAAACCCTCCCCACTCCCCATCCCCATGGTTGGGGGGAGCTGTTCCTAATTCTAAATCCTTTCCTAGTTCTTTGACTTTATTCATCGAAATCCACCGGACAAGAGCCCTATATGAGGAGACACCCCCATTTCAGTAGGCTATAAGGTGTTAAGAACTACGGGGGGAACAGATCATGGTAGGGAACATTATGAATGGGGGTAGTGAGAAGAGGTGGGAGAAAGATTGGAAGGGGAAAGGGAAAAAGATCAGTAGGTACCTGTATTCCACGAAGAGGAGACAACAGGTGCCAATCTCTCTCTCTCTCTCTCTCTCTCTATCTCTCTCTCTCTCTCTCTCTCTCTCTCTCTCTCTCTCTCTCTCTAATTGATAGTCAGGGCATTCTTATTCTTTTTTTTTTTTTGAAGCAGGGTCTCACTAAGTCGCTGAGGCTGACCTTGAACCTGTGATCCTCCTGTCTCAGCCTCCCACATACTGGGATTGCAAACCAGCATGGGCCACCGTGACCAGCTTGGTGAAAATTTCCTGGGTGGCAGTCTGTCTGATGTGCTAAGGAAGAGTGAGGAGAGGAGAGAGCGACAAAGAGAATGTGTTTGAGGGAGGGATATGGGCGGGGATGGGAGGGCTGGGCAGGTTAGATAGAGCCTGGTATGATGCTGAACACATTATTAGCATGGTGCTAAGTATGTGCCTGATACCGTTATAAGCATACCTAAACATGTGTGTATATATAAGCACATATATCTTAACAAATATAACTCTCACAACCATATGAAGTAGCTACTCTTATTACCCCATTTTAGCTGCGAGGGAAGTAAGTCACAGAGCAGTTAATTAGCTCACCCAGGGTCAAGAAGCCTATCTTCGTGCCTGGCTTTGGAGCCTGGGCTCCTATTGCTCCCTAGCGCCACCTCCCAATGTAGACTTAAACTCTCTGCTTCTGCTACCAGCTCTGATCGCTCAGCCTTGACTGCATTCACATACCCTCCCAGGAGAAACTTATGGTTTTTAAAACTCACCTATGGCCAGGCGCGGTGGCGCACTCTTGTAATCCCTGCGCTTGGGAGGCGGAGATAGGAAGATCGTGCAGGTTTGAAGCCAGCCTCATTGGCTTAAGAGACCCTGTTTCCAAAGAAAAAAATATAAAATAGGTCTGGGAGTGTAGCCCAGAGGTAGAAGTACCATCCCCAGTACCACAAAAAACAAAACAAACAAACAAACAAACAAAAATCACCTATGACTCCTTCACTGGCCCTTTCTCCCAATTCAAGAATTGTTCTTTTCTACAAGTTAGTCCCTGGCCTCCATCGCTTCTACCCAGCAAATCAAGTTAATGCCTATGGGCAGACCTTTGGTTCTGCTTTGGGGGCTGGAGGGTGGGGGGAGTTGCAGAGTGCTTCTGCGGATTAATAATGCCCTACAGAAACCCTTGCATCACATAAATTGAGTTTAAAAACTAGATATGACCGTTTCTTTCACTCCAAAAGGCACTGTGTGAAGGTGGTGTGTTTTTAAAAGCCCTGACTGGTTCCTGTCTTCTTGTGTGCTATCTGCTGTATTTATTCATTCTCTCTCTCTCTCTCTCTCTCTCTCTCTCTCTCTCTCTCTCTCTCTTCCTCTCTCTCTTTCTCTCTCTCTCTCTCTCTCTCTCTCTCTCTCTCTCTCTCTCTCTCTCTCTCTGGACTGAAACCAGGAATATTCTACCTCTGAACTCAACTCCCTATTTTTTATTTTGAAATAAGGTCCCACTAACTTGCGAAAGGCCTAAGTTTCTGGGGCTGCCCTCAAACCCATGCTTTTCCTGTCTCAGTCTCCCAAGTACTGCGAATACTGGGATTGCAGGTGTGTGCCGCCATGCCCAGCTGCCCTATTCTTTCAAGACATTCTTTCACTTTTGTGCTGAAAACCATTGAACTGTGGGCTTTAAGTGGGTGTGTTATAAGGTATGTGAATTGTAGATCAGTAAAGCTGTTAAAACAATGATTCTCTTTTTTAAAAAAGAAGAATCTTGGCTTTTTCTCCTCCCCCCGTTCGCTGGCCCTCTGACCCCCACACTCCTTCACATGGTTCAGGGGGCCCCAGAGTGTGAGCTCTGAAAGGTGCTGTTCACTATCCCTAGAATCCAAGGCTCCACTCAGGGTGACAGCTTCCTGTTGACTCTAGGGAGTATACCATTATGCCAAAAAGAAAGAAAGAGAGAGAAAAAGAAAATAAATGGCTCTTTCCTATTATACCTTCTGTCCCGGTGTTCCATCTTGGAATTGTTCTAATATCTGTATATTAAGAGAGACATGTGTCTCGTGGGGTAGGCATAGTCACCCACGTGAGGTCTTTCATTGGCACCCATGATATGTGGCTCATGGTCTTGGGTCATGAGAGGGAGGAGGGCACATGTTCGCTGCACTGTGGGGAGAGAGCTTGAAATAGACTAAATCGGAGCTAAAATAGCCCCCGGGGACTGCTGATATGAAGCAACCCTCCCTAGTTTAGAGCCTCCGCTTTTGATCTTAAAAACCCACTGATGTACGTGGACCAGGCGACCTCCAAGGTTACTGCCGTTCTCTCAAAGTCTGTGATTCGCTCATTCTAAGAGGTCATCAGATGCAAGGCTCAGACGCATCAGTACCAAGAAGCCCCAAGAGGTAGGAACCAAAGATCCAGTCCCTGCATGTGAGGAATTTTCTTGGTGCTAAAGGAGACTAAAACACTGCCACATGTGCGACCTGACAAGGATTTAAAGTGTGTACACAAACCATCCAAAGACCATAGGGGTAATAAACAGCTCAGAAAAATGAACGTATCGCTCTGCTCTGGGGCAACTGATGAGGCATGGAGGCTCTCACCTGGCCAACCCTGGGGTCCTCAGGGTCGGGCCACCCCAACACAAAGGCCCCCCCCTTGTCCATCTTGTTGATGGCTCCAGTCACAGAGTAAGAAATTCTCCAAGAAGAAAAGCGATCTTAGCGATCATTCCGACCAAACTACTCCATCTATGTGGAGGATTGGGGGTAATGTTAGTCTCCATCTTATAACAGTTTTTTATTGGGTAGAAGAAATTCTTAACATTATCCAACATCTGAAATAATCCTGAAATCAGGACAGGAATGCATATGATATCTTACTCTTCAAAGCCCAATGAATTAATAGGGAATGGTTTTTTAGACAAGTCAAGTCTCATCATTGATATGAAGTTGAACAAGCTTTTCCTGTTAACCATTTGTCAAAACACATTGCCCTAAAAACAAAAACAGAAACAAAAAACTTAAGTTCTTCTATCATAGGGTACTAATGCATTTTATGACCTCATTTTAAAGAGACTTCTGAGCAGTTCTCCAAGCACATGTTTTGCCCGTTTTAACAAGCCGAGAGTTTTAAGACAACAAAACTAAAAGAAAGTAGCAAAAAATTGTTTGTGATTGTGTTTATTTCAACTTCTTCATTTTCACATATCCTGGGAGGATTTCTTTCAGCCCTAATCTTCTGCATTTACTTTTTTTTTTTTTTTTTCTGGGGACTACACTAAAAACCTCTAGTTCCAGCTATAATCTTGAGGAGGTCTTGCCTAGGTGACACAGGGACATTCAACATTTGAGTCCTGGGAGTTTCTTTCATTCCTTTTTTATTTTGTAGTACTGAGAGGGGGTGGAACCCAGGAGCTTTCTACCTCCGGGCTACACACCAGCCCTATTTTATAATTTATTTGGAAACAGGGACTCACTAAGTTGCTGAGAGCCTCACTAAGTAGCCGAGGCTGGCTTCGAACCTGTGCGATCCTCCCGTCTCAGCCTCCCAAGCGCGGGGATTACAAGCGTGCACCACCACGCCAGGCAGTTTCTTTCTTTCTAGATATTCTAGGGTGCCCAAAGGAAGAGTGGTCCCTAACAGATTGCCTCCAACTGGATTTTTTTCTTCCAATACTGGAAACTGTATTCATTTCCAACACAAGATGGCGCTGTCGCACAGGTAACAACTTCTCTGATGAAAACAAAACCAAAACTTGCGAAAACGGTGAGCACAAACTTCCTAATAAGCCAGAAAACACCTTTGTTTCTGTAGGGTCGAGACCTGCTTTTGTTAAGCATGTTTCAGAGGGCTTTCTGTCGTAGTAATAATCTAATCATACAGCTCCATCTTCCATCAACTGAATGATCAAGACCGAGTGAATTCAGTGTACTGCTCGCTTTAGGAGTAAAGATATATATCAGGAACTATAAATCCCCGAATTATGGAGATCAAGCCAGGCATGGTGGCACATGTTTATAGCCCCAGTACTTGAGAGGCTGAGACAGGAGGATCACAGGATGAGGCCAGCCTCAGCAACTTAGTGAGACCCTGTTTCAAAATAAATAGGCTAAGGATAAAGCTCAGAAGTAGAATGTCCATGGTTTCAATACCCAGAACCCCAAACAAAACATGACACAGAGTTAAGTTGACAAGAGAATTTACTAAGTACTGTATTCAAAGGTCTTATTCTGAAATGATATGGTCTTTGACAGTTAAAGTAATGCCAATATGGATTCAGGTATCTAAAAATTAAATGAACTATTCTATCTTCCAACAAACCAGGTTGCTTTGACTTAACTTTATATGTTAAACTTATGCATTTTATCTTAGTTATTGAGGGTTATTTGACAACTTGTTTGATGAATGATTTACTACTTAACTACTTAAACTAAAACCAGCAAGACTTTTTTTTTTTTTTTTTTTTTTGCAGTACTAGGGATAGAACCCAGAGGCATTCTACCTCTGAACTACACCCCAGCCCTATTTTTTATTCTTTATTTTGTAACAGAGTCTCACTAAATTGCACAAGGCCTCACTAAGTAGTAGCTGAGGCTGTCTGCCAACCGCAGTCCTCCTGTCTCAGCCTCCCAAATGCTGGGATTACGAGCGTGCGTGACCACGCCCGGCTCAGCAAGCCGTTTCTGATGAGCTCACATCCGAGTTAGCATTTAGGATTTGGAAAGGCGTCTACATGGTCTCCGTCTTCCTCTCCGCTCCCGTAGTAATCTCCTCCACGATGCCAGGGATGGTCCAGTCTGTTTCGATTCTTGAAGTGCCAGTAAACTTATCACTCAGAGGAGCTCATTCTATTTCTACATGATTCCGGAAGGTAAGATATTCGTGGCTAATTTGCCGTGAAATGTGTTCTGATCACGCACGTAGCCAGCAGCATGCCTCTGTGAGTTGCTTTGCTTTATACACTGCACTGGGCCGGGGTGTGGCTCAGTGGTAGAGCACCTGGGTAGCACGTGCAAGGCCTTGGGACCAGTTCCCAGCACAGCCAGACAACATCAAACCTATTACGCTTCCAGAGCAAAAATGTGGCAGACTTTCCACACTGTTCCACCATGCACTGCTTTCTGTTGCCAACTAAAAATCCCAGGTCATTCATGTGGACACAGACATGGCAAGATCTGCCCCATCCTTAGATGGACAACTGATATTTATTTATTTTGTGGTACTAGGGATGGAACCCAAGGGCATCCTACCTCTGAGCTACACCCCCAGCCCTATTTTTTATTCTTTATTTTGAAACAAGGTCTCACTAAGTCGCAGAGGACCTTACTAAGTAGTTGAGGCTGTTGGCAAACCTGTTTGATCCTCCTGTCTCAGCCTCCCAAGTATTAAGATTACAAGCATGCGCCACCATGCTCGGTTTGCTTTCTAGAATTAGAATGCAGGTATTATGCCCCGGGGTGTCAGGAGGATTTAAGCCGTGCTTTGTCAAAATGACTCAAAATCATATGGGCGTGGTGGTGCACACCTGTAATCCCAGTATTTGGAAGACTGAGACAGGAGGATTGCAGGTTCGAGGCCAGCCTCAGCAACTTAACAAGATACTGTCTCAAAATAACACACGCATGGCCGGGCCTGGTGGCGCATGCTTGTAATCCCCGCGCTTGGGAGGCGGAGACAGGAGGATCACGCAGGTTGGAAGCCAGCCGCGCTGGCATAAGAGACCCTGTTTCAAAAATATAAAATAGGTCTGGGAGTGTAGCCCGGAGGTAGAAGGGCTTCCAGGAACCCCAGTACCACCAAAACACACACACACACACACACACACACACACACACACACACACACACAGATACACACGCGCGCGACTTGGAATCATTTAGTTCTGATCCTTTTGGCAGACACAACTAAGTTCAAATGCTGTTCTTCCCATCACAAGCAATGTGCATCTTCTCAGGCAAATCCCTTCTTAAAACATCAACTTCCTCATCTCTAAAACGAGGCTCCTAGAACTCTCCCAGTTAAAATGTGATGACTTTGTGGGAAAAGGTCTATTTAACACAAGTCGGGACACACAGCACATGCTCTGTAAGTGTTTGCCACTATTATTTATATTCCCGATATCATCCTTCATCCTATCTACCCCTCTTTGTCCATGTGCTATGGACACCTGGCAAGCATCATCTGGCCAAAGTCGCGTCCTGGGAGGGGAGCAAAGACTTCTCCGTGTCTCATCTCCTGAGCTGCTCTTTGGATGGCTGTACCCATGAAGCAGCACTTCCCAGGTGTAATTCTTCCCCTGCACGGGCTGCCTCCATGGCTAAGAGCCAGCTCCTGTCTCATCCCAAGGTAATGATGCTGGAGCTTGTCAAAGGCCGTGCCGAAGGCAAGGATGGTTGTGATGCCTCTTCTTTCTCCCACTCTAATATCCCTATCAAAAAAGGAATAAATGAAGACATGTTTTGTTTCAGAGATTCGGGGTTGGCTCTGAGTGATCTTGGCTTCTCTAAAGACGTACAAAGGGTCCACTTAATGATCCCTTCAGTTGATGGGTTAAAGTGGTGAAATTGTGGGTTATTTCCCTCTTCGTTTCTATTATTATAATAATGTTTGTGGAGTAAATAGCTTTTTAAAATTCGCTTCTAGAATTCTGCCAGGGGTAATTGTCACGCTGACTGGCTTATAGTTTTTATAATATGCCCCTTTCCCCTCTTTAGAAAACGGGGACAACTTTGCCTTTCTCTTGTCTGCTAACCGTTCTCTTATTCTCCGTGCTTTTTTTTTTTTTTTTTTTTTCAAAGATCATTGACAGTGGTTCTGGGAGTTCTTTGAGCAACCTGGGACGTGATTTGTCTAAGTCTGGAGATTTGAATTTATTAAGGGGGGTGAAAAGAGCACTGCACTGGTTTTTAGCTTTCGTTTTGCCCTTTACTAGCTGAGGGAGCATGGGCAGCCTTTGATTTTGATGTAGCCCAAATTTCCCCATCTGTGATATAAGGCATTTGCACCAGATGAAAGAGAAGGTCACTTCAAGGTCTGCTCTGATGGGAGCCTGTGCTCTGTGTCCCAAGTAATCTAACATTTTCCTTCTAACTCTTCTCACTTATGCTGGCTTTCAGTATCCTCTCAGTAAACTTTGGTCTTTCCTTTTTTATTATTATTCTGAACATACATTTTAACTTAGAATCCATATGCCTTACGGTGGCACCCAGGGTACAAAACTATTTAGCCCCCAGGACAAACCTCGTCCCCAGTCCTGGTGGACCTAACCCTTCTCCCCAATTAATGCATGTGAATTCTCCTGGTGGGGGCCTTTCACCAAAGTCGCCTCCTTAAGGTGAAACATCTCCCCGGCCGACTGCTCAGTCAGATTCTATTGCCTCCCCCTTTCAGATTTCAACTCGTTATCAGTTCTCCTGTAGGAGATTATTTAATAACCATTCTAAGCCACCGGATTCCCCATTTTCTAAGTTTCCAATGCATTCAGTGCAAATTATTGGATAAAAAAATAATAGTGCCTGTGGCATTTGGGTTTAGATGTGCTGTCGATTTGTGTTGCCATTTATTATTGAGTTGTATTGCTGTTGGTTTACTCTCTCTCTCTCTCTCTCTCTCTCTCTCTCTCTCTCTCTCTCTCTCTCTCTCTCCCCTGCCATCGTGACTTTGAAGCCATTCTTCAGTTTTTTCCCTAATTGGAACATCTTGGTAATTATGATACATGGAAGTTTCTTTTCCACCTTAGGATTCCTAGAAAGGTGAGCTATTGCTCAGAAAAGGATTTTATTATGCGTGAATAATAATGACGTGCAAATTAGCCCACCTTCTTCCCTATGTCACCACAAATAAAGGATCTGAGAAGAGTTGTAGAACAGATACACTTACTAATATGTTTAGAATGAAGTTCAGCTGACGGGTACCTAACCTATTCTAACCATTCCTGTATTGGCCAAAGCAGCCTCAGTCTTCTTGTTTTCTTTCCTCCTCCTCCTCCTCCTCCTCCTCCTCCTCCTCCTCCTCCTCCTCCTCCTCCTCCTCCTCCCTCCTCCTCCTTCTCTTCCCCTAAAATACTATGGATAGAACTCAGGACCTTGTCATAGATAGGTGAGTGCTCTATCACTGAACTACAACAGCAGTCTCAAGGCAGCCTGTCGTTGATTATTGCAGGCATTTGTTATAGCAATGGAAAGCTGAGCAGCAGTGGTTAAAAAAGAGAGAGAGAAGGAGAGCTTATTAAATAACATCAGTATAAGTCAGCATGATGGTGTATGCCTGTAATCGTAGTACTTGGGAGGCTGAAAGGAGGATCACAGGTTCAAGACTAGCTCAGCAAATTAACAAAACTCTGTGTCAGAACCAACCTAGATCTCCATCAATAGATGAACCGATTGCAAAATTATGGGAAATACACACAATGGAATTCTACTTGGCTATAAAAAAGAACAAAATCATGGCATTCGCAAGAAGATGGAAAGACCTGGAGAGCATTATGTTAAGTGAGATGAGCCAGGCACAGAAAGAGAAGGGACGTATGTTTTCTCTAATATGCCCAAACTAGGGAGTATTAGGGATACCAGAGGGACTCCAGATAATGGAGAGGAAACTTCAGCAAAGCTGAAAGGGACGAAGAAGGCTGAGGTTGATTAATGGAGGAGCTACATCTGAATATGTGTAAAAGTATGAATGTAGCATGGTCAACCTGGACACTCATTGTTGGGAGGGGGAAGGGGAAGTGGGAAGGGCAACAAGCACAGTCTGAATGTATGCCATTTTCTATATGATCTACATAAAAATGAAAAATTTAAAAATTAAAAAGAACAAAGTAAAAATGAAATTGGGCTAGTAGTATAGCTTGGAAGTAGAATGTGGATTCAATTCCTGGTAACAACAAAATAAAATAAAATCAGTATAGTACATAAATTTTTTAAAATTTTTTATTGGTGCACTGTATTCATACATCATAATGGGATAAAAAAAAAAAACTTTTGTAGACATACATACACACATCACCCAGTCAGCCCCCACCCGATCCCCACCCCGTTCCCTCCCCATCCCTCCTTCCCATGCTTGGCTTAGTGATTGACATCTAGTATTATAGCAATTTATCCAAAATTAACAATGATAATCTCACATAACAGTTTCATTTGTCTGATACCAAGCTATTGATGACTTAAAGATAGCATTTCAATATTTCTTTTTGCTTTCTTTCTTACCGGAGAATATTTTTTTCTTTTTTTTAGGTGAAACTATCATATATTTATTTATTTATTTATTTTTCAGAAAAAATCTATCCTAATGTGGAATATGGACTCTAGATACCCAAAACGATCTCGAAAAGGAACAAAGCTAGAAGATGTATATTTTCTGATTTCAAACCTTATAAAGCTACAATAATTGAAACAGTGTAGTACTGTTATAAAGGCAAATATATAAACCATTGGAGTTAAATAAAAGCCTAGAGATAAATTCTTCCATATATTGTCAAGTTATTTTTGACAAGGTTTCCATAAACATTTGGTGGAGGAAATAATAATCTTTTAACTAAATATTGTTGAAAAATAATACTTACATGGAAAAGAATAAAATTGGACCCTTACCTAACACCATATACAAATATTAACTCAAAATAGATAAAAGACCTAAATATAAATCTTAAGACTATAAACTTTTAGAAGCAAATCTGGGTCATAAAACCTCACAACATTGAAATTGGGAGTGATTTCTTGGATATGATTTCAATGGCACAGGCAACAGAAGGGTAAACAAACTCCCTAAAAAATAAAAAAATATTGTATATCCAAAGACAATGTAAACAGAGTTAAAAGTTACTGATAGAATTGGATAAAATATTTCCAAATGCTATATCTGAAGGTATATTAATATTCCAAATAGAAATCCTAAAAATTAACAACAATAAAAGCAAACAATACAATTTAGAAATAGGTAAAAGACTAACATAAATAATGAATCTCCACAGATAACCAATCTTAGTTGTCTGTTGGATGGAAAATCTTGTTTCTCTGGTTCTGGTGTGTGTTACCTATTTCTTCTTTGTAGTTAATCTCTTTGAGTATTTTCTCTAGCGCTGGTTTTGAAGCCATAAATTCCTTCACTTTCTGTTTGTCATGGAAGCTTCTTATTTCTCCATCTAATTTGATAGAAAGTTTTGCTGGGTAGGAAATTTTTGGCTGGAAGTTGTTTTCTTTCAGAGTTTGGAATATGTTACTCCAAGCCCTTCTGGCTCTCATGACATGGTTTGGGAAGTCTGGAGTGATTCTAATTGGTTTGCCTCTGAATATCACTTGGCCCTTTGTTTTTGTTGCCTTTAAGATTCTCTGCTTGGCTTCCATATTGGTCATTTTGACAATTATGTGGCGTGGAGAACCTCTTCTCTGATCCTGTCTAAAGAAAGTTCTGTACGTTTCCTGGACCTGTGTATCTACCTCTTGCTCTATGTTTGGAAAATTTTCTGCTATTATTTCCTTGAAGAAGTTGTTGATCCTTTTGGTTTCATCTTCTTTTCCCTTCTCTATTCCAATTATTCTTAGGTTAGCTCTCTTAAAATGGGCCCGTATTTCTTCAATGTCAGATTCCTGCTGTCAAATTTTTTTTTCTAGATTAGAAACTATGTGTTCATTTTTGGAGTCATCATCTTCTAGGAGCGAGATTCTATTCTCCATGTGGTCTAATCGGTTGTTTATACTTTGAATTGAGGCCTTTACTTCATTGATTGCATCCTTTATCTCTTTTTGGCTCTCTCTGAATTATTTTCGAAACACCTCTATTGTTTCTACAGTTATTTTCCTGATCTGATCTTATAGAAATCTCTGAATTTCTGTTTTATCAGGTTCTGATGTTGTGGGGTTGTGGGCATTCATTGCTCCATTGTTATTCCTCTTTCCCATGATTTTGGGAAGTTTGTACATTCTCTGGGTTCTTCCCTGGGTCACTATGACTTCACTTAAGGTGCTCTGGATCTCGAGTCTGTGGTATCTCAGTCCCCACTACTCCTTTACTGGGTTATATCGCAGAGTCTCAGACCCTGGGAGTCAATCGAGGCTGCTTTAGACCATGGGGGGTGCCAGGATGGGCGTTTTCCTATGGTGTGATATCTCTGCCACCGCCACTCCCCCACTGGGTCAAGTCCCTGGGAGTACAGTACTGGGATTTCTCCTCTAGGGGCTGCAATCTGACTCACTGTTGTTGAGTGCGCTGATGGAGCTGTAGTGGACTCAGTGAATTCGCTGCTGCTGTTGCTGCCAGTGGCAATATGGCACCACTGCTATGCCCTCGTCCGTGAGGCTGGCTTATTTCTTCTCTGTTTTTGAGCTCTGCTCTGAGTCCCTGCAGAGTGTGCTGAGCCCAGCCCCTGGGAGCTTTAGCCGCTCCCTGTGCTGAAAAATCTGCCGAATTCCGCCCGGCTGTTCCTCAGCTGCTCACCTCGGCTCGCTGTCTGCTGCTCCTCTCTGGAGCCTGGTGGGCTGTTGAGTGCGTTGGTCTGGAGCCGTCCAGTGAGCTCGCTGCTGCCATTGGCAGTATGGCACTGCTGCTGCATCCTCAGCCGTGAGGCCGGTGTATCTCCTCTCTGCTTCTGAGCTCCATTTTGAGTCCCACTCCTCTCTGGAGCCTGGTGCTGAAAGGGAAGATGGCGCCCGCGCTGCTCTGTGCCGTGGCTCCAGCCACAGCACTGCGGTCTGGTTTCTTTCTGGTGTCTCGATTTTCCAGCCCTCTTTTTCTCTGTCCCTTGTATCTACATTTTTTGTTTCTCTGCTGATGGTGTTTTTTTGGCTATGAAAGGCGCTGATTTTGTGGTAATAGAGATTGGTTGTTAGCGGGGCTCGTAAGCCCCGCTTTTCTCCATTGCCATCTTCCCAGAAGTCCAGTATAGTTCATAAATTTGATGTAGTAGATTGGGAAAGGGCCCCAGACCCTGCCACTTTTCAGCTCTTGGTCTTGGGCAATGAATACTTCTGAGGCTTCCTTTCCCTATCGATAAAATTCAGAAAATAAATACCATGATTTTTTGAAGATGGAATCTTAAAATCAATGTCAAGCATGTGGCCAAGTGACTGGCATATTTCTAGTGCTCAATCATATCTGTTTTATTACATGAAAATGACTTTTGCTGTAAGGGGAGAGGTGACTGTTTTTTCCAACTCTACACTCTGCATTTTAAGACTTTCTTAATAAATCTGTGATCATACTCATATATAGATGCATATATTCTTAAAACAAAACAAAACAAAGTTCTTTCCAGAATATAAGTATTTGCCAGGTGCCATGGTGCATGCTAGTTATCCCAGCCTCTAGGGAAGCCAAGACAGGAGGATTTTAAGTATGAAGCCAGCCCGGGCAATTTAGCAAGACCTGATAAATAGTAAAATGAGCTGGGGATGTAGCTCAGTGGTAGAATGGTCCAGGTTTGGGCCCCTGTACAACCTTATCTAAGAATACATAAGAAGTAAGTAGTGGAATAAGAGGCATGAAACCACTTTATTCTACTGTGGATAAAGTTTTTGGCTCTTGGAGTCTGTGAAGGTTTTTATCAGATGCTACTAGGAAGAGGTTTCAGATCCCCAAGCCTAATGCTCTATTATTCTTCATGTGTTTCAGGGTCTGGTATTGAAGTCACTGGCCCCAAGAGGGGACTCTTGGACTTCTGATGTTGATAGGACCCATGTTGTCACACCTGGTGTGGACACATATTTGCATCCAGACTTAGAGATGTGCAGGGAAAGTAAATAAGAAAAGGAATGAGAAGCCGGGAGTGGTGGTGCACACTTGTAACCCAAGCATTTGGGAGGCTGAGACAGGAGGATCATGGTTCGCAGACAGCCTCAGCTACTTAGTGAGGCCCTTTGCAACTCAGTGAGATTAAAAAATTAATTCAAATTAAAAAATAAGAAATGGGGGTGTAGCTCAGAGGTAGAATGCCCCTGGGTTCCATTCCCAGTACTGCAAAGAAAAAGAAAGAAAGAAAGAAAGAAAGAAAGAAAGAAAGAAAGAAAGAAAGAAAGAAAGAAAGAAAGAGAGAGAAAGAGAAAGAAAGAAAGAGAAAGAAAAGAAAAGAAAAGAAAAAGAATGAGGAAGTACCATTGGATGTGGTATGAATATGTCTGCTTCAGTGTCTCTCCCAAGCCACAAAAGCTCTCACCCTGCCAGATGTGGGTACATGGGGATCCATCTCATTTTCCTGTTCCTTGGATGCAGTCTTGCCTGGAGGCTGTGGGACCAACAAAAGGTTTGGAAATGTCTTTCCACCTGCCATGTGGAGCTTCCAGCATGTTGCAAGGAAAGCCTCAGTGGAGAACCAGGAGTGCACGCCACCACCCCAGGGCCTTCCTCTTGTGGTCCCGTCCTCTCCATGGGCCCTGTTCCTGATGGCACACTAGATCTCCCTCAGAATGGTTCTCTTGGTCCTTTGAGCTATTGTATGGGTTCCCTTATGTCATAAGCACATGACTGTGACCTGTGTGATTGTATACCCGCCTGCCACCTACATGCCTTTAACCACATCTCGGGTCCCCATGCCTGAACATCCACCCCAACTCCAATACTGTACCCGCTGTCTCCAAAGCCAGTGACTTTCCACTTTCCAGAGGCGGTGGGCTTCTGAGCCTCCCTCCCTGCTGACCTCTCCGAGGCAGGTGGCCCAGCAGATGGCTCTTTCTGCCAGGAAATACTCTCCATCCCATTCTCCCATGCAGGCTCAGCCGTCTTCATTTCTTTGTGGAACAAAGTGGGGTTGGAACTCACAAAGCAATGTGTCTTGGCTGCCTCCTCCACTCCAACACACACACACACACACACACACACACACACACACACACACGCATCCCCAACAGTCGGGGTCCAGCCAGGATCCCTCCTTGGCCTGGGCGCACCTCTCTCTTGAAGAGCTTATGCAATCTCATCTCTTAGCCAGCAGCTTAGATGGTAGCTCCCAGTGTTCCTGTCCAGTTGTGACTCCCGGGTCTACTCTGTCTCATGGTTTGAAGGCTGCCTCTGCTTGGTGTCCTCTTGATTCACTTCCTGAAAGGAGTAAATACCTGTGCCCCTTACCAACCTTTCTGCTGGACTTGGACCTGCTTTCTGAGTTCTACCCCTCCCACGCACCCTGTTTTCAGAGGAGACCCAGCTGTTGCCATGGGCGCCTGTCAATCCACTGAGCAACCTGTCTGTATCTTGGTTTTATACTAAATAATAATGGATGAGCTGGACCTCTCTCTTGCAAAGGCCACCCTCTCCGTGTGTGTGCACTGGACCCCACCCCTCATGTCCAACTAGATATTGTCCTAATGACCATCTGTTCTCTATTAAATCATCAGTTCTCCTCTCCGTATGAAATATTTCCCACAAACATTCAGACATGATCTTTAAAATGAGCAGGAAACAACTTTTAACTCCACTTCCTCCTCAGGTACCATGCCCATTCTCTCCTTCCATACATAGCACAAATGTATCTATTTATCTATCTATTTATTTATTTATTTATTTTTTGCGGTACTAGAGATGGAACCTGAGGGCAGTCTACCTCCAAGCTGAACCCCCAGCCCTATTTTCTATTATTTATTTTGAAACAGGGTCTCACTGAGTTTCAAAGGGCCTCACTAAGTAGCTGAAACTGTTCATGAACCGCGATCCTCCAATCTCAGCCTCCCAAATGCTGGGATTACAAGCATGTGCCACCACGTCTGGCTAACTTTATTTATTTAGGTGTTGGGGATGGAACCCGGGAGCATTCTACCTCCAAGATAAACCTCCAGCCCTATTTTATTTATTTATTTTTTTGAAACAGGGCCTTGCTAGGTTGATGGGAGTCTCACTACTTGCTGAGTCTGTCCTCAAACCTGCGATCCTCCTGTAATCCTAGTACTTCTCCCAAGTACTAGGATTATAGGATTACAGGTGTGTGTCACCACACACGGCTAGCACAACTTCTTTAAGGAGTTCATACATAGCATCTCAGAGCTCTCTTCTGGTATATTCTTTGTTAATCTCTCTCTCTCTTTCTCTCTCTCTCTCTCTCTCTCTCTCTCTCTCTCTCTCTCTCTCTCTCCTCTCCCCCCCCCCTCTCTCCCTCTGAGGACTGAACTCAGCGTTTTCTACCTCTGAGCTAAACCCCAGCCCTTTTGATTTTTTATTGCAAAACAGTGCTTCACTAAGTTGCTAAGAACTGGTCTTGAACCTGTGATCCTCCTGTCTCGGCCTCCCAAGTACTGAGATTATAGGCATCTGCCCCCACATCTGGCTCTAGTCTGTTTCTTTTTACTAAAATGTAAACTCCATGAAAGCAGGGATCTTTGTCATGTTGACTTCTGAATTCTCATTGCCAAACCTGCCCAACTTGCCCAAATTCCCACTGCCTCATTGCGTCTGACAGTTAGTGGATATATAATAAGTACATACCCAGTGAGCCGTGAAATGTGCATGAGTCTCCCCCATGATGCCTTTCAGGCCCCCTCTATGTCCTTCATTCTAACCAGGGCCACTCCTTCTGCGCTTACCTCTGCAAGAGTGTATGATTAGAATGTTCTATGCACTGGGGTTTCTGTAGTGCCAAAAGCCATGCATAGAGGTTTCAAGGTCTTTAATCACATTCCTGTTGGGTTCTGTTGCTTGAAAAACACAGCACAGAAAATGGGTGTGTTGTTGGGAATGGGGGAGCCAGGGATGAGTTGAGTAAATCAAGCCCTTTCTTTTAGGAATCTTTTCAATTTCTGGGAGGCATGTTTTCCCCTTAGGGAAATAACAAAACTAAATAGAGTAGAGGAGGCATATCTGTGATTTTTATAAACTTTGCTTCCTTTTTTTTCCCCCCCATAGGGCAGAAGACTTTCTCTTGCAAACCAGGACAAATTGATTGAACAACCACATGACCTTGGGCATCGCAAACTCATAATCTCAGGCCCAAGCAGGGAATGTAAATGAGGGAAGACGTGAAGATGGTTAGCAACTAGAGAGGGTGTGCTCTTTCTGAGGGGACTGGCCACTACTCAGTTTAGTCAGTGGTTGGGACTGGCAGCTGTGGGTCCAGAGATTTTCAAAAGGCATTGGGAATCTAAAGTTTGATGTAAAAAAAATCTTCTTAATTTCCATTCAGATATTGGCAGCTGAGGCCCTGTGGTGCACATCCCTGGGCTGAGTAGTCCTTGAGCTGTTTACCTACAACCTAGATTATAGGAGTAATGGCATCTAGGTTTAATTGTGCTGCCTGGGTTTGGCTCTTGGCTCTGACCTACTGCTGGATCAGGAACAAAGTTATTTCGAGTTACTTAACCTGAGATTCATCATTTCTCCATCTCCACCATCAAGACAGTGCTTCCAGGATGGATCCGAAGATGAAAGAAAATAATGTAGCTGGTTCTCAATATCCAGTTCCCTTCGTTCTTTCATCTCTCTCATTGCACAACAAACTGGAAAGAACCGCTCCTCTGCATTCTTTTTACAATGAATTAAGCAACGCTTCTCATTTGTCGTCTGTTTTTCTAGGAAAATTGTACCACGATGAACCAAACACACACGGCACGAGACTAGTCGCTGGCCAGATCTTATTTGTAGCTGCAGTATGAAGCATACCTGAGGAATTGTGTGTGTGTGTGTGTGTGTGTGTGTGTGTGTGTGTGTGTGTTACTGTTGTATTTTTCAAAAGATAAGAGGATAGAGGAAGTATTCAAGCAGCAAACATTCTTTCCTAAATTAAATTCTGACAATACAGTCTCCAGCGATCCAAACTAGACAGAGAAGGGAAGACCCAGGCCAGCATAGGAAGCCCTGCAGCACTCTCAGGTTTTCAAAGAGCCTTTACAGAAGGGAAGGAGGGGCGTCTAACTGGAGCAGAAAAGCAGAGTGTCACAGGCCCGGAGCCACGGCATTAGCAGGGCTCAGGCTCGGAATGAGCCGAGACTTGCAAAAAAAAATGCTCAGGAACAGCAAAAAGAGCTTCGTGCAAGTATGTTCGGGACAGGAAGCATCAAGAAAGGTCGGGGCCAGTGCTTGGGGCAGATGGTGTAATGCTAGCAGACGACAGATCCAAAGCAGGTTACTCAACTCCTACTTAGTTTCCATCTTCTCTATCTCCAAAAATGATCTTCAAAGAGGAAAGGGCAGTATAAACATGGGTAAGAGGAAATTGCAGCCCTAGGTGTGAAGCTCCTCCAGAAAATGAATACCTGGCCTCTCTAACTAAACCCAGGTCTCTAGGCCCTGACAAATTACACCCCTGGGAACTGAAAGAACGTCAAGATATAATCACAGAGCCATTGTCAGTAATCTTTCAGGATTCTCCAGAGGGTGCCAAGGGATTAGTGATGAGGAACTGTCCGAGTTGTCAAAAGGGGGAATACTTCAGTTTGGGCAACTTTGTGCTGTTGAGTTTAACTTTGATCTCCAGCAGACTCTAACCTGTGTTATTAAAGAGTTAGATTGTAATCCTTTAAAGAGGAAGTAGTGATCTCAAGAAGCCAGCACAGCCATGTAGAGCAAATTGGGTCATATAATCATCATTTTACATCGTCCTTTTTTTTTTTTTTTTTTTTTTTGGGAGATAACCAAGACTCACAAGATTTCCCCAGAGGCAGTAAATCTGTCAGTGAGGCTCTTAAAATATTTCCTAAGATGAATGGATGACTAGGGACTGAATGATCTACAGCTGGGTGAAGGTCTTGCTGGGAAAACTACAGAATCCAGCAGTGACTGATGGCACCATGTCAACCCACAGACAGGGAGAGAACAAGATGCCACCAGCTCTTGTTTTGGGCCCTGTCCTGTTAAACATCTTACAATGACCTGAAAGGAATGGCAGCATATAAATGCAGACTGACACAGAAGAAAGAACTCAAGAAACATGCTATGCAACAGAAACAGGATACAGTTTGCCTGAACCATAAGAGGAAAAAAAAAAAAAAACACAATGGAATTTAATGGGGGAAAACAAAAAATTTTCATTTTGGTTAAAGAGCAACCACCAACCAACCAAAACCAGTTCATTTATTCACACTGCTGATGATCGATAATGTGAAAAATTCTGGAGGATTTTAGTTAACAAACAGCTCAATGTAACTAAAAAAAAATTGGGGCATGCAGAAAACAAAACTAATGTCAGGTAGGCAGCGTAGGAAGAATTGAAGGAGTATGGTTAGCCTCCTATATCTGAGCACAAGGGCTTATTCTGGGTACCACATTTGTCCCGCATGGTAAGCTTTGTGTGCTTGCATTAAAAAAAAAATCATTACATCTGGAATTATTTTCCCCAAATCATTCTATATTCTTTGAAAATTCGGCGTTAATAGGCACATCCATAAATTTGTCCAAATGGCTTCACTCTTGAACATTTAGGCTGCTTCCACTTAGAGGTGGTAGCAGGATGGTAACACCAGGTTTTAAAGAGGATTCTGGCAAAGCTATGAGTGATACCAAGAGGTCAGTTCGTTAGTGAAGAGTCTTAGGAATTTTGCCACAAACCGGTCTCAGTGGCACACACCTGGAATCTCAGTACTTGGGAGGCTGAGATAGGAGAATTGCAGATTTGAGGCTGCCCTCAGCAATTTAGTGAGGCTCTCAGCCACTTGGCGAGAACCTGTTCCAATATAAAAACTAAATAATAAAAAAAAAAAAAGCTACGGGTGTAGCTCAGATGTAGAAGTCCCTGGATTCAATCTCCAGACCCAAGAAAAACAAAACAAAAGACACACATACACACAAAGACAACAAGAAATTGTGGCACAAGAGAAACAGTGTAAGGAAAACCCGAGGACGTTTATTCCAGAGCAAGACAGACTGACTCCAGATCACTGGCTTCAAATTCTTGAAAAGCTGTCAAATAGGAAAGGGAGCGAGTCCGTTTGGGGTTGCCCTGGAGGCTGAACTAAAGGGCAGAGTTTGGAAGGAGTCTCACTTTAGCTCTGGTGCCCACCAACAGACTGAGCAGCTTGGAGAGGGGGTGCCGTCCCCAACACAGGAAGCATTCAAGCAGAGACAAGACAGCCACCTGGGCCAGGAACTTGCAGAGAAGATTCCTACTTTGAGTGGGAGACTGAAATAATAACCTCAAACATTCCTTCCAACTGGAAGAATCGGTGTTTCTTCCTGAGTTTTAAAACAGCCCTTCTCTGACCTGGCTCACCTAAAGAATTTCTGGCAGGTAAGTAGCAAGGCGGTCTACGTCAGTAAATTTACGGCTGGAGTCCTACGTAAGCTCCAGGACACAGAGATATAATCTTCTTCTTTTTACTCCGGTGTTGACTCACAGCTAGGTGGCCTTTTGCGGTCAGCAAAGCCTTTTTTCATATAGACTTTATAATTTAATTCTCGTACCAGTTGTGGGAAGGAGGAATGTACACTCTCCCGCTTTTCAAATTGAGCCCCAAAGGGCTTAAGTGGCAAAGCCCGGTCTTCCAACTCTAATTTCCTGGCACTTTCTGTAATTGGTGTTGCTCCTCCCGGGTGAGTCTCCGAGATGTTTTCTTGAACGGGTTGCCATGTGAAAGTTCTTTGTCTTGTACACTCCATGTATCTGGTGTCTCCTCAGCTAGATTTCTAAAGCCTTTAGGGCAGGATTATAGATTATTTTTCTTTTACAACCCTCCTCTTGCTGGGGAGATCTCCCTGAAGTGCAAATCTGATCCTGCCGGTCCCTGTTTTAGATTCTTCTTCGTCTCTCCCACCCCTGCCACCGTGACTCTTAACCCCGTTGAGAGAGGACTCGGGAGAAGAGAGGGGTACCAATCACGGGAGGAAATTAGGTGTGATTCAGAGCAGCAGAAACATCAAGGTATTTGAAAAAAAATAAAGTAATTGATTCATAAATATATCTCCTGTAATTCTCAACCCTGTAGGAAGCACAGTGCAAAAACACACGAGACTTTTATTTTTATCAAATAGGTCGTAAGTTTTGTGTTGGTTTTGTTTAGGAAACGCTGACCCTAGGGGGTGAAATAATGCCACCTCTATCTTATATCAAATTTCCACGGCTCCTGTGCCAGAGCTCTTCCAACCAAATAATAATAATAATAAATAATAATAATAATAATAATAATAATTATTATTATTATTATTATTATGCAGTACTGGGGATGGAGCCCAGGAGCATTCTAACTCCAAGTGACACCCTCAGCCCTATTTTCTATTCTTTATTTTTTGAAACGGGGTCTCACAAAGGACCTCACTAAGTAGCTGAGGCTGTCTGCAAACTGTGATCCTCCTGTCTCAGCCTCCCAAATGCTGGGATTACAAGCGTGCACCACCACACCCGTCAAATTATTATGTCCTTATAAAACATTTTGATCTCTGGTGGAACAAGTACCCTGCACTTATTTGCCCACCAAAATCATTTTAGCCATTCTTAGCCCTTTGTTCTTCCGTGGTAATTTTAGTATGAGCTTTTCAAGTTCCCTTGCGGGGATGGAAGGACAGTCATTCTAATTTTAATTGCAATTTGACTGAATTTATGGGTTAAAATTGTAAAGACTTGACAATCTAATGGTGTTGAGTCTTTCCGTCCATTTGCACAGCAAATCTGTTGATTACCTCTTCATTCTTAACCTACCTCACTATGCCCCATTTTTTTTTTATTGTTATCAAGGCCCTCCAAAACTTAAAAATAGGCCAGGGATGTAGCTCAGTACTACCCTGGGTCCAAACCCCAGTATTGCAAACAAACAAACAAACAAACAAACAAACAAGCTTAATAAATATACCAGTATACCAGATCTTTTTGTATTTCCTTCAGTAATATTTCATCATTTTTTCTACAAGTATCTTATACAATTTTGTGAATAAGATTTTTTTTGTGTGTACTAGGGATGGAACCCAGAGGCAGTCTGCCTCCAAGGTACACCCCCAACCGTATTTTTTATTCTTTATTTTGAAACAGGGTCTCGCTAGGTTGTGGAAGACCTCACTAAGTAGCTGACGCTGGCCATGAAACTGCGATTCTCCCATCTCAACCATCCAAGTACTGGGATTAAAAGCGTGCGCCACCATGTTCGGTGTGGATACGATTTTTAAAATTTACATTTCTACTTGTGTTTTACGTTGACTAAGTAGGCTACTAATTTCTTTGTTGATCTAATAGTCAGCTTAATATACAGTGAGCATACATTAATTCTAGCAATTTGTAAAGTTTCTTCCAGGCAGTTCTATCACCTGCAAATAAGGACCATTTTCCTATCTCTCTCTCTCTCTCTCTCTCTCTCTCTCTCTCTCTCTCTCTCTCTCTCTCTCTCTCTCCTTTTTTGTGGTCCTGAGAATTTAACCCCGAAGCATTCTACTTCTGAACTAAATCCAGCCTTATTTTATTTTTTACTTTGAAACAGGGTCTCACTGAGATTCAGAGGGCCTCGCTAAGTTGCTGAGGCTGGCCTTGAACATGCGATCCTCCTGTCTCCCAAGCATTGGGATGACAGGCATGCGCCATCACACCCAGCCTGTAGTCTTTGTTTGCTTTTAAATTCTTCTATCTGTTACTTATTTTCCTGGTCTTATTGCATTAGCTAAGACTCAGTTTCCTAAGACTGGTAGGAATGGTCGTTCAGTCTCATCTTGCAGGACCTCTACACAGCACACTTTTTAAATGAAATTTAATTCTAATTACACTCTCAAATTCCACTTTCATTGCCTCATATTTTTATGTGATCTTCTCATTTTCACTCAGTTTAAAATATTTTGGGTTTTCCATTACAATTTCCTCTTCAACCCAAAAGTTAACTGTGAAGATATTTTTAAATATTCAAACGTGCAATTTACCCCTCCCCTTTTTTTGGCTTCACATCTTGATTTTAAAACTCTCCTATTTTTTGTAGGTGTCTAATCTAATTGTATGGTAACTAAAACTATGTATGATATAAATTATACGAAAACTGTGAAAATCTTTTTTCGTGATATGGCTAATTTTGCAACTGTCTTAACATGGAAAAATTATCATTTTTATTTGTGGAAAGCAGAGTTTTATACGCAGCTATTAAATAAATGTATAGATTATTTTCTTCAAATATTCTTATAGAGTGTCTTGTCTGATTCAAATATTCTGTTAGGGGAATGTTAAAAATCTCTTACACTATCAACTTTGCCTTTTATATAATTTGAAAGCATGTTGCTAGGAGCCTGAAAGATGGAGATTGCTACATCATCTTGGCCCCTCTCATTATTATATGGTGTCTCTCATTTTTCCCCTTTTTTGTTCTTTTAGTTATAAATTCTGCTTAACCAAATATTATTATTTCTGCTCAGCATTCTTTTGGAATTTAACTGCTCTTTTTTTCCCCAAACCCTATTTTTAACATTTTGCATTGATATGGTAGAAGAAGGGGATAGTGTAACTCAGTGGTAGAGTGCTTGCTTTGCATTCCTAAGACCCTGGGTTCAATCCCCAGTACTTGAAAAATAAAATAAAAGGTTCTAGTCAGTTGTATGCAGTTAGATCTTTCTCATTCATTTTGATAATCTCTGCTTCAATGGTTGACTTTAATTCCACTTGCGAGTATTGAGTTCTCTTCTTTTGTATTTTTGCTTATTTTTTATTTGCTTATTTTTTCCATTTTCCTCTGTTTTTTTTTTTTTTTTTTTTTTTTCAAAACGAAGCCCTTCTACCTCCGGGCTACACTCCCAGACCTATTTTATATTTTTGAAACAGGGTCTCTTACGCCAGCGCGGCTGGCTTCGAACCTGCGCGATCCTCCTGTCTCCGCCTCCCAAGCGCGGGGATTACAAGCGTGCGCCACCACGCCCGGCACATTCTGATTTTAAATAATTGCCATTTTCCTTAAATATATAATAGTCATACACTCTTTTTATAAACTCTGATTTTTTCATTACTTTCATTTCTTACTGCTCATACTTGTTTCTTATCTATTACTCTCTACCGTCTTTTATTTTATTATTATTTTCTATGATTTTACTTTTGCCTTTTTATTTTTTCTTCGGTACTAGGGATTGAACTCAGGGTCATTCTACCTCTGAGCTACACTCCTATCTTTTTTTGTTTTTCATTTTTGAAACAAGGTCTTACTAAGTTGCTGAGGCTGGCCTTGAACCTGCAAGTCTCCTGTCTCAACTTCCCAAGTACTGAGATTACAAGCGTGCACCACGGCATCCAGGTTGCTTCTGCTTTTTTAGTAAATACAAAGGCGTTCTTTTGTAGTAAAAACTAATTATTTTAATATAATATTAACTTTTGTGCTCCTCATTCTTTCTTTTTCTTTGTACCAAAACTTGCAATATATTCTTCTAGTGAGGATTATGGGTGGTAAGAGTTTTTGCCTTTTATGTCTGAAATTTTTTATTTCATACCTCATTCTTAAATGAGGGCCGGATATAAATTTCTCTCAGCACATTTTTTTTTTTTTTTTTTTTTGGTAGTACTGGGGAGAGGGTGTAACCCTTGGGCCTTTAACCTCCGGGCTATAACCCCAGTCCTATTTTTTATATTTTATTTGGAATCAGGGTCTCACTAAGTTGCCGAGAGCCTCACTAAGTAGCTGAGGCTGGCTTCGAACCTGTGCGATCCTCTTGTCTCAGCCTCCCAAGTGCTGGGATTGCAATCATGTGCCACCACGCCCAACTCTCAGCGCTTTGAAGATGTGACTCCATTAGCTTCTTGGATTCTATTGCTACCAGTGAAAAACTTAAGATTCAACTTTAGTCTAATTGTTTACCTTTTGTAAGTAACCTACTCCCCCCATTGCTTTAAATAGATAGATGATAGATAGATAGATAGATACTGGTGACATTTCACTTTGATGTGGCTAAATTTTTATCTTGGTAGGTATCCAGAATGCACTTCCCATCGAAATTTCCATATTTTCTTCCAATTCTAGAAAATTCTAAGCTATTATCTTTATGAATAATGGCTTCTCCAACATTCTTTTTCATCTCTTTTCCTTTTTGTGGTACTCAGATTAGAGATGTGCTGGACTCTCCCACACTATTCTGCTCTTTAAAATTGTATACTTTAAAGCCGGGCGTGGTGGGCACGCTTGTAATCCCCGCGCTTGGGAGGTGGAGACAGGAGGATCGCACAGGTTCTAAGCCAGCCACGTGCGCTGATTTAGGAGACCCTGTTTCCAAATAAAAATGTAAAAATAGGTCTGGGAGTGTAGCCTGGAGGTAGAAGGGCTTCCAGGAACCCCAGTACCACCAAAAAGCAACAACAAAAAAATGTATACTTTATTTCTTTCTACTAAATCTGGGTGAATTTGTCAGTAATCTCTTCCAATTTGCTAATTATTTTTAAAACTGTGCATAAGCCAAAATGTATCCTTTCAATTGTGTTTCTTATTTTAAAATATGCATATAGCCAGGCGTGGTGGCGCACGCTTGTAATCCCCATGCTTGGGAGGCAGAGACAGGAGGATCGTGCAGGTTCGAAGCCAGCCGCGCGCGCTGGCTTAGGAGACCCTGTTTCCAAATAAAAATATAAAATAGGTCTGGGAGTGTAGCCTGGAGGTAGAAGGGCTTCCAGGAACCTCAGTACCACCAATACATATATATATATATATATATATATATATATATATATATATATATATATATATATATATATTTATATATTTGTGGTACTGGGGATGGAACCCAGGAGCATTCTACCTCCGAGCTACACCCCCAGCCCCATTTTTCATTCTTTATTTTGAAACAGGGTCTCGCTGAGTTGCAAAGGGCCTCGCTAAGTAGCTAAGGTTGGCCACAAACCGCGATCGTCCTGTCTCAGCCTCCCGAATGCTGGGATGACAAGCTTGTGCAAACATGCCCTGTTTCAGGAATTTACCTTAAGTTTCAAAGTTTCCCGCAGGACCTTTTCCTTATCCCCTAGTGGCTGTTTGTTACACATTTGCTCCATTCCTGTGTGCACACTCTTTGCGAGAAGACCCTGATGCTCTTTCTGCAAAAAAGAAGCATCTGATTCTCTCCATCCTTTAATCTGGCCTTGTTTACGTGGCTTTCCTGGGTCCGTGGACTATGGCAGATCTGATCCCACAGAGGGAGTGTTTGTGCATGGAGCTTGTTTTCTCTTTAGCTGAAGGAAATCCTTCTAAGGCCAAATAAACAAACCCGCACTAGCCTCCTAGGGCATGAGAGACCATAAAAAGTTCCAGCAATGCAAGGCCTGGCCCCAGACAGGCAAGCGAGGCTACCCTGGGCCATCGGCTCCAGCCAGGCCAGTTGACATCCAAAGAACAATCCAGACACCTCACACTCTTAAGAAATAACAGACTTGCTTCTCAAGCAACTACACGTTGGGGTGGTTTGTGATGCCACCCGAGGCAACTGGTATACCATTCTCTGGTTCAGTTTCTCTATTTTGTTTCACAACTTTTGTTCATTATCCGTGGACCAAAGAATTCTTTTTCCATGCCTTTAATCGCCTTTGACTTGCCACTTATGTCTTTGTTGAGCCTGCTTCGTTAAAAATTATTCTCAACTGGAGTTTAAATGATCAATTTTGTTGATTGCCTTTTCTTGTTTGTCCTGGGGATGGAACCCAGGGGCATTCTATCTCTGAGCTACTCCCCCAGCCCTAGTTTTTATTCTTTATTTAGAAACAAAGTCTCACTGAGTTGCCAAGGACCTCACTAAATAGCTGAGGCTGGCTTCAAACCGCGATCCTCCTGTCTAAGCCTCCCAAATGCTGGGATTACAAGTGTGCGCCACCACACCGGGCTTGTTGATTGCCTTTTTAAAAAACACTCATTTCTAACATATATTTTGGAAAGTGTGTAGGCTCGTTTGGAGTGGAGGGCTTTGTGTTCTCTTTCCTTTTTTTTTCTGAGCTGGTATCCTGCTCAGAAGGTTTATGGCGTGTCCACTCAGCTTCTTATGCTTAGGATCCTGGCCAGGTCTTAGGATGATTTCTGGGGCTCCTGCCCCACAGAGATTTTGGAACTATCACAGAGCTAGTCACGGAGCTGGCTTTGATCCAGCTCCGAACATCTGATCAGCTCCTGGTTAGAAGGCTGGATCTCAGATCTTCCTGGTCCCACAGCTTTTACAAGAGCCAGAGCCAGCCCTTGGCTTTGGGGAATTAGAATTAGCCTGCTTCTGTCTCTCTCTCTCTTTTTTTTTTTTTTCCCAGTACTAGGGATTAAACCCAGGGGCATTCTACCTCTGAGCAACACTCCCAGCTCTGTTTCATTCTTTATTAGGAAACAGAGTCTCACTAAGTTGCTGAGAGCCTCACTAAGGAGCTGAGGCTGGCCCGGAACCTGCAATCTTCCTGTCTCAGCCTCTCAAGTCCTGGGATTACAAGTAATCACCACTACACCCAGCCGATGTTTTTCTAAAACTTCAAATATGAACGCCTTAGGGCTGGCATGCAAGACGGTCAGCAGTTCCGAATCGATTCCCACCCCAGTGCTGGGCCCCTGCACGGCTCACATCACGAGGGCCCCTGTTACCCGAACTCAGCATGCACTTTCAGTCTTCTGTGCTGAGTCGTTCTCTCATACCCATGGATCCTGCCTCCATGACTCAACCAATCTCAGATCAAAAATATATTTTTAAAAAGTGTGTCTATACTAAATATCTATACCTTCCTTTTCTTATCATCCTCCTCTAAGCAATGTGGCATTGCAGCTATTTACATAGCCTTTGCATTTTACTGGGTGTTAGGGGTCCTCTGGAGGTGATTTAAAGTCTATGGGAGGGTTGCATAGATTTTATTGTTAGACACTATATTGCTTCCTCTAAGGACTTGAGCATCCTGAGATTCTGGTATCTGCAGGGTGCCCTAGAACCAAACCCTCCCTGAGTGGCTACTCACTGAGGACTCAATTTGCATGGGAACTGCCCTCCTCCTGCACCTTTAATCTTCAAGAGCTCTATTAAAAAATCATTTCAAAGGGGAAGTTGGCTTGAGGTCCTACAGGCTAAATGATTTATTCCTTCTGGGTGCAAAGAGAGTGTTGTTAAGTAGCTCTGTGTTGTGATCGCAGGCATAGTTGCTGTTGGGGTGTGTGTGTGTGTGTGTGTGTGTGTGTGTGTGTGTGTGTGTGATATTACTGGGGATTGGACACTCTACCACTGAGCTACACCCCAGTCCCCTTTTTCTTTTTGCTAAGCCTGGTCTTGAACCTGTGATCCTCCTGTATCGGCCACCCAAGTACTGGGACTACAGACATGTGCCACCAGGCCCAGCTGTGTCGTGTATTCCATAGGCCTCCATACTCTTAGTTTCTCCCCACTGTTTACATCATTGACTTGTGGGTCCTAGCATTTATAATCCCCCAGCAGCTGAGAGCTTTCTGTAGTCAGACATTATCCCATTCATAACCATATGCTTGGAAGTTAGCAAAAGACTCGACACAAAGATGTACTCAGAGCTCGTGTGCTAAGCCAGTGGATGAATGGATGGCTTGCATGATGTGTAAGCCAGAGCAAACACACATTTCATGTGATACATGTTTTTGCCATAGCGCTAACACCACAGTCCATTGTATCAAAATGTCTGCCCTGATTGGCCGGGCGTGGTGGCGCACGCTTGTAATCCCCGCACTTGGGAGGCAGAGACAGGAGGATGGCGCAGGTTCGAAGTCAGCAGCGCTGGCTTAAGAGACCCTGTTTCCAAATAAAAATATAAAAAATAGGTCTGGGAGTGTAGCCCGGAGTTAGAAGGGCTTCCAGGAACCCCAGTACCACCACCAAAAAAAAAAAGTCTGCCCTGATTAACATGAATGTATATATTTATCCTCTACATTTAGGAATAAGGGAAAAGCACAGGACTCATTTTATCTATGAAGTTTATCTTATATCATGTCCAGGAAGCTAATCTGTATGAAGCCAATTGAAATATTTCAATATATATTTATAAAAGTGTGGTTTTTCATAACTATTAAGATAAGTAGAACAGTCTCATTTCCTTCCTCCATTTAGTGGGATTATTTTTTTTAAAAGTGGAGGAGGATGTTAGTATGAACTCTATTTTTTTAAAGAAAAGTTAAAAACATGATGGAAAAATCTTAATTATTTAAGTTTAACTATGTTTGTCAGCTATGTTTATCAGCTATAAAGCCCCAGTTTTAGCTTTCTATATAAAGATATTTTGTATTTCGTCTCAGGAGAAGGTTACATTTTTAGCCTTGTTTTTTGACAAGGAGAAGGTAATTTGTCAAGGAGAATGGTACTAACAGGCATGCCTTGTGAGCAACAATATTTTCTTAATTGTCCAACTTTTCTGGAATCCTTCAGAATACTATTTCTTCCTCGGAACCCAAGTGAAGGGTCTGTGATGTGGAGAAACAAGGTTTTCATTCTGGTGGGGTTTGTTTGTGCTTTCACCCCCACCCGTCACCCCGCCCCGGCCAGCTCACTTGCATGGCTCCGGCAAAGATGGAAATGTAACTGAGTAGTATTTTTGTTCTAAAAAAAAAAATCACCTAAAATTTCTCTCAAATCTGAATCTCTTCTGGGAAGAAAAACTCAGTCTATTCTACCAAGCAATTAAACAAACAAATATCCTAAACCCACAGCCTCCCTCTGGCGCCTGTCTACACCCCTTTCTTCCTGTCTATACGCCCCACCTCCTGGGGCCCCTCCAGAGAGCCCTGGCTGATCCCCTCGCCAGAGCCCGGGCCCACCTGGGCTGCGCACCACCACCGAGGGAGGGCTCATCTGATCCAACGCAGGGGATGTGCTGGGGACAGTGACATGTGGGAGATGTGGGCAAGGGAACTGGAAAGCGAATACGGAGTCATCGTCCCGTTTAATTTCACAACTTTGTCCCTGATTCCAATAGTTGTCACTGTTTTCTAAAAAGCTGAAATGTAACTTAGGTGAGATTTCTTCTCCCCACTGATTTGGCAGACAAAGGCCTAAAAAGTTCTCCAAATCACCACTTCTCCCCATTCTTATTTCAAACTCAAAACTTTGTTAAGCCTTACCACATTTTAGAGACAATTGTGAATTGCTTATTCTGATAGACTCTGTATTTCCTAACGGTCCAGGCTTTGAAATCCCTGGAAAGGATTTAGAGTTTCGACCATTTTGAATTTGGAGTCAGTTCTAACAGTTACAGGAAAGACCCAAAGTTGGTAAGTTGCTATTTCTCCTTGTGTAACCATCTCACTTTACTTGAGCAATTACGCTATATTCCAGAGAAACAGAGGACCAATATGAAGATTTTTTTTTATTTACAGAAATCCTATCTGGAAATATATTTCAGCTCCATGTTTACCTAATCATGTATTTTTGACATGGGGTCTTTCTACATTGCCCGGGCTGGCCTTGAACTTGTGATCCTCCTGCCTCAGCCTCCTGAGTAGCTGGGACTACCACGATCTTTACGTGTAACAACTCAAATATTCAAAAAGAAGAACAAAAACTGACCACTAGGAAAGGAAATAGTGCTTAAAGAAAATGTATCAGTCACAGCTCCTGGACACAGAATTATGCTACATTTAGTTTCATTTCATTTCAAATCGTCCTTAGGACCATCCACTATGTGCTAGATTCTATTACATTCTGGAGCAACTGTGTTCCATAGCGATATATACAAGACATCTGTGTAATATTAACGTTTCTGGCAGCCACATTAAAATCATTTAAAGTTAATGCCCTCCAGGTCTTCCCATCTTCTTAGGAATGACATAATTTTGTTCTTCTTTATTGATGAGTAGAATTCCATTGTGTGTATTTCCCTGACTTTTGTAAGCCAGGAAGGAAGGGTAGAGGAGGAAGAAGGCTGAGGCTCATTAATGGAAAAGCTGCGAGATACTGTGTGTATGCATCTGAATAGAACATTGTTAACCTGGACGCTCAGTACTTGGAGGGAGGGAAATGGGGAAGGGGGAGGGGGAGGGCACCAAGTACTGTGTGATTATATGCCATCGTCAACACGATCCACGTTATGATGTGAGACTATAGTGCACAGATAAAAATAAATAAAGAAAATAATTTAAAGAAAATAGGTGAGGCTGGGGGTGTGGCTCAGGGCCAATGCAACTAAAATATTGTTATTTCAAATGTAATTCGTACAAAGGTAGTAAGTGAAATAGTTTGCTTTGTTTCATACTGTCTTGACAACATGCTATGTGTCTTGTACTTACAGCACAGCTTAGTTTGGACTAGCCATGGGTCAGGTGTTTGAAAGACAAGAGTAGCTGTGGTTACCATATTGGATGGCACAGCTCCAGAGATGCCAAGATAAAGAGGAAGCCCAGGCCACTTGTTAGAACTAGTTCCCGAGGGGAAGAAACAGAACTCCACAGGGCCAGAGTACGGGGTTGGTAACTGCGTGTGCCCTGTTATAGGAAGGCGGCAGCCGGAGATGACCGTCATGGGCTGGAAGGCAGCCATCTTGCCTGAGGTCTAGGAGAATCTGGGCTCTTGCCCCTGTTCTTGTAGCTCTGCCCCTGCGTCTGGATGTGGGCACCAGAAGAAAGGCAGTTATCAGGGATATGGGATCCTTGAATTTCCATCTGGTCTGGACCATTTTGACCTCATGGATGATCTGATATGCGAGATGCAAATAATGGAACTAAAAGTTTTGACAGCAACAGGAAATGCTTCATGAATAACCACTGAATTTTTACTCTGTGTGTGTGTGTGTGTGTGTGTGTGTGTGTGTGTGTGTGTGTGTTATGTATGTGCGGGGAAAGGTCATTGGGGATTGAACCCAGAGGTATTCTACCTACAATATATACTCCCAGACCTTTGTTGTTGTTGTTTGAAACAGGGTCTTCCCCCACCAAGTGCTATGATGCAAGTATGTCACTGTCAACATGATTTACATTATGAAACTATAATGTATCAATAAAAGTATATTCAAAGAAAAAGAAACAGGGTCTCAGTAGGTTGGTGAAACAACCCTAGGTTAATGAACAAGCTAGAGATGTAGCTCAGAGGTAGAATGCCCAGTACTGAAAAAAGAATACCTTCTTTGCAATAAGGACTGTGGCTTTACTTTTTCCCTGAATCCTAGACGACTTCCATACATGATGAAGTTGTCTCAGATTTAGGAGTTTGGCTTTCCAGAAAGTTCTGGAAGCAGAAATCTATCCTTCAGCTCCCTGGGAAGGCTATTGTGGCCAGGAATGAGTAGGGAGGAGAACAGCTTCCCTCCAACCCTCTTAGGAATTGGATTCTCTCCCATACCAAATATATAGAGATAGAACCCAAATTTAGTGCAACGGAATGTGAAGCTCTCCAGAGTTCTCATTAAATTTTTTCCCAAATGTCTACGTCAGTGAAGAAACATGACCAATTTAGTTTTATTTCTACCCTCAAAATCATCTCTCTTGGTTTCACTCTTCCCTAGCCCAAATCTCCTCCATTCAGCCCCAGCCTCCGGGGAAAAACTTTCATCTTCTCCATCCAGCCTCCAGAGATAATGACGGAGAGAGAGAGAGAGAGAGAGAGAGAGAGAGAGAGAGAGAGGGAGGGAGGGAGGGAGGGAGGGAGGGAGGGAGGGAGAGAGAGAGAGAGAGAGAGAGAGAGAGAGAGAGAGAGAGAGAGAGAGAGAGGCAGACAGACAGTCTGGAAGTTAGTTGTTCATGAACTGCAATAAAAAGCAAGCTCCGATTCCCACAGTGATACCAAGATAGAGAAACCAGGTATCCAAGCAGAGAATGAAGAAAAAGAGAAGTTTGGAAAAGAATTAGGGGAGATGAGGCAGGAGCTACTGAACCAGCTGTAAATCCCAGCGCTTCCTTGACTTGAACTTTCCGTAGCTGCCTCTTTAAAGGGCCCCACCATTGTAGCTGGTCGTGTCTGTCTTCTTTGCTCCCTTCCAGTGCTGTTGAGGTCGATATGTGTCTCTGACTCTGCCTCTGTCTCTCTCTTTTGTCCCTGTGGGGACTGAACCCAGGGCCTCATGCATGAAAGGCAAGCATTCTATCAGGGACCTACTTACTGCATCGGGCCAATGAGTTTCTTGCTCTGGGAATGGCAACTGCCTCTTAACCAACTGTCCCTGCACCCTACTCCTGCCCCATGCCTGTATCTCATGCCTACACCCCATGCCTGCACCCCTCCCCACCAATCTCTTCTCCACCTTCAACCCAAGTGACCGAGTAAGCGTACTATAATCTGATCTTGTCTCCAACCATCCCCAGCTTGAAGCCCTCGGGGCCAGGTCCACACTGCTCACGGTGGTTTAGCAGGCCTTTCCAGTCGGCCTCGCAGCCTCCATCTCTCCCTATCTCTCCTCCAGCTGCATGTCTCTGGGGCTGCGTGTCGCGCCCAGAGCTCGCCTCTTTCCTTATTGGTTTTGCATGGGTCTGGCTCCTCCTTAGTTCTTCCTCTTTGATCAAATTCAACTCCTGGTATTTCTTCCTATTAGACTCTTCCCCCTTCTTCCTACATATTTCCTGTTTGGTGTGTGTGTGTGTGTGTGTGTGTGTGTGTGTGTGTGTGTCGGCTCAACCACTCTCTCCTTCTGGAATGCTTCCCTGCTGTGACCACACCCAGCACCCCACAACCTCTTACCCCACCTCCATCCCTGCTGCAAAGTAGCAGATGGCTCCCCTCTGTCCTAACTCCTGTCTCAGCACCAGTCTGTCTCTGACACTAGCAAGAGAACTGCTCCCGAGCAGAGACCCGACCCGGCCAGCATCTAGGAAGCCGTGCTTGGTGTCCAGAGGACAGACATGAAGGGAATTCTGTAGCGTTGGCTGGGTGAGTGGATGGATGGATGGATGGGTGGGTGGATGGATGGATAGATGTTCACCTATAGCAAAAAAAAAAAAAAAAAAAGGCAATTAGTAAGGATCCAGTGAAGAGGAAAACTACAAGAAAATAGAGGAAAATAAAGTGTTTGGGTAAAGGAAACATTTACTTTTGCTGGGACTGGAAACTCCTATTTAATGAGGGAAGAAAGTGCCCTATCCAGGTACCATGCTGGGTTCCTTCTGCTGCAGCCAAAGAGAGAACAGGAATTGGAGGGGGTGGGATCTCAGACACTATACCCAGCACTACTCTGCAAGCATCTGCCTCCCCCTCCAGACATCCCTGCCAGGGCATCTGGGGGTCCAGCTCCCGTCACTGCACCCCAAACCATCCCTCCGCCAGGGACTCGCACCTCCAGTCTTCTTTCTTGCTCTGGCGTCCCAGCTTCCTTCCTGTTTCCATCTTACCTTATTTCATGTGTACCCCTCCTCACCCCAGACCCCCCAGTTCGTGCATTTTCCTTTTCCCAGGAACTTGTGCTGTTCGTTTATAGGTCCAAACCCCCCAAGGAAATATTTTCTCCCTCCAGTTAGCTTCCCAGTGCTGCCAAGGACTTCCACATTCTGTTACAAAGATCAGAATAGTTACAATCAGCCAATCAGCTCTCTCTCTCCTCTCTCTCCCTCTCTCTCTCCCTCTCTCTCTCTCTCTCTCTCCCTCTCTCCCTCTCTCCCTCTCTCCCTCTCCCTCTCCCTCTCCCTCTCCCTCTCCCTCTCCTTTCATTCTCTCTCACTTATTTTTGGTACTAGGGATTGAACCCAGGGGCATTCTACTGCTGAGCTATACCCCCAGCCCTATTTTACTTTATTTCTGTATTTATTTTGTATTTATTTATTGTACTGGGATTGCACTGCTGAGTTACACATCCAGCCCTACCTATCTTCTCTCTCTCTTTCTTTTCTTTCTTTCTTCTTGTACTAGGGATTGAACGCAGGGGCATTCTACTGCTGGGCTACACATCCAGTCCTACTTTCTTTTTTCTTTTGGAACAGAGTCTTAGTTGCTGAGGGTCCTGCTAAGTTACTGAGGCTGGCCTGGAACGTTCCTCCTGTCTCAGCCTCCCAAGTACTGGAATCACGGGGATATGCCACCAAGCCAGGTAGGCAATCAGTTTTCTAAACAAACCTCCAAGGTACTAACTTGCACCTAAACCTCCAAGGCACTAACTTGCATCTACCCAAGGCACCACTTTGACCAAACTCCTCTAAGATGCAAGGCATGTCCTCTAGCCGAAGGCTGAAGTCTCTCACATGGAGAAGGTCTTATCAATACAGACAGAGTGGAAAGGGAACACAGAGAACCGGGCACCCCTTCTTCATCCCCAGCTGCCTCCTGGTCCTCTCTCCTTGGTGTAGATTCCATCCACAGAGCCCGAGAGCGTGACCGTGGTGTATTTTTATCTGTTTATTTTGCCATTAACAAAGAGAAGGGGTCTCTTCTGGGATGCTGGTTCATGGGTTCAAAGCATCTAGCCACCTTGACCCCCTTTACCATTCTCTGCCTTCGCAACCCGGCTGCCCAACGGCAGAAGATTTATATTTATTTTGATATAATGGAAAACTCATTGCCGGACATCGAGCTACTCACTTTGATTTGTTTTCTTTGGAAGCCTCGGCTGCCGCCGGCGGAGGCAGCGCCTGGGCTGGGTCATTAACATGGCAGCGACAGCAACAAAGACCTCTACAGCCGCTGCCTGTCAACCGTGGATAAAGTTCAAGTATTTATTCTGTCTGAGGCCTCCCAGTGTCTATAAAAGCCCAGCACGATTATATGATCAGTGTCAAGACCCACTTTCCTCTCTTTGTGCTCCGGAGTGCATTTCCTTACCCTGTCCTCCCGTGTACCACTGCAGCTGCTCTGCCTTTAATAGCAACCCAAGGCACACACTATTGGAGCGTTCCTTGGGCTTTGTTTTAAACATGGTTTTTGCTTGTGTTAACTACCGCCTGGCTCTCTGACACCCGTGAATGGGGCTATGCGGGGCTGTCAATCAACAACAATAATAATGCCATCTGGGTTTCAATAATACTAATGCGAAGAAGAAGAAGAGGGAGACTGTGTATTAACATAGCACCTTTGTCCCAGAAGCTCAGAGGGCGTTCAAGATAATCATTCATTCATGCTCCCCGCGCTGCTGGGCCGTAGATATTATGATCCCACCGCGGGAGACTGAGACACAGAGAGGGTAAGTGGCTGGCTGGCCCCAAGGTCACACAGTAAGTCAAAGATGGCATGGTGCTACTTAGCCATTGCGAGTCCCCCCAAGTAGTGTTGGTCCTGTGGGTTTGCGCTGAGCTGTCACTCTCCGTGTGTCTGCTTTTAAAATAGAGCCTTAAAAAGACCTGTCAGATCTAGTCGTTTCACAACTTAAGGGCTGAAAATGAAGAGTCTAGGGTGAAGGACAGACTCAAGGGTCCTCGGTATGATAGGAGAGCCCATCCAAGCCACAGGCAAGGCGAGGGATGCCAGCATCTCACCTGGAGAAGTGCCTGGGAGTTTTCTGGAGAAAGAGAGATGGTGGAAACCGAGCTGGGTGGATAAAGAGAGTTTGCTCAAATAGATGAGAAAGCAAGCTGACCAGAGAGCCAGGAAGCTCATGGAAGATCAGATGAGAAGCCGCAGCCTTCCAGCAGGGATGATACTGCTGAAGCCGCCAGGGACTCTACTGTGTGGTGGCAGACTGTCCTGCCCTTTGCACATCTCCCCTTTCTCAACCTCCTTAGTGCACAGAGAGATGTCAAGCAGCCTGCACTTCACAGAGGCAGGCTCTGCCCAGTTTGTCTGGTCTCCGTTTCTACTTCTGCAAAATTGATTAATAGCGATATCTGGTTGGGTACCTAGCATGTTGCGATTACTTCTGAATTCACTTCCCCAATTGCTGTCTCTCCCTGGTCTTATCTATCACTGAGTTGCTATGAGGGTAAGTTAGTAGGTAACACTCTTAGAAGAGTACATGCCAGCCATGCAGGGTGGCAAACACCCGTAATCCCAGTACTTGGGAAGTTGAGACAGGAGAATCGAAGGTTCAAGGCCAGCCTCAGCAACTTAGTGAGATCCTGTTTCAGAATTAAGACAGGAAAAGCCAGGCATGGTGGTGCATGCTTGTATTCCCAGCATTTGGGAGGCTAAGACAGGAGGATCGCGACTTGAGGACAGCCTCAGATACTTACTGAGGCCCTTTGCAATCCAGTGAGACCCTATTTCAAAATAAAGAATAAAACATAGGGCTAGGGGTGCAGCTCGGAGGTCAAATGCCTGTGGTTTCCATCCCCAGTATAATAAAAATAAAAAAAATAAAAATAAAATAATAATAATAATGAGGAGGAGGAGGAGGCTGGGGGATATAGCTTGGAGTTAGAATGCCCCTTAGTTTAATCCCCAGTAACACACACACACACACACACACACACACACACACACACACACACACTAGTACATGCCACATAGTGGTGTGGAACCACTGTGAATGCTAGCTCCTCCTCCTCTAGTTTTTGTTGACTACTCATTCCTGGGCAAATTAGAAATAAAACAAACACCTCACCGTGCATGGTGGAATGCACTTGCAATCTCAGTATTTAGGAAGCTGAGACAGGAAGGTCGTAGGTTTGGGGACAGTCTCAGCAAGCAGTGAGACTCTCAACATCCCTTTTCAAAATAAAAATAAAATACGGCTGGGCGTGTAGCTGGAAGGTAGAATGTCCCTGGGTTCAATCCCCAGTACCAAAAAATATAAAACAAACAAACAAACAAATAAACCCAAACATCCAAGCACCCACCAGGAAGAATTCAGTTGCATCAGGACACATGATCGAGCCTTCTGGCACCTCCTGCCTCCTCTGTAACTGTGTGGTCTTCAGTAATTACACCCTCCAGATGAGCACTTAATTATTCTCACTGGCTGCACGCCTTGGTTTTGTCTCCAGACAGATTCTAAACAAATGTGTGTAAGAAGAAATGCACAGAGTTTCACCTCCAATCCTTCTCTCTTCCCCACAGTGGCCAACACTGCCCTGGGTGGGCAGCCTCCAATCCTCGAACACACTCGGTGTACAGGACTCGGCCGAGGGGCTGTGTGGCTGCACTCTGCCCTGGACAAACAGCCTGTGTAGAAGAGATAAGCCACACAGGATTATTCCCAAAGCTCAGCATGGGTTCAGAATCACTCGGAAGGCTTGTTAAAACATGAACGCTGTGAAAATAACTTTGAGGGCCCATCTAAATTTTACCTTGATTCTTTCTCGGTGCAACTGAAGAACTCTTGTAAGAAATCGAAGGGGGAATGTGGTCCAGGCATCCCTGAAGATGTAATGTGGTCAAGGACTATCAGCCTTGGAATTCGGAGAGGGCAGATAAGAGCAGGGAGAGACTGGCATTGGGGGAACTGGTTGGGAGTAATTGTAATAAGTTCGGTAAAGGCAGAACTAAATAATTGAATGAGTGATTGATGTTGAGGTCCTCCCAAACCTCTCACCAACTCCTTAGACTCCTGGTTCCCTTTTCCTTGCAGAGAGCCCTTAAAATACTTGGGCTGACACCTTCTGCCTCATCAGCTTGTTATTTCTGGTATCTCCTGTCCTTGGTTTTGCCCCTGACCCAGTTTAGAGATACTTCACCACTGGGCTGAAGTCGGAGGTGCTCTCCTGTTTCCAAGGCAAGCTTGCTTGGCATATTCATAATTTCCTCCATGGACTCTCGAAGAGAAAAACCCTGTCTCCCTCCCCAGCTCCCAGGCTCACCTCTCACCAATGCTTCCCACCTTGATTGGCTCGGGTTTGGGTGGGGGTCGCCTGCCTGATGGAGTCTCTGAACATCCTTGACCTGCTGTGACCCCACGGGTGCCTGGGAAATCTGCACTGCAATAAATAAATGAGGACAGGCTCGATTACAAGAATTTAGGGAAATTTGCATTGCAATAAATAAATGAGAACAGACTCGATTACAAGAATTTAACACTTCATCTAAAAAAAAACTTTACCACAAATATCTAATATTGGTCATCTAATATCTAACTTATTACAAACACCTAATACTGGTCATCGCCCAAAAAGGATGAACTTAATTACAAGTGTCTAATATTGTTCATGTATTCAAATATGCAATGGTGTATGCATCTCTGTAAAAATGGCTAGCTGGTAGTTTCTTTCTGATGGAATTTATTATATCCATATAGGAAGAGAAAGAGAGAAGGAGGGAGGGAGGGAGGGAGGGAGGGAGGGAGGGAGGGAGGGAGAGAGAGAGAGAGAGAGAGAGAGAGAGAGAGAGAGAGAGAGAGAGAGAGAGAAAGTCTATTACTGGGGATTGAACCCAGGGGCATTCTACCACAGAGCTACATCTCCAACCCCATATATTTTTTTTGTTGTTGTTGTCATTCTTTTTATTTTGAAACAGAGTCTCACTAACTTGCAAGGGCCTTACTAAATAGCGGAGACTGGCCACTAACCTGGATCCTCCGTCTCAGCCTCCCAAGTACTGGAATTACAAGCGTGTGCGCCACCACCACACCTGGCTGGAAGATAGAATTTCTAAATTTTGTCTTCAATAATAAGAAGTCATCTCATTAAATAGTTTTTTTTTAATTAACTTCCTTCTTCCTTCTCCTCTTCCTCCTTTTCCCGTCCCTCCTTCTCTTTCTTCCCTTCCTATTTTTCTATTTGTCGTTTCTCTTCCTTCCCTCCCTCTCCCCCCTCCATCCTTTCCTTCTTCCAATGGTCAGGCCGTGATATGGTGGGGCAACTGTCCAACCCACTTTCGGTACTGGCTACTGCTCTTAAGAGATCTCAAAGATACCCAACCACTCATCATTTTATAAATTAAATTTTCATGTTAGACAAAAAACAGGTTCTTACTGCCCCATGCAGAGGCGAGACTGGGCAGGGCCGTGAGGGGGGCGCGGTGGGTGCAGGACCAGCGAGGCAGGGGAGGGCTCTGGGGCTGGCGACAGGTGCTGGCAGGTGACCTGCAGTAACCTGGAGAGAAACAGCACTGCAGTTTAAAAAAATAATGTTATCGGTGCATCGTTAAGACACATCATAGAGAGGTTCAGGGTGACACAAAATCCACACACACAGCACTTGGTGTGTTTCCCCCGGAATCCCAGTCTCTGCCTGCCTAGGTTGGTGGTGACGTCTTCATGTATGGACACAACGTTATTTCAACTGTTCCCTTCCTCAATCCTCCTTTCCCCCTCCCCTTCTCTCCTTCTTCCCCCACCCCTTCTACCATTCTATGGGCCTCTCTCCTCCTTTACCTCAAGTCCTTTTTCTTTCCTGTTTTCCCTCTGGCTTCCCCAAAAGAGATAAAACATTTGGCCTTGACTTTCTGAGACGGGCTGATCTCTCTTACCATAATGTTCTCCAGTTCCGTCCATTTTGCTGAAAAATGCCATGATTTTGTTCTTCTTTGTGGACGAGTAAAACTCCATCGTGTGTATATGCCGATTCTCTCCGGCCATTCATCTGTTGGACGCCTGGTTTGGTTCTATAACTTGGCCGTTGTGAATTAAGCTGCTGTAACCTGGCTGTGCACGGACCACCACAGTATTCTGACTCTAGTTCCTTCAGAAGGATCCCGAGGAGCGACGGAGCTGGGTCATCCTGGGATTCCAGTCGCAGTCTTTTGAGGATCCTCCATGCTGCCCTCCATGGTGACTAGTCTGCAGTCCCACCAACAGGCTCCAGGGTTCCCGTTTCCCCACATCCTCACCGGCACTTATTACTTGTTGTATTCTTGACAACTGCCGTTCTAACTGGAGTTAGATGGAATCCCAGTGTTGCTTGAATGATTGTGTGTGTGTGTGTGTGTGTGTGTGTGTGTGTGTGTGTGTGTTACTGAAAATGGAACCCAGGGGCATTGTACCTCCGAGCTACACCCCCAGCCCTATTTTTTAGTCTTTTTTATTTTCTTATTTTTATTTGTTTGTTTATTTATTTATTTATGGTCTGGGGGTGAAACCCAGTGGCATTTGACCTCCCAGCTATACCTCCTGCCCTATTTTTTCTTCTTCTTCTTCTTCTTTTTTTTTTTTTTTGCAGGTCTGGATATGGAACCCAAAGGCATTTGACCTCCAAGTGATACCCCCGGCCCTATTTTTTATTCTTTATTTTGAAACTGGGTCTCACTGAGTTGCAGAGGGCCTCACTAAGTGGCTTAGGCTGTCTGCGAACCGCGATCCTCCAGTCTCAGTCTCCCAAATGCTGGGATTACAAGCGTGCGCCACCACGCCCGGCTTATTTTTATTTTTTTGAAACAGGGTCTCACTGAGTTGCAAAGGGCCTCACTAAGTAGCTGAGGCTGTCCGCGAACCACGATCCTCCGGTCTCTGCCTCCTGAAGGCTGGGATTACAGGCGTGCGCCACCACGCCTGACTGCTTGAAGGATCTTAGTAAGTCATAGAGGGGGCTTTGGATTGTGCTCACGGGAAAGGACTGAGACTGAAGCTTCTAGAACAATAGTCACATGTACCTAAAGTCTAGTTTTGACAGGACGGGGCGCTGGCCAGCACCGGCGCTGTGGCCTGAGGTTACTGTGGCAATGTGGCAAGAGGAGGAATCACTCCAGGCAAACAGGCTGGATCTTTTTTCTGTGAATCCAGTGCCAGGGTTACCTGCTTTTGATCTATCTGGCTATTTTGCCTTTGGGGCATTTTCTTGGGAAAGAGGTGGTCTCTAAAAATCCCCTCTCCCTCCTGTCTCTTCGCACCCCACAGAGAGTCTTTATCCTGAGCTTGAGATGAAGCTGAAAGGCTGCTCAACCCTGCTAGGGAGGGGCAACCATGACAGGCACAGGGGCCCAAGCCCACCTGCCCACCTGGGCTCCTCCTCACAAGCCATGGATTTTCCTGGAAGCAAAGAGTGGATGTCACAAGGAGAGGGCTTGAAGGGATTACAGGATGTCTGCATAAACAGAGACTGGAGCCTCTGAAAGAGTCTCGCTCCCAGAAAGCCTCCCCGGTAGCCCCTGCAAACAGCCTGCGAAATTGTCCCTCATGCCCTCCACACTGAGGTTCTGTGGACTGAGGCATGGGGTTTGGCCTTAAAAAAACAAAAAAACCTCTTTATCTCCTTTCTTTGTTCCAGGCAGACAGCCCCACGCGGCACAGACAAGCGGGTGCCTGGGATGGGCCTGGCCGGGCTGGAGGCCCCCAGGCATGGCCACCGTGGTCTAAGAACTCAAGGGACCGACTTCTGCCGCCTCGTCCCCACCAGCGACCTGTCCTCCGTGCACTCGGCTCCTCTGCCTGCGATCCGCTTTCCGTTGCTCGTGCTTAGCTTTAAGGGAACACGGACCCTCTTCCCTGCCTCTCAAGCAGAGAGGCACTGATTTTCTTCTTCTCTCTGCTCATCAGGATGTGTTCAAGATAAAGACTCTGTGGGGTGTGGAGGCAGGAGGGAGAGGGGGTTGTTAGAGACCACCCCTTTCTCAAGAAAACGCCCCAAAGGCAAAATATCCTGGTGAGACCGCGGCATTGTGGTTGTTTTTTAGACACTTCCTCAACTGGACTCTGAGCTGCTCGCGGGAGGGAATCCCAGGGCGCTCAGGGGACAGGGGTATAGGTGGTGCACTGCTCAACCAACCCTACGGGCGCCATTCACGGGGCGGTCTAAACGCACTGCACAGTCCTGAGCAGCTGCTTTGGGGATGGTTAATCTTACTTTTGGCAAGGCCTGGCACACGATGGAAGCGTGTTTATTTAACCTAGTAGAAGGCCACCGCCTGGGCCATTGCTCTTCCTGCCCTGTCCACGTAAAGGAGGGAAGAAAAGGTATTTAGCTCAGGAGGCTTACAGTGAGAAAACGCCTGGCTCCTCTCGAACAGGACATGGCTCTAGATCAAGGAGAAGACGGAAGGCGTTTTCCCTTAGCCGCCTTCAAACAGGGGTGTCCACGGGTTGCCATGTCCCGGGCTAGGTCGTGATGTGACTTGGCACCGTAACTTGAGAAGTCCTTGACCTTGTCTATAAGGAGGGGCTGAGAGCCGCTCTTGCCTTGCAGAATTCTAAGAGTGGAGGGTGGAGTCAATAAACACGAAGTCCTGGAACAGCCTGCCTCATAGGACACCTTCACCCTTCCTGCTACTGTTGCAATTACTGTCATTGAGAAGGATTTCTTTCTTCTTTTCTTTTTCTCTTTTTTTTTTTTTTCTTTTTGCAGTACTGGGGATGGAACCCAGGGGCATTCTACCTCTGAGCAACACACCCAGCCTTATTTTTTATTCTTTATATTGAAACAGGGTCTCACTGAGTTGCCAAGGGCCTCACTAAGTAGTAGCTGAGGCTGGCCACAAACCTGTGATCCTCCTGGCTCGGCCTCCCAAGAACTGGGCTTGTAGGCACGCACCACTGCACCTGACGCACAGAGCTCTGGTCACATCATATCCTTGCTTGTCTTCCTATAACACTGCCTTTTGTGGAGTTAAGGAAAGCTCTTGCTTTGGAGTCCCTTTGTTCAGGACCTAGGAGAAGAGGAATGAGCAAGGGCTCTCTGTCTGCTGGGCACTCAACGAGGCACTTCCTCCTCCATCATCAGTCTTGGGTCCTCTGTGTTGGCCACCAGGTAATAAATGACCCACTGGCGTGGTGGCGCACGCTTGTAATCCCAGCATTCGGGAGGCTGAGACAGGAGGATCGCAGCTCTAGGACAGCCTCAGCTACTTAGTGAGGCCCTTGGCAATTCAGTGAGATCCTGTTTCAAAATAAAGAATAAAAAAATAGGACTGGGAGTATAGCCTGGAGGTAGAATGCCCCTGAGTTCCATCCCCAGTACCAAAAAAAAAAAAAAGAAAGAAAAGAAAAGAAAAAAAAGAAAAGACCCTATGTCACATTTGCCTACAAGATTTTTAAATCCTTCAGAAAATTCTACAAAATGCTGGGTGATTTCTATCTTTTTCTTAGCCTTTTAGCATGTGCTATTTGACCCTATGTTTAAGCAAGATCCCGGAGGAAACAAGGGGCTGCTTGTCATCTCTTTGTGCATTCACACCTACTGACCCCTGTGCATGGAATGCAATTCCCTCACCAGTCTACCTGGAAAACTCCTATTCATCCTTGAGAGCCCAACATAGGCACAGCCTCCGCCACGAAGGCTTTCTTCAGACCCCCAACCCCCAAACAAGAACAGGTAACTTTGTGAATATTTTGCCCTGCATTTCATAATACACTTTCTGGAATTATCTTTTTTTTTTTCTTTCTGGTATTGGGGATGGAACCCAGGGGCATTCTACCTCTGAGCAATGCCCCTAGCCCTATTTTTTATTCTTTATTTTGAAACAGAGTCTCACTGAGTTGCAAAGGGCCTCACTAAGTAGCTGAGGCTGGCCAAGGACTGTGATCCTCCTGTCTCAGCCTCCCAGATGCTGGGAGTACAAGCGTGCGCCACCACGCCCAGCCTCGCATTGTCTTTGAATTGCTCGCTACAATTAATTGGAGCCTCTTGGCAGGAACATCCTAACTGCCTGAGTTCTCAGAATCTGACACGGAGACAGACACATAGGTGTCTATGGAGTCAGACCCTTTCTGCCTACAGGGACTCTTTGGGGCCTGGAGCTCCTAAGTTTAAGATTCGCTTTTTGATCATGAGCAGCAGGCTGCTAAGGGCAAAAAACAAAGCAAACAAACAAACAAACAAACAAACAAACACGAGGAAAGGCTTGTTGGTCATTAGCGTCTTAAGTCTCCAGAAGGACTTCCTGAAGATTCTGGAATCTTCGTTGGATACATTTTGCTCACCAAGAGGCTGATTTGGTCATGATCCTGTAGGGAGGTGGAGGGTAGGCTGGTTGGATCTTCATTGGCCTCTCAGCTCCAGAGAAGCCTGTAGACTCCTGCACATTTGTGGATGCACATGGACAAAAACCACTGGCCTACCTCACTTTCTTTCCTCCTTCCTTCCTTCCTTCCTCCCTCCCTCCGTCCCTCCCTTCCTTCCTTCTTTTTTTTTTTTTTTTTTTTGAGGTTCTGGGGATGGAACCCAGAGGCAGTCTACCTCTGAGCTATACCCCCAACCCTATTTTTCATTCTTTATTTTGAAACAGGGTCTCACTGAGTTGCAAAGGCCCTCACTAAGTAGCTGAGGCTGTCGGGGAACCGCGATCCTCTTGTCTCTGCCTCCCAAGTACTGGGATTTCAAGCCTCCCTCACCAGGCATCTCACTTTCTGACTCACTGATCCACCGGATGGGATGGAGCCTGGGATGCCTGGTCCTGCCTTTCTACGCCACTGTGTTCTCCTCCCCAGGCAGCTCAAGCCCTCCTCCTTCACGTGGCCTCCCCAGGCGGTCCACAGGGAAGTCTTCCTGTTCTGGGGTTCTGGACAGCAGGGCATTTGGTTCAAGAACATGCCCCTTGACCTCATGATGGGCAATTCCTTTGAAAGCAAAGGGTATTTCTTGACCTCAGTTGCTCTCCTTCTAGTGCCGAGCACAGTTATGGACCCTAGCGTGTGTGCGTGCCTGTTTTGTGTGTATGTGTTGGCATGGCAACACGATGTGTATATTCCCAATCAGAGATCCCAGTGTCATCCATGTGTAGCAAAATAAACTCACGCCTGACATCTTCCAGCATTCACAGCGTCTCCGAAACATTGAGATCTCACAACCGAAGAGCTCCCAGGCAGGGCGGACAGCTCACATTCCTCCAAGGCCAGCCCACTGGCTCCCCTCCCCGGGCCCACCTCCCCATATACAGAATGGAAACTTTCAGGGGAAAGGAATTCTGAACAGCTGTCGTGAGAGACCACACAGACTTCCCCACATCTGCTAGCGCACAGCCGGTGAGCTCATTTCCCTGGGAGATGGAGTCTGAGCCTGTGGGGTCCACTTAAGTATACCTTGAAAGGGCCAAGGGGGAAAGAGGAAGTGGCCCCAGGTGGAGGGGGACATTTTTTTTATGACAGAAAAGTCACTGGAGACAGGTTAAAGGAGGAGTGATCCTGCACATTCTTCCTTGTACCGGGAGAGTTTGCTATCTAGAAAGTTCCTTCGCTCATTATGGTTAAAAGGAGATATGATCTATTTCACAGTGGATTTTCAAAACAACCTTGACTCCCATCAAATCTGCCTCCCCTTCTGCAACATGTCTAAGTCCAGGAACAATTGCTGACTTAGAAAACATCCCACCAAGGAATGTAGTCATGGGCGATGAGAGCTTCCCCTGAGCTTTTCAATGTTAAAAATAATATTCTAGTTTCTACAGTGCTCTATTGTCTACAAAGAGCTTCCACCCATGGTGTTTATTCAATCTGCAATGGCTCTATAGGAGAGGCAGGGTAGATACCGCTGACATTAGTGTTAGTTCCGCAATTGGTATTGATAAGGCTATTGGCGTCGGCATTGGTGTTCCTTTGGATTTTCCGATGTTAAAGCTGAGGCTTACAGAGGTTTCGTGAAAGGCCCAAGTTCACAAAACACAGCAGAGAACTTGGACTTTTTATACGTGTCTTGCAAACCCGGATACTTTCCCTTTTGTTCTACCACGTTATCGTTTCTCCCCAAATCACGGCTCCTTTATAAGCCAGCTTTGCTTTCTTCTCCCATTTCTTGGAGCCCCAGTCTCATGAATCCAATCCAACTCAGAGATTTTTATGGGCGTGACCAATCCCTTTCCAACCTGGGTTTGGACCTCAGATCCTGGCAGAGCAGTGGAGGAGAGGTCGAGAGAAAATCCGGAACCCCCTTTGAAAATTTCATCATCATCCTCTGGATATACAGCTGTGGCACCCCAAAGCATGACGGGAGGGAGGTGAGAAACCTGGGGGCACCCCTGAACATCCTGCCTCTGCTGCCCAACTGGCTGCAGCAAGTCCTCTATCTGTCCTGAGCCCCAGTCTTCGCACCTACATACTGGGGGGCTTAGGCTGGGCGGTTTCTGCGGATGACCGTCATTCAGTGGCCTGATGCTTTGATGGTAGACAGAGGACCGCGTGGGGTTTCCCCTCAGGGCACCTGAGCCTTGGAGGCTTCCGTCCACACTCATGGACTAGTAGCACGTCTCCATCAGTGATGCTGGCCTGGCCCTGCCTGGCTTGGAGTCACCATTGTGCGTATCTGATGAAGGTTTGGGTGAGGGCCGGCTGGGGCCAGCAGGGGGGAGACCCACTGGGGTACTTTTTTCAGATGCATATGTCCCCTCTCAGGCAGCCCTTTCAGAACCCTGGACAATGTGCTCTTTTTTGTCCCCAGCTCTTTCAGCCGCCTGTTCATTCTCTTTGCATCTGCTGTCACACAGGACATCCCGGCTGGCAGGCGACCACGGGGACGCATTGTGTTCCCTTAATGAAGCATGGGGCTGGTGATACAGGGGTGGCTGGGGCCTGCGGGGTCTAGGGTGAGCAGAGGGGCACCCCATCTTTCTGTTCCAGGCTGTCCTTGAGGGGAGGACCATTGCCCACCCCCCCCCCCCCTTTACCTCTTGTGGTCCAAATGGATGTGCTTGCAGGAAGGAAACTAAGTCCAAGTCAAGACTTTGGAGATAGAGGGAGGGGTCCAGTTCTGTTCTCCTCCAGGAGGGCGCTGCTGAGCTGATGGGAGGAGGTCCTGGCAGAAGAGTCCTTGCTTCTATCTTCTCCATAGAAAGACTCCCTCTGCTTTCAACATATGAACCCCTAGGACCAGAAGGATGTGGAAGGACTTCCTGTCATTCCTTAAAAACCTACGGTGTCACCATCCACTGGGTGAGGGTTAGGGGTCTAAGGAGTAATTCTTACATCAGGAGGGTCAGTAAAATGAGCTCATAGGATCCTCGTGCGTTGTATTTACAGGCTCCCTTTATCCAGGTAAAGGAGAAAGAAGAATGGCTACTCAAGTTCATCTAAAGTGGCCAAAGACAGTCCAAGGTCCAATAGCCCCCAGAAGAATGTTCTCTAAGAATGTCCTCTTGTCCCAGTACTTGGGAGGCTGACACAGGAGGACTGCAGGTTGCAGGCCAGCCTCAGCAACTTTAGTGAGACCCTGTCAATAAAAAAAAGAGTCCTCTTACTGCTCCCATCCCCACCCTCAGTAGTGAAGTGTCATGCACTGGATGGGCTCCGAGCAGAGGAGCCCTTCTCCCTGTGTGGGGTATCTCTGCTCTTTGTACCAGAAGAAGAGGATGCTACCAGGGTGGGTGGCGGCTATCTTGCCTTAGGTATGGCTAGCAGCTCCACCCTGGAGCCACCAGATAAGGCAGCGCTGGGATTTTTTCAGGGTCTGCTGCCCACTGTAGCAGGGGCTCTACTGCAGCTCTCGGGCCAGCCCCGCCCTCTTCCCTGACCCCCAGGTGGTGCCCTGCAACCTGCACAGTGACTTTGGGGAAGCTTGGGGTTCACTACAATGTTCTGGTGGGTGATAAGCCCGCCCAACTCTTACTATGACTTGGAGTTTGTCTTTCTAGATTATTTACTGAGCCTACACACACACACACACACACACACACACACACACACACAGAGCCCACCCCTTACCCTTCTGGCCTGCTTACCCGCCCACCACCCAAAGGGAAAAAAAAAAAAAAGCCTGGGTCTTGTCCAACAAGGCCCCCTGTCCCCTCTAACAAGCAAAGTGTGCTGGCATGGCAATTGGTGGTCCTCTCCCCTGAAGGCTGTTAATTAGTACAGAATGTAGACTTCAGTTGTCTTGCCAGCCTGATGGAAACGCAGCTGGCCGGTAGCCGAGACGGAGGAATTTGTCATAGGTTAGCTCAGCCTGGCTCTAAGGACCAAGTGTAGAGTTTTGCTTAGCATGGATCCTGTGTTTTTATTCCCCCTTGCTCCCCCTCTCCAGACTTTTTTTTTAAACTGAGGGTGGGGAGGGAGTGCGGGAACCGGGGAAGAAGGGGGGGGGTAAAAGCACTTACTTGCCAGAGCTCATTCTAAATCAGAAAGGAGCAAATTGCTTTCCCTAAAAAAGAAAAAGGCAGGAGAAAAAAATAAAGAAGAAGACAAAACACCCATCCTTTGGTCTAATGTACCGAGCGTCTGAAAGCTCAGTTGCTCAATAGGAAAGGCTAGAAGCGAGCATGTTTGGAGAGACTATTATCCCTATCGAAACCCATTCACGTTCTCTGGGAGGCCTGCAAAGCACCCGGGAGGGTGGGGACTTGGAACTTGGGGTTCCAGTCCTTTCCCTGTTGCGACAGTGTCATCTCCTCAACCCTGCCTCAGTTTCCCTGGCTTTAACAGATATTGAAAGCTGGTCTCGGGTAGCCAAAGGACCCACAAGTCTCAGCAGAGGAAAGGGTTATGGTGGCTTCTCTCAGCTCCTGCAGCAGGAGCTCACGGTAATGGTTTGGAAGTAGAATGGCTCTCAGCCTTCCTGTTGGAAGTGGGGCTTGGTTGTAATCTCAGGAGTGGATACATCCATTGTGATGGATTTTTCTGCGTGGTGACTAGCTGGCAGGGTGTGGCTGGGGAAGGCAGGACCCTGAGACTGTGGCCTTGGGGGTTCTATAGGGTTCCTCCTCCCTCTGCCTGCTCCCTTGCTTCTGGCCTCCATGATGTGAAGAGTGCAGCCCATATGCTCTCTCCCTCTCCCCTCTTCCTGCCGCCATGCCCTGAGATCCAGATGCCAGCCTCCCATGGGTTGATCCCAGAATTTCCAAAACCTATAAGCAAATAACCTTCCTTCCTCTAAGCTACATAGCCAGGTCTTTTGATGATGGTTGTGAGAATGTCAGCTAAGACACTCACGCACTCTCAAACATCGTGGCCTCGTCATGTGGTCAGCCAGGTGCAAGCTGTAAGACTAGGGACGGTCACTTAACCTCGCTGAGCTTCTGCTAACTTGTCTGTAAAAACAAGGAGAGCCATCAGTTCCCCTGTAGTGAAGGACAGGTACCTGGTGCATTGTGAAGGCTCAGTTAATAGTCCATGAGGATGAACCAAACCGGATAGCAGGAGAAAGTAACAAACAAACGGGAAGTATGTAGTCGAATGTTGACTGAATCTAATGTTGACTGGCATCCTAATTGCTTTCCCTAAAAAAGAAAAAAGCAGGTGGGAAAAAAGAAGAAGAAGACAGAACACCCATCCTTTGAGCTAATGTACCGAGCGTCTGAAAGCTCAGTTGCTCAATAGGAAATCGACTGGCAGAATAGGAAATTGACACAGAATGTTGACTGGCATTCTAATTATGGCAATGAGATTAAAAAAAATAACTGAAAGAAAAGCTGAGCTTCAGAGTTGTAAAATAAGCCAGTACAGAGGCACTTGCCTGTAATCCCAGTACTTAGGAAGATGGCAGGCTCAAGGCCAGTCTCAACAACTTAGTGAGGCCCTTGACAGCTTAGCAGGACCATGTTCCTAAATTTAAAAAATACAAAGGGTTGGGTAGAATGCCCCTGGGTTCTATCTCCAGTATCAAAAACAAAAATAAAGTTGTTAGTTAACACTGAAGGATCTAGGTGATTCAACATTGAAGCTGAGGGGCAGCAGGAAAAAGAAAGCTGGGGGTTAATCCAGGTTAACCCAGGGTTTCTAACCTCAGCACTGTTGACACTTTGGGGCACAAAGGTGATTTTTGTGGGGGACTGTCCTGTGCAGGCTAAGATGGTTTCAGCAGCACCCTTTACCTACTAGATGCTCAAGGCACCTCCCAAGTTGTGAAGATCAAGATCAAAAGTGTCTCCAGACATTTCCAAATGTTCCTGGGAGAGCCAAATCCCCTCAGTTGAGAGCCGCCATAACCCATGATAACCTCCTCCCGGATGCTGAGGAGTGCTGTGATAGATAAGCTCCGAAGCAGGCTTGTGGTGTCCACATTTCAGCTGTTGTCTAACACCATGGCAGAGGGGGCCGTCATTTGCTTAAGTATTTCTACTGAGGTCAAAGGAGAGCCTGCACCAGACCTTTGTGCATGCCAGAAGGGAAAGAGTGTTCTAAACTTCTAGTCCAGCACCAGAGGAGTCGGAAGTTGGCATTCATTTATAACAAGTGAGAACAATTAACAAACTGAAAAAGTCAATGATTCCTAGACCCATCAGGAAAGTGAGGGCGCAGGGTCAGCTTCTGCCTCTCAAGTTAGAGAGGCAGATGGTCAACTACAGAAGACAACAACTTGCTAGAGCAGAAACTCCCCTCGCAGAAATGGCCACAAGCATTGGTGCCAGGATAGAAAAACCAAAATATAACTGAGGAATTGCTGAAGGCTCCGCATGGACAACTCTGAGAGTCAACAGCTCCAGGGTGGCCCAGACGTAGCAGGGTGACCACACTGTTGTGAGTTTTACCTCAAGAGCTCCACCAGGCTCTTTCAGGGAATATCAGAGAAAAGTCCCCTTGTATTTCTGGCAGAGGGAGGGAAAAAGACCTCTTCTAACATACACCAGAGCATTCTGTTCTTAACAAGGCTTGTTGTCAGGAGAAACTTTCACCAGTGACTGAACCTAACTGACCTGACCATCCTGTCCCACTCAAGGGTAGATGTCTCTTGTGATGTGCACATTTCCAGGCGCAAGCACAGATGCATAAAAACACTGAGATATATTCATGTTTTACCACCATATACTGAAGACTATTTACACAGTTTCTTTTAGCCAGTTCAACATGCTCAGCTATCCAGAAAATTACAAGGTGTACTAGAAAGCAAAAACACAACTTGAAGAGACAAAGCATTGGAACCAGACTCATTGGACCCACACCAAGATATGACAGGGATGTTGGAATTATCAGATGGGAAACTTAAGACAATTTTATTATTAAAGGCTCTAGTAGACAAAGTAGATAGCACACAAGGACAGATGTGCAATATAAGGAGAAAGATGGGCATTCTAAGAAAGAGCCAAAGGATCGGTGCTAGGGATTCAAAGAACCATAACAGAAATGAAGAATGCCTTCAATAAGCTCGTTACTGGATTGAGACTAGCTGAGGAAAAAGTCCCTGAGTTTGAGCAGGTATCAATAGGAACTTCTAAAATGGAAAAGAGAACCCCTGGCAGGAGCCGCACCTTGGACAGCAGCTGCCCTGGCCGCGGGAGGGTCGGGGTCCTGCGCACAGAGTGGGGCACGACTCGCAGACCGCAAGTGGAGGCTGCGTGGAGGGGGATCCGCGCCTGCCGGCCGCACCTCGGGGGTCCACCAGGGCACGAGACGCCGGGGCGCGACTTGGGAACAAGTGCGGGAGAGTGAGCAGCGGCACCGGGCCCGGGGCGCTGACAGCAGGGCTGAGAAAATCAGCGCCTTTTATAGCCAGAAAACACCATCACCAGAGAAACAAAAAAATCACCAGGCTCCAGAGAGAAAGCGGACTGAGAACAGAGCTCAGAGCCACAGAGGAGATACACCGGCCTCATGCCCGAGGACGCGGCAGCAGCACCATACTGCCTGCGGCAGCGGCGAATTCACCGGACGGCTACAGCAAGCCAGGGTGAGCCGCTGCGGAACAGCCAGGCGGGATTTTTCAGCGCAGGGAACATCTAAAGCTCCCAGTGGATGAGCTCAGCACACGCTGCAAGGACTCAGAGTGGAATTCAAAACCAAGAAGAAATAAGCCAGCCTCACGGCCGAGGGCATAGCAGCGGCGCCATATTGCCACCGGCGGCAGCAGGAGCGAATTCAACGAGTCCAGTACAGCTACATCTGTGAACTCAAGAACAGTGAGTCAAATTGCGGGCCACAGAGGATCCCAGTACTGTACTCCCTGGGACTTGACCCAGTGGGGGAGTGGCGGTGGCAGAGATATCACACCATAGGAGAACGTGCAACCTGGCACCCCCCATAGTTTAAAGCAGCCTCTATCGACTCCCTGGGTTGAAGACTCTCTGATTCAACCCAGTAAAGGAGTAGTGGGGTCTGAGATACTACAGACTCGAGATCCAGAGCACCTTAAGTGAAGTCATAGTGACCCAAGGGAAGAACCCAGAGAAGGCACAAACTTCCGAAATCATGGGAAAGAGGAATAACACTGGAGCAATGAATGCCCACAACCCCACAATATCAGAACCCGATAAAACAGAAAATCAGAGATTTCTAGAAGATCAAATCAGGAAAATAACTGTAGAAATAATAGAGGTGCTTCAAAAAGAACTCAGAGAGAGCCAAAAAGAGATAAAGGATGCAATTAATGAAGTAAAGGCCTCAATTCAAAGCACAAACAACCGATTAGACCACATGGAGAACAGAATCTCGCTCTTAGAAGATGATCATTCCAAAAATGAACACATAGTTTCTAATCTAGAAAAAAATATCCGACAGCAGGAATCTGATATTGAAGAAATATGGGCCCATTTTAAGAGAGCTAACCTAAGAATAATTGGAATAGAGGAGGGAAAAGAAAGTGATACCAAAGGGATCAACAATCTCTTCAAGGAAGTAATAACAGAAAATTTTCCAAACATAGAGCAAGAGGTTGATACACAGATCCAGGAAACTTATAGAACTCCCTTTAGACAGGATCAGAGAAGAGGATCCCCACGCCACATAATTGTCAAAATGACCAATGTGGAAGCCAAGCAGAGAATCTTAAAGACAACAAAAACAAAGGGCCAAGTGACATTCAGAAGCAAACCAATTAGAATCACTCCAGACTTCCCAAACCAAGTCATGAGAGCCAGAAGGGCATGGAGTAACATATTCCAAACTCTGAAAGAAAACAACTTCCAGCCAAAAATTTTCTACCCAGCAAAACTTTCTATCAAATTAGATGGAAAAATAAGAAGCTTCCATGACAAACAGAAACTGAAGGAATTTATGGCTTCAAAACCAGTGCTAGAGAAAATACTCAAAGAGATTAACTACAAAGAAGAATTAGGTAACACACACCAGAACCAGAGAAACAAGATTTTCCATCCAACAGACAACTAAGATTGGTTATCTGTGGAGATTCATTATTTATGTTAGTCTTTTACCTATCTCTAAATTGTATTGTTTGCTTTTATTGTTGTTAATTTTTAGGATTTCTATTTGGAATATTAATATACCTTCAGATATAGCATTTGGAAATATTTTATCCCATTCAATCAGTAACTTTTAACTCTGTTTACATTGTCTTTGGATATACAATATTTTTTATTTTTTAGGGAGTTTGTATACTCTTCTGTTGCCTGTGCCATTGAAATCATATCCAAGAAATCACTCCCAATTTCAATGTTGTGAGGTTTTATGACCCAGATTTTCTTCTAAAAGTTTATAGTCTTAAGATTTATATTTAGGTCTTTTATCTATTTTGAGTTAATACTTGTATATGGGATTAGGTAAGGGTCCAATTTTATTCTTTTCCATGTAATTATTATTTTTCAACAATATTTAGTTATAAGATTATTATTTCTACCACCAAATGTTCGTGAAAACCTTGTCAAAAATAACTTGACAATAGGTGGAAGAATTTAGCTCTAGGCTTGTATTTAACTCCAATGGTTTATATATCTGCCTTTAGAACAGTACTACACTGTTTCAATTATTGTAGCTTTATATGGTTTGAAATCAGAAAATATATATCTTCTAGCTTTGTTCCTCTTCGAGATTGTTTTGGGTATCTAGAATCCATATTCCATATTAGGATAGGTTTTTTTCTGAAAAATAAATATATAAATATATGATAGTTTCACCTAAAAAAAATAGAAAAAAATATTCTCTGGTAAGAAAGAAAGCAAAAAGAAATATTGAAATGTTATCTTTAAGTCATCAAAAGCTTGGTATCAGACAAATGAAACTGTTATGTGAGATTATCATTTTTAATTTTGGATAAATTGCTATAATACTAGATGTCAACCACTAAGCCAAGCATGGGAAGGAGGGATGGGGAGGGAATGGGGTGGGGATCGGGTGGGGGCTGACTGGGTGATGTGTGCATGTATGTCTACAAAAGTTTGTATCCCACTATGATGTATGAATACAGTGCACCAATAAAATAAATAAATAAATAAAATAAAATAAAATAAAATAAAATGGAAAAGAGACTGAGCGGGGAAAAAAGAAAGAAATACCCAAGAACCAAAGGTTTTAACATTTGTATAATGGGTATATCAGAAAGAGAAAGTGGAAAGAGAAAGGAACAGAAGAAATATTTGGAGCACTAATGACTGGGAATTTCCCAAAACTGATATTTGGTCAGACACCAAACCACAGACCCAAAAAGTTCAGAGAAGCCCAGCGGGACAAATGCCAAAAACAACTTCACTTCGGCATATCATATTCAAAGTGCAGAAAATCAAAGAGTAAGAAAAAAAAGCTTGAAAGAGGCCAAAGAAAAAAGCATCTCACCTGTAGAGGAACGAAGATAAGAATGACCTACCCCCCAACTTCTCATCAGAAATCATACAAGGAACATAGGGGAGCTATTTAAAGTACTGAGAAAAAAACATTTTATGACCCCACCAACCTAGACATCTCTATCTTGTGAAATTCTCCTTCAAAAGTAAAGGAGAAGAATTTTTATTGTTCAAACATAAAGGGAATTTATTACCAACAACTGGCCTTGCAATAAACTTGAATCTACATAGAAAAGGGAAAAGCGCTCGGGAAGGAATGAACAAAGACCAAGCAAAAACTACTTTTTAAACTTTTCCTTGATCTAGTGAGGTATAACCCGTCCAAAATAATAAAAGCAGTACGACACTTGATTACATATGCCTGTGTAAACAGATTGTTCCCAGTTTAGGAAGGCTCAGTTTATTGTTTTTTTTTTAAATTTCATAATGGTATAATGACATCCTCTTACAACCATTCTGTTTTTTAACTTTCAGTTCAGTACTCAATAAATTACCCAAGGTTTTCAACACCTGAACATAAAATAGGCTTTAGGGAGGTGATTTTGCCCAGCTGCAGTCTAATGGAAGCGTTCTGAGCATGTTTCAGGTAGTCTAGGCTCAGGAGGTTCAGGAGGGTTGTGTATGAAACACATTTCCAACTTGGAATATAACTTACAGTGAGTCTGTTGAGATACAAACCGTCGCAGGTTGAGGAACCCGCGCATCCTCACGGGTGAGTGACGGGAAAGACGGCATTGTCGTAGCGGTGACAGCCAGTGATTGGAGGGCTCAGGGACTGTCAACTCCTTGCACAGCACACGAAGCAGTATGGTGTAATTGGAACATGGGCTCTGATGATTAGGTATAAAGAGAGACTACAAACTTGAGTACAACACCGAACAAGCTTTTAAACAGTGTTACTGGTATGCTAAGAACGGAACATGAAGGCATAAAATGCTCAATTACAGCCACAGAAAGCCAAGTACAGCGGTGCACATCTGTAATCCCAGGAGGCTGAGATGGGAGGTCCACAGGTTCAGCCTCAGCCACTCAGTGACACAGACCCTCAGCATCTTAGCGAGACTGTATAAAGTTAACGTAAAATCAAAAAGGCTGTGGATATAGCTCTGAGGGAGAATGGCCCTGGGTTCAATCCCAGCACCAAATAAATAAATAAACAAACTCACAAATAAACAAGGGATACGATGTCACAAGCACAGATAACAAAAGCAAAAATAGACAGCCATCAACGCTTGTAATCCCCACGCTTGGCAGGCGGAGACAGGAGGAGCGCGCAGGTTCAAAGCCAGCCGCACTGGCTTAAGAGACCCTGTTTCCAAATAAAAATATAAAAAAAGTGTAGCCTCGAGGTAGAAGGGTTTCCAGGAACCCAGTACCACCAAAAAAAAAAAAAAAAAAAAAAAGAACTCTAGAAAACTTCTGTGTAGCAAACGAAAACAATCAACAAAATGCAAAGGCCACATATGAACAGGATAGAATATTTGTAAACCATATATATGATACGGGATCCACACACAAAATGTATTAAAAACTTCTGCTATTCAATATGCAAGAGCCAAAAGCCAAATATCTGACATTCCAATGAAAACTTAGACAAAGGAATTGAGGAGATATTTCCCCAAAGACGTATGAGTGGGCAACAGGTGTAATTAACAGACGTTAACTATTACTGATGATTAAGGACATGTATATCCAAACCACAGTGAAACAGAACCTCGTATGCATTAGGCTGGCTACTTCCAAAACATAAGGGGAAGGGGTCTTGCTCAGTGGCAGGGCACTTGCCTGGTGTGCTAAAGGCATTGATTTCGAGCCCCGGCTCTGCAAAATAATAAAAATTAGAAAATGAAGGAAGCAAGGAAGGAAGAGGAAAGAAGAAGAAAGAAATGTAAAAAGGAAGGAAGGAGAGGAGGGAACGAAGGAGGAAGAGAAAAAAGTTTGGGACAAGATGTAGAGACAGTGGACCCTTGTGCACTGTTGGTAGAAATTTATTTATTTATTATTTATTTATTTATTTATTTATGTACTGGGGGTTGAACCCAGGGGTATTCTACCTCTGAGCTACACTCCCAGTTATATTTTATTTTTATTTATTTTTAATTAATTAATATACTTATTTATTTATTTATTTATTTATTTATTTTTGTGGTACTGGTGATAGAATTCAGGGGGCTTCTACCTCTGAGTGATACCCCAGCCCTATTTTTTATTCTTGATTTTGAAACAGGGTCTCACTGGGTTGCAAAGGGCCTCACTAAGTAGTAGCTGAATCTGTCCGTGAACTGCGATCCTCCCGTCTCAGCCTCCCGAATGCTGGGATTACAAGTGTGCGCCATCATGCCCGGCTCTTTATTTTTTTATTTTGAAACAGGGTCCACTAGTTTGCTGAGTCTTGCTAACTTGCTGAGGCTAGCCTTGAACCTGTGATCCTCCTGTCTCAGCCCCCCCAAACACTGGGATTAGAGGCATGCACCACCACACCTGGCTGTTAGCAGGAATTTGAAATGGAGAAGCCACGACAGAACAGTGTAGAGGTTCCACAACAAAGTTAAAACTAGAACTATCACAAGATCCGCTGATCTCACTTCTAGATATTTATCCCAAATAACTGAAAAGAGTCTCAAAGATATTTGCACTCTGTTCATAGCAGCATAATTCTCAAGAGCCGAGAGGTGGAAACAATTTAGATGTTTATAGATGGACAAACAGATAAAGCAAGGCATGGTATGTATATACAGTGGAATATCATTCATCCCTGCAAAAGAAGGGAATCCTGTCATTCTTTGCAACATGAATGAACCGTAAGGAGATTACGCTAAGTGAAATAAGCCAGTCACAGGACGAATAATACATGCTTTCACTTATATGAAGTGTCTGAGGTAGTAAACTTCCATTAAAATAGAATTATTTCTACTTGAAGAAGACATTTATTTATGTAGAAAATCTTTTTTAAAAATTTTTTTGTGGTACTGGGGGTGGAACCCAGAGGCTTTCTACTTCCGGGCTATACTCCCAGACCTATTTTATATTTTATTTGGAAACAGGGTCTCACTAAGTTGCTGAGAGCCTCACTCAGTAGCTGAGGCTGGCTTCGAACCTGCGCGATCCTCCTGTCTCAGCCTCCCAAGCGCGGGGATTACAAGTGTGCGCCACCATGCCCGGCATGTAGAAAATCTTTTAAAATACACAAAACAACACCAAAAGCGTCATCCATGAACAAATCGATAAGCCAAATTTTACTAAAATAAAATAAAGAGTTTTATTTAAAATATATGAAGAATTCTCAAAACTCAACAATAAGAAAACCAACTACCCAATTAGAAATAGACAAAAGACCTGGGTGTGGTGGTGCACGCCTGTAATGCCAGTAACTTGGGAGTCTGAGACAAGGGGATTGCAGGTTCAAGGCTCGTCTCAGTAACTTAGCAAGTCCTTCAGCAACCCAATGAGACTCTGTTTCAGAATCAAAGATAAAAGGGGTCGTGGGTATAGCTGGGAAGTAGATTATGCCTGGTTCAACCCCCAATAACACATGCATGCAGAGAGAGAGAGACAGAGAGAGAGAGAGAGAGAGAGAGAGAGAGAGAGAGAGAGAGAGAAAATGAGACCCAAAAAAGTGGCAAAATACATAGATGAACCTTAAATTCAGACTGGTCAGTGGAAAAAAGCCAATCTGAAAAGGCAAAACTATTGCAATAGTTAAAGAAAAAAAATAATAGTAGCTGCAGATGGAAGGGGAGGTAGGAAAGTGAAGCTCAAAGGATTCTTTCAGGTCACTGAAGCTATTCTGTGTGCTGGAATTGTGGCTACCTGGCATTAAGTATTTGGCAAAACTCTTTGAGCTATATACAGCACAATGAATGACTTTAATGTCTATACATTTTCAAAAATTGTTTGAAAGGCTGAGAAATGACAGGATTCTTTTTAATTTTTTTATTAGTGCATTGGAGTCACACATCTTAATGGGGTACAAGATGGTAGAGGCGTAAACGAACAGATCACTCATTCAGCCCTTCCCCAATTCCCACCTCCTCTCCCCCTCCTTCTCATGTTTGGCTCAGCGATTGATTTGATATGTTTGTGAATTTACATCATGTACACAAAGGAATTACCCTCTCCTCCCCTCCCACCCCTCTCAGATCGCCTTATTTGCTCATCTATGGTTTCTCCTTCTCTGTCTAGAGTTCCTCCTAGGACCCATTTTCTCCCTAGCTCCCACATACGATTTCTTACTTTTTGTGACTGACTAACCCCACTTAGCATAATGTTCTCTGGTTCCATCCACTTCCCTGTAAATGACATAATTTTGTTCTTCTTTATGGCTGAGTAAGATTCCATTGTGGACACATCCCATAGTTTTGTAATCCATTCATCTTTTGGTGGACATCACGGCTGGTTCCATAGTTTGGCGATGGTGAATTGTGCGGCTAGGTATGATAGAACAATCCAACCATTTTATAAACATAGGAACGAGCTTTGCTGGATGCCCAAAATCACTTAGGAAGTGAATGAAATCCTTAAGTAAAGACAAGAGGAGCCGTAGGTGAGCACCGCGATCCAGCCAGGGAGCCGCTTCCCGGGAGGTTCGAGGACACAGTCTGACGCTGCTACACAAGGACTGAAAGGTTTCATGGATGGATGGTGGGTGGTGGGAGCTGCCTTCTCGCTAGCAAAGCAGAAGATTGCAAATAAGCAAGGGGAGGAGGCAGTGATGGATTCGCTAGAGCTAGAGACATGAGCATGAGCTCTTTGCAGATGCTTACACAGAGAAACATTCCTAGACATGGGTGCGGATACATGTCTGCACAGTCCATCAGCCGGAACAGCCTCGGCCTCCAGTAGCAAAGAGAAAGATCTTGCTCTCCCATACCATTCTCCAAGAGATGGAAGCAGGCTCCTTAAAGCAATCGCTGAGTCTAGGACCGGGTGGAGAAATACACAAAATGAACCTGGAGCATCTTGAGTTGCCAGGGAGTAAGGAAGTTCCCCAACTCTAAAGTGAGATGATCACATAGGTGAAAGCGGCTTGTAAAACACACAGCTCCAGAGACTCATGGGCACCAGCCAAGTGACAGCCGCAAATTCTGCGCCTGTGTGCGTGACGTCTGCTGGATGACTCTAGAACCTTCTTGGTGTTGGGATGCTGAATAATCTTGTAGAATGAGTGATTCTGAATTGAAGGCGGCCCTGTATTTAGAGGACAATGTCCTACCTTTATGAACACCTTGCGCCGTGACCTATTAAATAGAACAGATATCAGCTAGAAACTGGCTGATTTAGCAGCCCCCCTGAAGTTAGCGGGGCCTCCAAGGGACCCTGGGCTCCCACAGAACAGAGCCCGAGGATCGCGGGTCAAAGGAAAAGAATGCAAACAACTCCTTAGCATGATACACAAACCCTTCGCTGGTCCAACCCCAAGATTTCCAGCTTCCTAGTGCTCTACCTCTCCTCAGAGATGTGAACATCTCTGTAAAATGGGAATCATAAATCTTCTGGCTATTGTGAGAATTAGTTAATATACTTAAAGCACATAGAATACTAGTGAGCCCTTAATAAATACTCAATAAATATTATCCTTTATTACTGTTTCACATTAGCCTTGACATAGCCCTACAGAACTACATGTTAGTCTCCCAAAAAATACTGTTCTTTTTAAATCTTCTGTATTTTAGCCGTGCAATTTCTTCTGCCTAAAACTCTTTTTCCTTCTCTTTTCTTTACACCTGGCAAAACTCTTACTCATCCTTCAAAACTCATTAAATGTCTCCTTGTGATATTCTCCTCCTTTCCTATGCAAACCTAATTTTTCTTTTATTTGTGCTCTCCTAGCACCCAGCACATGCTTGGCTCCAGGGCGGCCTTACCGAGTAGTGCCGAGGCACTTCCCAGCTCTGTGAGTCTTCCTAACCAGCGATTCCTACATCTAGCGATCATGTAAGAAGCGTTTATGGGAGCCGGGCGTGGTGGCGCTCGCTTGTAACCCCAGTACTTGGAAGGCTGAGACAGGAGGATCCTGCAGGTTCGAAGCCAGCCTCAGCTACTTAGTGAGACCCTGTTTCCAAATAAAATAGAAAATAGGGCTGGTGGTGTAGCCCAGAGATAGAAGGCCCGTGGGTTCCATCCCCAATACCAAACACAAAAAAAGTGCTTATGGGATAGAAATGAGTGACAAATGTAAAAAAAAAAAAAAAAAAAAAAAAAAAAAAAAAAAAAAATGGACTCTTTGCAAGTTAGGAAAAAGGTTAACTTAAGATTTTGCAGTAAGGAAATGACCACAAGGGGGCAAGAGAGTTTTAGAAGGACAAAAGTTGAGGGGAAATAGGAACTCTTATACACTGTGGGTGGGACCTAAATTAGTACAGACAGCTTGGAAATCAGTATGGAGAGTCCTCAAAGACTAGGAATAAAGCCACCATGACTCGGCCATACCAACTCCTCGGCACCATCCCTAAGGGAATTAAAGTCAGAATTCGACAGTGACACGTGCGTAACCCACGTTGATAGCGGCATAATACACAATAGCCAAGTTATGGAACCAACCCTGGCATCCGTCAATACGTGAACGGATAGCGAAAATGTGGTATACACACACGGTGGAGTTTTACTCAGCCATAAAGAAGGAAAAAAATCATGTCCTTTGCAGGAAAATGGCTGGAACTGGGAAAAAAAAACATTGTGTTAAGTGAGATCGGCCAGTCTCAGAAAATCAAGGGTCCTGTGTTTTCTCTCACAAGTGGAAACTAGAGAAAAATAGGGAAGAAGAGAGACTTAGATAAATGAGGAGAAAGAGCAGTAGAAAAAGAATTGGGCGAGGCAGGTGGGCAGAGGGGAAAGGAAGCCTGAGGAAGGGAACCGGTCACGTAATGTTATACCCATAGGTGGAGGCATCACTCCCATCTCACTAGCGTGGATGGGGAGGAAGAGGAGGAGGCAGTGCAGGACGTGGACGGATGCGCGCCCAGGGCTGTGCCCTGTGCGAGGTATCGCTTTGGACCTCACTATGCAGTATAATTATAATGCACCAATAAAAGTATATTTTATTTTATTTTATTGTTTTTATTTTTATTTTTTTCGGTACTGGGGATGGAACCCAGAGGCATTCTACCTCTGAGCTACATACCCCCAGCTCCTATTTTTTATTCTTTAATTTGAAACAGGGTCTCACTGAGTTGCAAAGGGCCTCACTAAGTAGCAGCTGAGGCTGTCCTCGAACTGCGATCCTCCTATCTCATCCTCCCAAATGCTGGGATTACAAGCGTGCGCCACCACGCCCGACTTAAAAGTATATTTTAAAATGACAAAGAGGTGTCTTTTATGGCCTCGACTGGAATGGCGTATTGTCAACATGGAATTATAAGCCAGCGGCAGCTCGGCATGGATTCCACTTCCCTGGCTCTGAGGGTCCATGGATAGGCCTCAAGCTAGCACGGGCTCCACCGCCCTTCCTCTGGGAACTTGTCTCCCAGCTTTTTGAATTATCCCGAACACTAGATGCCCATGTTTTCCCTGCCTGCCATCTTCAGTTCTGCCCTGGCTTGGAACCTTCTCCATCCCCTATCCCTCAAAACCTCTTAGCTGTGGTGGCACACGCATGTAATCCAAGCATTCTGGAGGCTGAGACTAGAGGATCACAGTTCACGGCCAGCCTCAGCTACTTAGTGAGGCCCTCCGCAACTCAGTGAGACCCTGTTTCAAAATAAAGAATAAAAAATTAGGTAGGGGGTGTAGCTCGGAGGTCAAATGCCTCTGGGTTCCAGCCCCATCCCCGCAAAAAAATAGAATAAAAAATAGGGCAAGGTGTGTAGCTCAGAGGTTGACTGCTCCTGGGTTCCATCCCCAGACCTGCAAACAACAACAAAAACAACCTCTTGGCCCAGTATCCCATCTCCTGGGAGCCTCCAAAAGATCCCTCCAGAGATGCTGAAAGGGAAGCAGGTCTGGGCAGGTACACAGGACATGGGCAGATCTCCACTGATGGGAGGACTTTTCACTTTTCTTTTCTTTTCTTTCTTTCTTTCTTTCTTTCTTTCTTTCTTTCTTTCTTTCTTTCTTTCTTTTTTTTTGCATTACTAGGGATGAAATCCAGGGGCATTCTACCTCCAAGCTACACCCCCAGCCAGATTTTTTATTTTTTATTTTGAAACAGGGTCACACTAAGTTACAGAGCGCCTCACTAAGTAGCTGAGGCTGGCCATGAACCTGTGATCCTCTGGTTTATTATTATATATATATTATATTTATTTTATTATTTATTTATTTTATTAGTGAAACAGGGTCTCACTAAGTTGCTGAGGCTGGCCTCAAACCTGCGATCCTCCCAGCTCCACCACTGGCCCCTGGGGGGTCTCAGAAATGACCTGTATCATCACCTAAGAGGGTGTGCCAGCTCATCCCTCGGCCCTCCTCTCTAACTATTTCAGATGCGATTTCAGACATACAGAAAAGTTGTGAAAATAGTGCAAAGAATTCATGTCAAATTGATTCTTCAAAGGCTAGGATTTTGCTGTATTGCTTCATTTGTGTGTGTGTGTGTGTGTGTGTGTGTGTGTGCGTGTGTGTGAATTGTATGAGAGCAAATTGCACATTTGAGGCCCCTTCACTTCAGAGTGTCTTTCCTAAAAACAAGCCATTTTATAACACCATCACCATGCAACTATTTTTAAAAAATTAAGAAATAAGCAGTAACAACAAAGCTACTCTCCAAACTATGGGCTTCATAAGAATTTTACCAATTTGCCAATATGTGCACTATTGTGTACACACACACACACACACACACACACACACACACACACACACCCTGGTTCACGTTTGCATTGATTTAATCTCCCTTAATTTGGAACATTTGCTCAAGTGTACGTTTCAAGCCATGGATATGTTCAAATGGACAGCCCGGCTTTTTTTTTTTTATTGGTGCACTGTATTCATACATCATAGTGGGATACAAACTTTTGTAGACATACATGCACACATCACCCAGTCAGCCCCCACCCGATCCCCACCCCACTCCCTCCCCATCCCTCCTTCCCATGCTTGGCTTAGTGGTTGACATCTAGTATTAGAGCAATTTATCCAAAATTAAAGATGATAATCTCACATAACAGTTTCATTTGTCTGATACCAAGCTTTTGATAACTTAAAGATAACATTTCAATACTTTGTTTTGCTTTCTTTCTTACCAGAGAATATTTTTTTCTTTTTTTGGGGGGGTGAAACTATCATATATTTATATATTTATTTTTCAGGAAAAAAAATCTATCCTAATATGGAATATGAACTCTAGATACCCAAAACAATCTCGAAGAGGAACAAAGCTAGAAGATATATATTTTCTGATTTCAAACCATATAAAGCTACTATAATTGAAACAGTGTAGTACTGTTTTAAAGGCAGATATATAAACCATTGGAGTTAAATAAAAGCCTAGAGCTAAATTCTTCCACCTATTGTCAAGTTATTTTTGACAAGGTTTCCACGAACATTTGTTGGGGGAAATAATAATCTTTTAACTCAATATTGTTGAAAAATAATAATTACATGAAAAAGAATAAAATTGGACACTTACCTAATCCCATATACAAATATTAACTCGAAATAGATAAAAGACCTAAATATAAATCTTAAGACTATAAACTTTTAGAAGAAAATCTGGGTCATAAAACAAACAACATTGAAATTGGGAGTGATTTCTTGGATATGATTTCAATGGCACAGGCAACAGAAGAGTATACAAACTCCCTAAGAAATAAAAAAAAATATTGTATATCCAAAGACAATGTAAACAGTTAAAAGTTACTGATTGAATGGGATAAAATATTTCTAAATGCTATATCTGAAGGTATATGTAATATTCCAACTAGAAATCCTAAAAATTAACAACAATAAAAGCAAACAATACAATTTAGAGATAGGTAAAAGACTAACATAAGTAATGAATCTCCACAGATAACTAATCTTAGTTTCTTAGTTGTCTGTTGGATGGAAAATCTTGTTTCTCTGGTTCTGGTGTGTGTTACCTATTTCTTCTTTGTAGTTAATCTCTTTGAGTATTTTCTCTAGCACTGGTTTTGAAGACATAAATCCCTTCAGTTTCTGTTTGTCATGGAAGCTTCTTATTTCTCCATCTAATTTGATAGAAAGTTTTGCTGGGTAAGAAATTTTTGGCTGGAAGTTGTTTTCTTTCAGAGTTTGGAATATGTTACTCCAAGCCCTTCTGGCTCTCATGACTTGGTTTGGGAAGTCTGGAGTGATTCTAATTGGTTTGCCTCTGAATGTCACTTGGCCCTTTGTTTTTGTTGCCTTTAAGATTCTCTGCTTGGCTTCCACATTGGTCATTTTGACAATTATGTGGCGTGGGGATCCTCTTCTCTGATCCTGTCTAAAGGGAGTTCTATAAGTTTCCAGGACCTGTGTATCAACCTCTTGCTCTATGTTTGGAAAATTTTCTGTTATTACTTCCATGAAGAGATTGTTGATCCCTTTGGTTTCACTTTCTTTTCCCTCCTCTATTCCAATTATTCTTAGGTTAGCTCTCTTAAAATGGGCCCATATTTCTTCAATATCAGATTCCTGCTGTCGGATATTTTTTTCTAGATTAGAAACTATGCGTTCATTTTTGGAATGATCATCTTCTAAGAGCGAGATTCTGTTCTCCATGTGGTCTAATCGGTTGTTTGTGCTTTGAATTGAGGCCTTTACTTCATTAATTGCATCCTTTATCTCTTTTTGGCTCTCTCTGAGTTCTTTTTGAAGCACCTCTATTATTTCTACAGTTATTTTCCTGATTTGATCTTCTAGAAATCTCTGATTTTCTGTTTTATCGGGTTCTGATGTTGTGGGGTTGTGGGCATTCATTGCTCCAGTGTTATTCCTCTTTCCCATGATTTCGGATGTTTGTGCCTTCTCTGGGTTCTTCCCTTGGGTCACTATGACTTCACTTAAGGTGCTCTGGATCTCGAGTCTGTAGGATCTCAGACCCCATTACTCCTTTACTGGGTTGTATCACGGAGTCTCTGACCCAGGGAGTCGATAGAGGCTGCTTTAAACTATGGGGGGTGCCTGGTTGCACGTTCTCCTATGGTGTGATATCTCTGCCACCGCCACTCTCCCACTGGGTCAAGTCCCTGGGAGTACAGTACTGGGATTTCTCCTCTGGGGCCCACAATTTGACTCACTGTTCTTAAGTTCGCAGATGTAGCTGTACTGGACTCGGTGAATTCACTGCTGCTGCCACTGCTGGCAATATGGCGCCGCTGCTACGCCCTCGGCCATGAGGCTGGCGTATTTTTTCTTGGTTTTGAGTTCCACTCTGCGTCCCTGCAGCGTGTGCTGAGCTCAGCCATTGGGAGCTTTAGATGCTCCCTGTGCCGAATAATCCCACCTGGCTGTTCCACAGCGGCTCACCCTGGCTTGCTGTAGCCGTCCGGTGAAGTCACTGCTGCCGCCAGCAGTAAAGTGATGGTGTTTTCTGGCTATGAAAGGCGCTGATTTTGTGGTAATGGAGATTGGTGTTAGCGGGGCTCTTAAGCCCCGCTTTTCTTGGTCGCCATCTTCCCGGAAGTCCTCCTGTTGACTGACTTGTCTTTCAGTGCGGGCTTGTTTCATGTTTCCTTGTGATTAGACTATGTTTTTGGCAGGAACACCGGGACAGCAATGTTTTCTTCTTAGAGCATTGTATCAATAAACACATGCTGTCAATTAATCTCCTTACTGGGAATATTAACTTTGCTTGCTCAGTTAAGATGATGTCTTCCAGGTTTCTCTACTACAAAGTGACAATTTCCCACCTTGTACGTAGTATCCAATGGCAAGAGACTTTGAGACTATATAAAAAGGTAACACTCATCAACTCTTTGTGATTGGTCGATGCTCCTTGTCTAAACCAATCATTAGTAGTACCTGAGTATGTCTGTGAACCGCGATCCTCCTGTCTCAGCCTCCCAAGTGCTGGGATTACAAGCGTGCGCCACCATGCCCAGCTTAACCCTTGACTTCCACCTCCCACTTGAATCCCTGAGTCACTCTTCTTGCTCCCTTCTTAAAACCAAAATCCTTGCCATGGCCCATAAGTCCTGTCTGGGCTCCCCTCCCGACCTCCCTGTCTCCTTAGTCCCATTAAGTGACTCCTCTCACTCTCTAGTCCTGCTTCCTCCACCTATTTGCAGGCTTTTGAATATGCCACAGCTACACCCTTCCAAGGGTCCTCTGCACATATTGTTCCTGCAGCCAACGAAAATCCCTTTCTCTTCACTTTGGCAACTATTATCCCTATGTATTCCAGGGTTCATCTCAGTTACTTCTCCCTCAGGGAAGCCTCCTGTGAGTCCTGGACCTGGCTGAGACTGCCTGATTTTTGCTTTCATAGCCTTCATTGTAGTAGAATTTTTCTTAACCAACCTCCATTTAATTGTTTTCCCAGATTCAGTAACTGTGTTCATCAGCTTTCTGTTACCATAAAAATAAAAATGCCTGAGATGGCATGCAAAGATCAAAGAATTCTTTGCCTCCTGGTTTTTAGTCCATGTTTGGCTGGTCTTATTGCTTTTGTGCCTGGGATGAGGTGGTGCATCATGGTGGGTGCACATGCAAAACTATTCATCTTATGGTCAAGATACAAAAAGGAGAGGAAGAAGAAGGGGCTGGGTCCCAATATCCCCTTCAAGGCCACGCCCCCAATTACCTAACTTCCTCCCGCTGGGTCCCACCACTTAAAGGTTCAATTCTCTTCCAGTAGACCACAGGCAGGGGAGCAAGACCTCAATGCATTGGCTTTGGAAAGGTACTCCACATTCAAAATATGGCACCTACATTTTCCACCTCTCTATGAAGCGTGCTAATTGGCACCCACAGTATCCTGCATGCTCGTGGCTGGTAGGCCACTCTTGAATATGGCTGCATATGGCTGCTTCTTCTGGTTTACTGTTTATTTATCAAGAGTCATTTGTGCCTTGACAGGTTGAGACAGGAGCATCAGAGCTTCAAGCCCAGCCTCAGCAACTCAGCAAGACCCTGAGCAACTTAGCAAGACCCTGTTTCAAAAATTAAAAAAATATAAAGCACTGGGGGTGTAGCTCAGAGGTAGAATTCTCCTGTGTTCAATCCCTAGCACCAAAAATAAAGTTCATTTGTATTTATTTCTGAATTGATTCATGCTAGTTGTGCATGTTACTGTAATATAATTGAATTAGATATCATGTAAGCCAATGAAATGTGAGCTCAAAAGGTAGTCACTTATCTAAAAGCTAAACTGAATAATTTGGAAAGACCTGATGAAGTGCCTAATCACCTTTAAAGGTGAACAAAACAATCATAAAAGGCTGGGGAGTGCATTATAAAGCTATAGACTATCCTGCAGTGAGATTCCCTTTCAAGCAAGTCTTTACCTCCTCCCTCCACTTTAAAGAAGTGAAAACAGGAAGTCACAGATGATGCATGAAGGGTGCGGTCTGCACGAGAAAGAAGATTCATGTGGCTACCCCTGTGTACCCGCACATGCATATTTTATGTTAAATAAGTATTTATAGTGTAATCTTTTCTTGCAATTCCTTCCCCAGTGGATCAAAACCTGTGTGAAGGTCATGACTCTGCCCTGCTCCTTTTAGAACCGCCCACAGAATGTGCAGCGCCCAGTGCAAAGTGGAAACATGTGGCTCCATGATCCAATGCATTAGGAATTTCAAGATGGCGGCACTGCAGCGTTAGACCAAGGGCAGGCTCTGTCTAAGTGCAGCACCCTGAGACTCTTTGGGTGACACCCATGGAGCTGGTTTGCACGTTCGTCTCCCGGCGCAGAACTTGGCAATTAGCAGGCGCCTGTAACGTGCTGGGCTCTTCTCTAGACGCTGCAATACATCAGGGAGCCAGAGACACAGATCCTGGCCCTCGTGTAATTTCTATTAACAGTATCAGGAGTCAAGGAGACGTGTAATAAACAATAAATAACGCACGTGGCAAATACACTTGACACCAAGTGCTATAAAGATAAAGAAAACAAGGAAGAGGAATAGGAAGTGATAGAGGGAGGGGTAGAGATCAATAAATATTTGCTGGACAAAGATGATGAATTTCTAACCGACACTCAAAGGAGAATAAAATGGCAAAATGTAACTAGAAATTAAAAAAACATGTCTAGGAAATAATAGCAAAAGAAAATGAAAACCAGGGGAAAATAAAATAAGAGATGTTTGAGCTTCACATTTGGTTTTGAGCTTCCAGGTAACCAAGCAAAAAACAAACAAAAAAATCAACTACATAATTTTCATTTTCATAAAGAGTTTATGTAGCTGGGTGTGGTGGGGCATATCTAAAATCCCAGTATTCGGGAGGCAGAGACCAGACAATCTCAGATTGCAGACCAGCCTCAGCAACTTATCAAGACTGTCAGTAACTTAGTGAGACCCTGTTTCAAAATAAAAAAAAAGAAAATGAAATAGGGCTGAAGGTGTATATCAGAACTAAAATGCCCTTGTGTTCAATCCCCAGTAGCAAATATGGATCCAAGATACATATATATGTATATCTTAGGGATATAAATAGAAATAGTGTTATATCTTTTACTTCCTTAGAGAACCAAATAAGACTGAAGCTGTAAAAAGTAGATAAACAACTATGATCTGCAAGGAAGTATAAGTATCAGAATAAGTATCAGAATCCTTTCACAAGATAAAAACAATTGTTTTTGCGTTGGAACTTTTTTTTTTTTTTTTTCTTTTCCAGTACTGGGGATGGAAGCCAGGGGCATTCTACCTGTGAGCTACACCCTCAGCCTTCTTTTTTTTTCTTTTTTTTTTTTTTTTTTTGCAGGTCTGGGGATGGAACCCAGGGGCATTCGACCTCTGAGCTACAGCCCCTGCCCTATATATATATTTTTTATTCTTTATTTTGAAACCGGGTCTCACTGAGTTGCAGAGGGCCTCACTAAGTAGCTGAGGCTGTCCATGAACAGCGATCCTCCGGTCTCAGCCTCCCAAAAGCTGGGATTACAAGCGTGCGCCACCATGCCCGGCTCCTATATTTTATTCTCTATTTTGAAACAGGGTCTCACTGAGTTGCAGAGGGCCTCGCTAAGTAGCTAAGGCTGGCCACAAACTGAAATCCTCCTGTCTCAGCCTCCCGAATGCTGGAATCTTGATGAACAGGAAGATGGATGGAGCCTATCACACTGAGTAAGATCAGTCAGACTCGGACAATCAAGGGCCACATGATTTTTCTAATATCTGGGAGTTAAAAGAAAAAAAGAAAATAAGGGAACTCGTAAAAATTGGGAGAGAGACCAGGAGCGTAGTTGAAAGGGATCAGGGAAGGGACAAGGGGAGGGGAAAAGGAAGGGAAAGAAATAGACCAAATAATTGTTATGTACATATTTGAGTGTATTACTGTGGACCTCAATATCATGTACAGAGAGAGGAGGAAGGGAAGGAAAGAGGAGGTAGGGGAAAGAAAACAGAACATTATTATTTTTTTTTTAATTTCATTCTACTGGAGGTTGAGCCCAGGGGAATTCTACCGTGATCCTCCGGTCTCAGCCTCCCGAATGCTGGGATTACAAGTGTGAGCCACCACACCTGGCTTATTTATTGATTTTTTGATGCTGGGGATTGAACGCAGGGACGTTCTGACTCTGAGCTACACCCTGGGCCCTTTATAAAAAAATATTTTTTTAAAAATTTTGAAATGGGGTCCTGCTGAGTGGCTGAGGCTGGTCTCAACCCTGTGATCCTCCAGTCTCAGTCTCCCAAATTCTGGGATTATAGGTGTGTGCCTCCATGCCCAGCTGCTTACCGACTTCTTTGATTACTAACTTTGGACTTCCCTCTGGGTTCAATATTTTTCTTTCCTAAGATACATACTCTCAGAATCTTTTACACACAGGTCCTATAATAGTAGATTATCTCGGTTATTTATTTAAAATACCTGTATTTTTCCAGGTGTGGTGGTGCACACCTGTAATGCCAGTACTTGGGAGGCTGAGACAGGAGGGTTACAGGTTTTAAGCCAGCCTTAGTGAGACCGTCAGCAACTTAGCAAGACCCTGTTTCCAAATAAAACATAGGCTGGGAATGCAGCTCAGAGGTAGAATGCCCCTGGCTTCAATCCCTAGCAAAACACACACACACACACACACACACACACACACACACACACACACACACATATATATATATATATATATATATAATAAATAAATAAAATATCTTTATTTTCCCTTTTAAAAATGATTTTTTAAATGAGTTAAAGAAGATAAACATAAAGGCTGATGATTCTTCCTCTCAGCACTTTGAAATGATTGCTCTATGAACAGGACTTCTGGCATCTGCCATTTGGGGTATGTGTGTGTTAGGGATGGAGCCCAGGGGCACTCTACCTCTGAGCTACACCCCCAGCCCTATTTTATTTTTATTTGGAAACAGGGTCTCGCTAGGTTGATGGGAGTCTCACCACCTGCTGAGGCGGTCCTCCCGTCTCAGCCTCCCAAGCACCGGGATGACAGACATGGGCCACCATGCCCGGCCTCCCTTGGGTTTTGAGCACCCAGTTATCGCTCAGTCTGACTGTTGTTCTTTTGTGGAAATCCACATGGCTCTTGGGGTGTTTTTAAGATCTTTTTGTTCAGCTTTGTAAGACGTTTGACGATGTCGTTCAGTACTGAGTTCTCTTTTCTCTCTTAGGACACGTTTCCTGCTTCTGCAGATTGATTTCTTTTATAGGTTCTGGAAAATTCTTAGCGGTCTTAAGCTCGTTGGTTGTTTCCTCTCGTTCTCTTAATGTTCTTCTGAAATTCCTATGAGTCATATGTTGACCCTCATCCTAGCCTCTGTGACTCTTCATCTTGCTTTTACATTCTATCTTTTAATGTCTCTGGCCTGTGTTTCAGGCGATTTTCTCAAATCTTCCAGTTCCTTCAGGTGTAAACCAATGTCAACTACCACATGGTTCTTTTTTTTTTTTTTTTGGTGGTGGTACTGGGGTTCCTGGAAGCCCTTCTACCTCCGGGCAACACTCCCAACCCATTTTATATTTTTATTTGGAAACAGAGTCTCTTAAGCCAACGCGGCTGGCTTCGAACCTGCACGATCCTCCTGTCTCCGCCTCCCAAGCGCGGGGATTACAAGCGTGCGCCACCACGCCCGGCTGGTTCTTATCTAAATTGTACTTTTTCCCCCCTCAAATCTGTCTGGGTTCTTTCTTTATAGTGTCAAATTTTTTCTTTTTTCTCTTACAATATTTTTTCTCTTATATATTTGAAAACACTAATTTGTAGTATTTCTCCATGAGCTATACCTCCTGCTCTTTTTATTTTTAACACAGGGTACACACTAAGATGCTGAGGCTGGCCTTGAACCTACAACCCTCTTGTCACAGCTTCCCAAGCACTGGGGTTACAGGTGTGCACCACCACGCCAGGTTTAGCTCTATTTTTAAAGATTGTTAGTAGTCTTCACCTATGGCTTCTTGTATCTGTTAATGCTAGCTAATGGTGGGTGGTGAGATTATAACTTGAAAATTCACAGCTGGGCCTGATGGCACATGTCTGTATTCCCAGCACTCAGTGGGCTAAGGTAAAAGGATCACAAGTTCAAGGCCAGCCTGGGCAATTTAGTGAGATCCTGTCTCAAAAAAAAAATAGATAGATATATATATAGAGATAGATAGATAGATAGATAGATAGATAGATAGATAGATAGATAGATATAGGTAGATAAGCAAGACAGGCATGGTGGTGCACTCTTATAATCCCAGTACTTGGGAGGCTGAGATAGGAGGATCAAAGGTTTAAGGACAGCCTCAGCAAGTAGTGATAAGCTCAACAACCTAGCAAGATCCTACTTCAAAATAAAAATAAAATAGGCCAGGCGTGGTGGCGCACGCTTGTAATCCCCATGCTTGGGAGGCGTAGACAGGAGGAGCGTGCAGGTTCGAAGCCAGCCTTGCTAGCTTAAGAGACCCTGTTTCCAAATAAAAATATAAAAACAGGTCTGAGAGTATAGCCTGGAGGTAGAAGGGTTTCCAGGAATCCCAGTACCACCAAAAAAAAAAAAAAAGTTAAAAATAAAATAAAATATAATTAGGATGTAGCTTGGAGGTAAAATGCCCCTGGGTTCAATCCCCAGTAACACACACACACACACACACACACACACACGTTAGGGGCCAGGGTTCTGGGGGTGTAAGTCAATGGTTAAGCACTTGTCTAACCTGCGATGGCCCTGGGTTCATCCTCAGCACCGTGTCCTGCCAGGGACATCTCACGAGTGAGCCTCCCTGGGATCCCAGCAGCATCACCTCGAAGCGTGACCTCTTGTTATGTTGTTGACTTAGGGGCTCCTGGATTACACAAGCAACGTAAATGCAGACTCCAGGTCCCTCAAGGTGGGCACGTGGTTATGAGATCGCAGACACCAGATCTTTTTCTTCTACTCACAGCCTCAGCTCAACAGACAAGCTTTGTTGGCCCCTCCCTTTGCAGGGAGCAGAATATTTCCTTATCAATCTTTTCCTGACTTTCTGCGAAGGCTTTAATTCCAACTCTGCCTAGCCTTGCCCAAGGCCTCGTGTTCAATATTTCTATGGAACCAAAAAGAAAGTCATTCTAGGGTTGAGGGTGTGAGTCATGGGAGCAGCGTCTGCCTGGCACTGGCAAAGCTGTGGGTTCAAAGGAAAGCCCCATTTAACTTATTTATAAAAATGTAAAGTTCTGGAAAACAAATCCCCAAGCCTTTCTACAGAAATAGCCTTGAAATGGGAGAATTTGGGGGTCATCTCATCTATAGAAGGAGTTTGGGAATGGGAGAGTTTGGGGGTCATCTATTGTAGGAATAGATGGTGTCATCTATTTATGTCTCACTGTAGACATGAATGGTCAAAAACATTAATTTGATTGTTTCCTCTTACCTGGACATTAAAAATTAAGCTCTTTAACACAGTCTACAGAAAACAGTGTGGCTGGGGTTGGGTATGGAGCTCAGTAGTCACGTGCTTGCCTAGCATGCACCACAAAATAATAATAATGATAATAATAATGATAATAATAATAATAATAATAATAACCAAAAATGTCTGCCTGATACCTGCTTTTGCACACCATGATTTCTAGCCACACAGACAGCTCATAGCTTGTGGCTCTAGAAACTTCCATACATCTACAACTGCCAGGCTTAAGCTATGCCATGCCCTTCTCCTAACGGGTCCTTCTTTATTTCCAGAAACTTCTATTCTCTGGCCAAGGCAAACTTCAAATATTGGCTCCCCTGTCACACTCTCTCCAACTTCCCAAAACATAATTAATCCCTGTCCTGCGCTCCCATTGCATTTGAACAGACTTTCTTTATAACGTTTATCACGTTGAACAAAGGCTTTGTTTTTATGCTTTAACAAGATTCAGAACTTTTTTTGAGGGCCAAGGCAAGGTTTTATACATCATCCCCAGCATTTAGCGCACTATTTGGCATGGAGCAGAGAGTCATAAATGCTATAGCAATTTTCTTGAATTTCAAGGCTATTCAACTCTTGCCCAGAGAAATACAGCCTGAGGCCATAATGCCGTTGTGTGTTATAAGAACACTTATTGTTCAGCATCTCCACACAGCTGCCAATAGTCAGGGGTGCTAGGTTAGTTACAACGTGGAGTAAGAAAGCTTAATGTCTACAATTTCTATTAGGTCTTAGTCCTGATTCCTGGCTACATTCCACTCCTATATCTGACTTAGCAGGCGTTTATAATCTAGGACAGACCACACAGATTCAGAACATAAAGACGGTGCCAAATACAACCAGATTGTCTCACTTGTAACCCCACAGCAGGGTGGCTCGCGTGAAGCTAGTGCTCAGGGGACCAGGGGAGACCACAAACCTAGGACTCTATCTTATTCATTTTCTATGTACCTGGCACTTACTAGGTGCAGAAGAACTGCTTACTGGACTCAGTGAGTGTTGACTTAATGGATAACTGGAAAAAATGTAACTAGGTAGAGAATGAATGCATAAGAAAATCTCGAGTCAAAAGATGAAGAGAAGAAAAACCAAAAGGTTATCATTATGGATGAAGAGGAAAAAATAATGTTCACGAGTCTTTGGGTTTTGTCTCAATCATTCATGCTAGCTAGCCTTATTTGTTTGTTCCATTTACCCACACATAAATTTATGTATCCATCCATCCATCCATCCATCCATCCATCCATCCATCCAACCAACCAGTCATTCCACCCCTCCACCCATCTATCCCATCCATTCACCCATCCATCCCATTCATTCATCCCATTCATCCATCCATCAATCCATCCCATCCATCCATCTATCCATCCACCCATCCATCCAACCAGCCATTCCATCCCTCTATTCATCCATCCATCCATCCATCCATTTATTCATCCACTTATCATTCATTCACTCTAGAAAGATTTTCCAACCATGTACTATAAGCCAAGGACTGTGCTCTGTGTTTGAGGATTTCAGTGAATTATTTAAAAAAAAAGCCTTCTGACCGGGCATGGTGGCGCATGCTTGTAATCCCAGCATTCGGGAGGCTGAGACTGGAGGATCGCAGTTCACGGACAGCCTCAGCTACTTAGTGAGGCCCTCCACAACTTAGTAAGACGTTGTTTCAAAATAAAGAATAAAAAATAGGGCAGGGGGTGGAGCTTGGAAGTCGAATGCCTCTGGGTTCCATCCCCAGTACTGCAAAAAAAAAAAAAAAAAAAAAAAAAAAAAAAAAAGGCTTCTGATTCTCTAGCTATAAGATGGTATTGTTGATGGGCCGGGAGCTAGTGTTTCCAAAAACACTTGTTCTGTGGTTTTCTTATTCAGCATCCTCTCTGCCAAACACTGTACGAGGCACCAGGAAGTCTCTTCTCCCAGGTACTCATTCACTCAGCAGTTCTTCTGCCAAGCACGGAGAGGGGTTCTGCTTTCAGAGCTCTTAGGCGACGGCAGTGACAGGGCTCAGGCTATAGACAAGTCAAAAAGTAAGTGAACATATGTGGATAATTACGAGGCCCCACAAAACAACATAGGAGAAAAGAGCCAGAGATTTCTCAGAAAGCAGACTATTCCCAGAGATCTGAGTACCTGCTGTCTATCTGGGGTCTTTGGGCCGAGCTGTGACCTGGCCTGGGGGCAAAGAAGACAGTTCTTGGATAGAACAGGGCCAGAAGGCCAAGCCTGTGAGGGACACAGGCGGCGTCTCTGGCCCTGCACGACACGTCAACAGGGAGAGTTCCTTGCCCTGTGGCCCAGGGTGACCCTCTGGAGTGGAGCTGGTCTTCTGGAAGGGCAAATGTCTGCCTTCCAGCCACTCACATAAAACCCTCACGCTGCCCTGTTGGTGGGGAACTTTGACTCTCTGGTGACCTGGTTTTGAACTAGTGACCCGGAGGTGAATGACTCCGTATCTCGTTACTAATTCCCCACAGCCACCTGCCTCTTGCCAGGCACAAGCAGCAGGACTTGGGGAGGCTGAGGACAGAAGCCCAGCAAAGGGCCGTGTTGCCATCAGCAGAGCACACACCCCAGTCTTGCCATCTGTCCTCCTGCCACCCTCCTTCAGCCCAGCCTGGCTGAATAGGTTTAGGAAGAGGTCAAGGTCACGCTGCTGCCGACCTCCACAGATGGATGCAGCCGAGGCCCCGGCTGTGGTCCAGCTCAGACATCAGTGCTCAGGGTCCCCACACGCTCCTCCCTCAGGGTGGACTTAGGCAGAAAGAGGCAGGGAGCTCAGCCACGCGGGATCTGATTAGAGCAGAAACTATAAGGTATCCATCTGATTCCCCTCCTTTCCACCCCCTTCCTTCTGGGCCCACCTTGACTTTCTCAATTTCCAATCTTACAAGTGACCTAGGCTCTCTTGACCCTCAAGAGACCATCGCCCCGTCTCCGAGACTCATCAGGAACATGCCTTCCACCCAGGAACCAGACCAAATACAGACAAGAGGAAGACATTTAGCAACATCCCAGGGGCTCAGTTTTCATTTTCTCCTTTCCCAGCTTGTAAAGCCCAGAAAGTGCCCATTCCCATGGTCCACTGGGCCAAGGCTCATCCCCTGAGGAAAAGCCTAGATTCTCAGGTGCACTATGTGAGCTGCAGGCTCCTCCTAGGAGCCAGGCTGCAGCTTCTGAGGGTTTAGAGAAGCAGCTAGGACATCAGACGCACAGAATTTTTGCTCCAGCGGGTGCAATAGCTCTGTGCCTCATACTGTCATTACACAAGCTGGTACGTGTGACATTTTCTCTGTGGAGGGGTCTGTGATACAGGCAAGTAGAACTGCTGTGTCTTTTCTTAAAATTATGGCCTTAACCATGTTGAGTATATTTTTTGTAAGAGCATATGTTGGATTGCACTGAAATAGCCACCTCATACACCTGTTTCCTCCACCAAACTATGAACTCTTAAAGACAAGAGAGCCCATTTTTGTTCATTTGGGTTTCCACGTTGATGAAGACAAAATTTATGCAGATGAGCCAGAAACTGTATTCAAATTCTATGTTGTGTCTCTTCAGATTTCTTATAGAGCTTATATCCAACATAGATCTAATATGTTAGAGGTGGGAAATATCTCTTTGCAAAAAAAAAAAAAAATCAAAGTTTACTTAAAAGAAACTGTATCAGTCAGCTTTCAGTTACTGTGACACAATACCCAAGAAAAGCCACTTGAAGGAGGAAAGGTTCCAGAGATTTCAGTCCACTGTCCGCTGGCTTTATTGCTTTTAAGCCTGTGGCAAGACAGGATATCATGGAGAGAACTCAGGTTGGAGAACAGCACTCACCTCATGGCAACCGGGAAGGAACGAGAGCTTGTTCATATAACAAAGCCTCTCCCTCAAACACATTATGCATCTCAAATGGATTAATCTCATGAGGCCGGAGCACTTATGATCCAATCACCCGAAGGGTCATCGCTGAACCCTGCCGCTCTGGGGATTAAGACTTCAGCACATGAGCTTTTGAGGGGACATTTCAGATCAAGACAGTGAGCTTTGTGCTGGGAGTGTAGCTCAGTAGTGTAACACTCAGAGGGCTGAGTGTTCAATTCCCCGCACCAGAAAACTCTGAGCTTCAAACCGGATATGATCCAGTTAACACAGAATCAGCTTGCTCCCTGGTGATAACAAAAAGGCTCGAGTTACATGGGGGGGAGAAATGAGTATCACTCCAAATCAGTTGGCAACATACCTTTGGGGTCACAAAAAGGAAGTCTTGACTCAATTATGCCATCGGATTGCCAGCCTCCGAGGCCTCACCAGCCTCCAGCCTCGGGGCTGTCCCTGGATTTCACCAAGCCGAAGATTGTCAGGAGACCATGTCATGCTCTTTATGACATAGCTGATATTTGAGTGGCCATTTTATACAGGAACAATTTCTGCAAACACCATCCCAGATTCAGTATCTCCTCCCTTTTTCTTTCTCTCTCTCTTTCTTTCTTTCTTTCTTTCTTTCTTTCTTTCTTTCTTTCTTTCTTTCTTTCTCCTTCTCTTTCCCTTCCTTCCTTCCTCCCTCTCTTCCTTCCTTCCTTTCTTCCTTCCTCCCTTCCTTCCTTTGTGCTAGATATTGAACTCAAGTGCATTCTAATCTCTGAACTACACCCCCCAGCCCTATTTTATTTGTTACTTGGAAACAGGGTCTCACTAAGTTGCTGAGGGCCTCACTAAGTTGTTGAGGCTGGCCTTGAACATGCAATTCTCCTGTCTCAGCCTCCCAAGTACTGGGATTACGGGCATGAGTCACTATACCCAGCACTGTCTCCTCTTTAGTTCATATTGAAGAAATTACATTTTATTCTGACTATTCCTCTTCACGTAGAATTCTTTTTTTTTTTTTTTTCAATTCTGGAAATGGAACCCAGGGGCATTCTACCTCTGAGATACACCTCCAACCCAATTTTTTATTCTTTATTTTGAAACAAGGTCTCACTAAGTTGCAGTGGGCTTCACTAAGTAGCTAAGGCTGGCCTCAAACCTGCGCTCCTCCTGTCTCAGCCTTCCAAGTACTGGGATTACAAGCATGTGCCACCACTCTTGGCTTAGGATTCTTACTATTCCTAGACAGAGAAAGAGAAAGCCGCCGTGGCAGGCGAAAGATCTGCTGCGGCTCCGTTGGCTTTGTCCTCTCCGACTGGCACTTCTAGGGGTCCAAATAGGACTTTCCTTCTTCTTACCCCTCCCAGCCTCTCAGTCTCAAAATCCACCTGACATGCCGTTTTCACAGTGCCCCCGCGCACTCCGCATGTGGTCAAGTTCCTCTGTCCCACTTCACTTTCTCTGTGAGCTAAAGCAAGTCACTGGGAGCCCCGTTTGACCTCATTTTCTTCCTCTTTAAATGAAGTACAAGCAACTGGAAGAGCTCAGAGTTTCCCTCCAGCTTCGAGTGCGTTGGTTCAGCGCAGTCTCCTGTTTCCGGCCCGGTTTGGGGGCGGGGGGCTTAGTAAATGTTAGTTAAATTGGTAATAGAATCCAGCGAGGCAATGGATGCGTCCTTCTTGGGGCGCTGGAGCAAGGAGGTGCCTGCTGCTAAGAGCTGACTGTCTCTAGCTTGCTGAATAAAATTAGCAAATTGCTTCCCTTTCTCTAAGGCAAGATTAACCCAAGGTCATGTGTCTAGTGAGAGCAGAGCTGAGACCAGCATGGGGATCTTCTGGTTCACTAAGATGCCCTGCTTGGAAATCAGGTCTTTAAATGGGGAAAGGACATGGAGGACCTCTTCATATTTACTATTTCTCTTTGTAGTCCTGAGGATCGAACCTGGGGACAGTCTACCTCTGAGCTACACCCCGTAGCCCTTTTTAAATTTTTAAAAAAATTTTTGAAACAGGGTCTCACTAAGTTGCTGAGGGCCTCACTAAATTGCTGAGGCTGGCCGCGAACCTGTGATCCTCCTGTCTCAGCCTCCCAAGTCCTGAGATTACAGGCGTGCTCCACCACGCCCGGCTAGATATCACTCTTTATCTAGACTCTGGGTGTAGAACAACTACCGCAGACTGGAGAACCAGCACGTGCCTTCAAGAAAGAGAGCCCCCGGGAGCCTCTAACCAACGTTGTCTCCTATCTGCAAGTGGAGATAAGCCGCCACCAAGTGCGCCGAGTGGCGTGGACCTGCTCCACCAGGGCTTGCCATTTCCTCCTGCAGACAGCTCGTGTCTAAGCTGGTGGCAAAGACTTCTGCTTCTGCAACCTCCTCCATGCGGGCGCCAGAGACTAGAAAGAGATGTGAGAGTCAGAGCTTAACCCTGAACGGTTTCCTTGAACTTAAACTTTCTGTAAGGTAGACATGGCTAGCTGTGTGCTCGAGGCAGCCCAGGCTGTAGGGAAAAGACCCGAGTGTCACCCCGATTCCTCCGGAAGCTCTCATCTACCTTTGGCTTCTCCCACTACGCTGCAGAGAAGGGCAGGAGAGGCCACCGCCCCTCTCCTTACCTGGCCCAGGCAGTCAGTGGCAGGCTTGGAACCAGATCCCAGCGCCCAGCACGCGGTCCCCACCGTCAGGGGCCATGGGGTTTTCTGTGAGGACGCCTAGCTCCGGACTGATGTGGGTTTCCATCCCCATGTCACCTGGCCAGGGGACTTGGAACAACTCTTTTATTCTCTCTGTGCTTGGCTTGACTCATCTGTCAAATGGGCACAGTGAGTTACCTCAAGAGATTGTTGTGGGGATTAAGTAGTAATTTTTTTTTTTTTTTTTTTTTTTTTTTGGTGGTACTGGGGATGGAACTCTTATCCGGGCTACACTCCCAGACCTATTTTATACTTTTATATTTTTGGAAACAGGGTCTCTTAAGCCAGCGCGGCTGGCTTCAAACCTGTGCGATCCTCCTGCCTCCGCCTCCCAAGCGCGGGGATTACAAGCGTGAGCCACCACGCCAGCTAAGTAGTAATTCTGAAACACCCATTGCTGCCTCTGAAAGACAGGGTGCGCTAAACTGATACTATCTGAGCAATTTCATCCAGGGAGATCTTCCCCAAAGTTTAAGAACTTCCTGGGCAGGAAAGAGAGGGGGCGGGGGGCTGGAAAGTGAGTTTGATCATTAGCCTCCTGCTTCAATGAAAGCAAATGCTCTGTTTTTTATTGCTTATGTCTGTTCCGTTTCTGAGAAAAGCCCCAAACCTCTGCCCTCGTCCCACCCCTCTTTCTGCAGATGATCAAGGAGGCCGGGGACCTTAGCCGTGTCACATGGCGGTCCCGCACGGTGCTGTGGGCGGTGTCCTGTGGCATCTAGAAGCCCAGGTCGCAGTTCTGCCGCCTGGGGTAGGGATCTGAGCCACCGCCTCCCAGCTCTGCCACCTTGAGCTGGTGGCTTAGCCTCCCTGTGCCTCAGTCTCCTCCTCTTTAGAATGAGGACTCGCAACGTGCTTGCTTCTGAGGCTTTGTGAAAATGAAGTACACTTATCTATCTAAAGCGCTCATAATGGCCAGCCAGCACGCTGTAAGTGTTCATTAGGGATTGTGGATTTAGCCCGGCGTGGCGGCGCACGCTTGTAATTCCAGCGTTTGGGAGGCTGAGACAGGAGGATCGCGGTTTGCGGACAGGCTCAGCTACTACTTAGTGAGGCCCTCTGCAACTCAGTGAGACCTTGTTTCAAAATAAAGAATAAAAAATAGAGCTGGGGGTGTAGCTCGGAGGTAGAATGACTCTGGGTTTCATCCTCAGTATTGCAAAAGAAAAAATGTATTGTAGATTTTATTTATTTATTTATTGTGGTACTATGAGTTGAATCCAGGCTGCTCTATCTCTGAACTATATTCACAACCCTTTTTATTTTTACCTTGAAACAGGGTTGCTAAATTGCCCATGCTGGCCTGGAATTTGCGATCCTCCTGTCTCAGCCTCCTGAGTTGCTGAGATTATAGGCGTGTGGCAGGGCATCGACTGGCTCTAATTATTATTAGAACATTTGACCCCATTTCATAGTTTAATAAAATTTATCCTTAAGTAGGAAATTCATGTGTGTGTGTGTATGTCTGGCACTGGGGATTGAATCCAGGGTCATTCTACCTTTGAGCTGTATCTGCAGTCCTATTTAATTTGTGTGTGTGTGTGTGTGTGTGTGTGTGAGAGAGAGAGAGAGAGAGAGAGAGAGAGAGAGAGAGAGAGAGAGAGAGAGAGAAGGGGTCTCACTAAGTTGCTGAGGCTGACTTTGAACCTGTGGCACTTCTGTTTCAGCGCCCCCCCCCCCAGTTCTGGGATAACAGGCATGTGTTACCACGCCCAGCTGAATATTCACTTTTAATATATGTATTGTTCTCTACTGCTGAGCTGGAGGTGAAGAGTCCCGGCAGGCTGAGGCAGGAGGAGTTCGGCTGACCCCCCTCCCTGAAGCTCCCTGGCTGGTCCAGGGACCCTTGCCGAGAGTGTGAGCGGTGGGGAGATGTGGTTAAATGAAAGGAGAAAACTATGAAAAAAAGGAGAAGCTAGAAAGAAGAGAGGTTCTGTTCTCAGCCACTTCTTCCTCTGTAGTCGTGACTTGGGATGGAAGTGTGGACCTGGGATATTGGGACATATTTTTGGGAGTGCCATTTTGGCCACTAGAGGTCAGTGGAACGTTTTCTATCTTCAGAGAGCCGGTCCTGTAGATGCGTACTAAGCGAGGTAAGACTGGCCACAAAACCTGCACCCCCTCAGCATCTCTGAGTGGACCTGGGTTGCGTTTGTTTTTTTCTAGGAGTCCAAGCCACCCACACTCTTCTCTCTGGCCCCTTCTGTGACCAGGCAGCCTTCACAAGGCCTGGCGCTGGGCCATGCTGGGGAGAGAGGCTGGTGTGTGGTTAGTGATTCATTTCTCCTCTCAAGACGACCGGCGAAGATTTTTTTTTTTTTTTCCCCTCGCCAACATTAAATCTATATAGTTTAATAGTGAAAAGATTGGTCTCTGAGATCTAGTAGACCAGTTTTCTTTTTTTTTCTTTTTTTTTTATTGGTGCACTGTATTCATACATCATAGTAGGATACATACTTTTGTAGACATACATGCACACTTTTCCCAGTCAGCCCCCACCCAATCCCCACCCCATTCTCTCCCTATCCCTCCCTCCCATGCTTGGCTTAGTAGTTGACATCTAGTATTATGGCAATTTATCTAAAATTAAAAATGATAATCTCACATAACAGTTTCATTTGTCTGATACCAAGCTTTTGATGACTTAAAGATAACATTTCAATATTTCTTTTTGCTTTCTTTCTTACCAGAGAATATTTTTTTCTATTTTTTAGGTGAAACTATCATATATTTATATATATTTTTTTCAGAAAAAAAAATCTATCCTAATATGGAATATGGACTCTAGATACCCAAAACGATCTTGAAAAAGAACAAAGCTAGAAGATATATATTTTCTGATTTCAAACCATATAAAGCTACAATAATTGAAACAGTGTAGTACTATTCTAAAGGCAGATATATAAACCATTGGAGTTAAATAAAAGCCTAGAGCTAAATTCTTCCCTATATTGTCAAGTTATTTTTGACAAGGTTTCCACGAACATTTGGTGGTGAAAATGATAATCTTTTAACTAAATATTGTTAAAAAATAATAATACATGGAAAAGAATAAAATTGGACCCTTACCTAATCCCATATACAAATATTAACTCAAAATAGATAATAGACCTAAATATAAATCTTAAGACTATAAACTTTTAGGAGAAAATCTGGGTCATAAAACCTCACAACATTGAAATTGGCAGTGATTTCTTGGTTATGATTTCAATGGCACAGGCAACAGAGGAGTATACAGACTCCCTAAAAAATAAAAAAAAAATTGTATATCCAAAGACAATGTAAACAGAGTTAACAGTTACTAATAGAATGGGATAAAATATTTCCAATTGCTATATCTGAAGGTATATTAATATTCCAAATAGAAATCCTAAAAATGAACAACAATAAAGGCAAACAATACCATTTAGAGATAGGTAAAAGACTAACATAAATAATGAATCTCCACAGATAACCAATATTAATTGTCTGTTGGATGGAAAATCTTATTTCTCTGGTTCTGGTGTGTGTTACCTATTTCTTCTTTGTAGTTAATCTCTTTGAGTATTTTCTCTAGTGCTGGTTTTGAAGACATAAATTCCTTCAGTTTCTGTCTGTCATGGAAGCTTCTTATTTTTCCATCTAATTTGATAGAAAGTTTTGCTGGGTAGGAAATTTTTGGCTGGAAGTTGTTTTCTTTCAGAGTTTGGAATATGTTACTCCAAGCCCTTCTGGCTCTCATGACTTGGTTTGGGAAGTCTGGAGTGATTCTAATTGGTTTGCCTCTGAATGTCACTTGGCCCTTTGCTTTTGTTGCTTTTAAGATTCTCTGCTTGGCTTCCACATTGGTCATTTTGACAATTATGTGGCGTGGGGATCCTCTTCTCTGATCCTGTCTAAAGGGAGTTCTATAAGTTTCCTGGACCTGTGTATCGACCTCTTGCTCTATGTCTGGAAAATTTTCTGTTATTACTTCCTTGAAGAGATTGTTGATCCCTTTGGTTTCACTTTCTTTTCCCTCCTCTATTCCAATTATTCTTAGGTTAGCTCTCTTAAAATGGGCCCATATTTCTTCAATATCAGATTCCTGCTGTCGGATATTTTTTTCTAGATTAGAAACTATGCGTTCATTTTTGGATTGCTCATCTTCTAAGAGCGAGATTCTGTTCTCCATGTGGTCTAATCGGTTGTTTGTGCTTTGAATTGAGGCCTTTACTTCATTTATTGCATCCTTTATCTCTTTTTGGCTCTCTCTGAGTTCTTTTCGAAGCACCTCTATTATTTCTACAGTTATTTTCCTGATTTGATCTTCTAGAAATCTCTGATTTTCTGTTTTATCGGGTTCTGATGTTGTGGGGTTGTGGGCATTAATTGCTCCAGTATTATTCCTCTTTCCCATGATTTCGGATGTTTGTGCCTTCTCTGGGTTCTTCCCTTGGGTCACTATGACTTCCCTTAAGGTGTTCTGGATCTCGAGTCAGTAGTATCTCGGACCCCACTACTCCTTTACTGGGTTTTATCACAGAGTCTCCGATCCAGAGAGTCGATAGAGGCTGCTTTAGACTGTGGGGGGTGCCAGGTTGCACGTTCTTCTATGGTGTGATATCTCTGCCACTGCCCCTCCCCCACTGGGTCAAGTCCCAGGGAGTACAGTACTGGGATTTCTCCTCTGTGGCCCGCAATTTGACTCACTGTTCTTGAGTACGCAGATGTAGCTGTACTGGCCTCGCTGAATTCGCTGCTGCTGCCGCCCGTGGCAATATGGCACCGCTGCTACGCCCTCGGCTATGGGGCTGGCATTTTTCTTCTTGATTTTGATTTCTACTCTGAATCCCTGCAGCGTGTGCTGAGCTCGGCCACTGGGAGCTTTAGATGCTCTCTGCGCGGAGAAATCCCGCCTAGCTGTTCCGCAGTGGCTCACCTCGGCTTGCTGTAGCCGTCCTGTGAATTCGCCGGTGCCTCCGGCAATATGGCGCTTCTGCCGCGTCTGCAGCGTCCTTGGGCGCGAGGCCGGTGTATCTCCTCTGTGGCTCTGTTCTCAGTCCGCTTTCTCTCTGGAGCCTGGTGATTTTTTGTTTCACTGGTGATGGTGTTTTCTGGCTATGAAAGGCGCTGACTTTGTGGTAATGGAGATTTGTTGTTAGCGGGGCTCTTAAGCCCCGCTTTTCTCGGTCGCCATCTTCCCGGAAGTCCCCGGCGAAGATTTTCAAGGCTCTCAGAGACCCTCATTTTCCTGGAGACTCTGTGCGTACGTGTGTGTGTGTGTGTGTGTGTAGTGCTGGGGATAGAATCCAGGAACATTCTACCTCTGAGCTACACCCCCAGCCCTATTTTTATTTATTTATTTATTTATTTATTTATTTATTTATTTATTTATTTATTTTCGTGGTCCTGGGGATGAAACCCAGAGGCATTCTACCTCCAAGTGACACCCCTAACCCTATTTTTTTTTTTTTTAGCCTTTATTTCTGAAACAGCCTCTCATTGAGTTGCAAAGGGCCTCACTAAGTAGCTGAGGCTGGCCACGACCCACGATCCTCCTGTCTTGGCCTCCCAAATGCTGGGATTACAAGCTTGCACCACCACGCCAGGCTCAGTCTAAGTAAGTCTATTCTATTTTGAAACAGGGTTTTGCTAAGTTGCTGAGGCTGGCCTTGAATCTGCGATCCTCTTGTCTCAACCTCCCAAGTACTAGGATTTGTGAGGACCCCAGTTTTCTTCAGGGCCCTCCTGATTTCTGACTCCCCATACCCTGTGTGCGTCATTTCATCCTCTCCTCCTTCTTTCCCCTTCACGGGCGGAACTGTAAGACGCTGGCCCATCTTCCAAGGCCTGAGGCAACCCTAGCCCTGCTCCGGGTTTCCTTCACCTTCAGCGACGCTGCGGCACGCGGTTCCTCTCTGGCACGGGCACTGTGTGTGTGAGGCTGCGCGGCAGAGGCTCTGTCCGCTCTGCTGCCTCTGCCCCGGGAGCTCCCCCAGGGCCATCAATTATTCATGCTTTTCTTTTACATCTGAAGTTCCTGGCCCCAAGGTGACGGTAAGGAATACTGCATGCATTTTTGCCAAATGAACACAGAAGTGTGGGAATGGGCATATTTCTCATTATAGACAACTGAGCTCACTGACACACACACACATACACACACATACACACACATACACATACACATACACACATGCACACACATACACACATACACATACACACATACACACACATACACACACATACACAATACACACATACACACATACACAAATACACACATACACACATACACACACATACACACATACACACATACACACACATATACACACATACACACATACACATACACATACACACATGCACACACATACACACACATACACACATACACACACATACACACATATACACATACACACATACATGCACACACATACATGCACACACATACACACATACACACATACACACATACACACATACATGCACACATACATGCACACACATACACACATACACACATACACACATACATGCACACACATACACACATGCATGCACATACATGCACATACATACACACATACACACATACACACATACACACATACACACATACACACATACATGCACACACATACACACATACATGCACATACATGCACATACACACATACACACATACACACATACACACATACACACATACATGCACACACATACACACATACATGCACATACATGCACATACATACACACATATACACATACACACATACAGAGAGAGAGAGAGAGAGAGAGAGAGGCGTGTGGCCCCCTGGCGGTCCACTTCTACCCCTGCCTTATGCTTATGTCCAGATGTGCCTCAGTTTCCCTCACTGTTGGCACTTGCCCCGACCATGTTGGGCACATAGATTTCACTTTCTGGCCTCCCTTGCAATGAGCTGATCAACGTGGCTAAACAGCCTTGGAGAAATTGAGAGATCAGAGATTCTCCTTGTCCCCCATCACCCCCTCGTATTTGCAGGGCACGGGGAAACATACAATTGCACAGTAAGAATATGTGTACCTGGCCGGGCACGGAGGTGCACACCTGTAACACCAGTGCTTGGGAGGCTGAGACTGGGATGACAGGTTCGAGGCCAGCCTCAGCAACTCAGCGAGACTCTGTTTCAAAGTAAAGAAATAAAAAGAGCAGGCGAGGTGGCGCACGCTTGTAATCCCAGCACTCGGGAGGCTGAGACAGGAGGATCGCGGTTCGCGGACAGCCTCAGCTACTTAGTGAGGCCCTTTGCAACTCAGTGAGACCCTGTTTCAAAAATAAAGAATAAAAAATAGGGCTGGGGGTACAGCTCGGAGGTAGAATACCCCTGAGTTCAACCCTTAGTTCTGCAGGAAAAAAAAAAAAGGAAGGAGGAAGGAAGGAAGGAAGGAAGGAAGGAAGGAAGGAAGGAAGGAAGGAAGGAAGGAAGTGAAGGAGAGGGCTAGAAGTATAGCTCAGAGGTTGTAGGGCCCTGAGGATTCCATCCCCAGTACAAAAAAAAAGTCATGTACCTAGCTTCCGATTGTATTTGACAGTTATAATAAATCAAGGACCAGAGACGGGGCAGCTCAGTCATGCAGCTACTTAGCAACAAAAATGAGACTGGGCCATTGGCCTTTGTCCTCATCCCTGTGTGTGAGCCTGGCGGCTGCCTCAAAAGAACCAGAACCTCGTCCTGAGAGACCAGTCCACTCAGTACACCTCCCTTCTGTTATTCTCTGTCTTGCAGTAAAAAATAACCCAGGAGACTGAACGAGAACTGAGAGAATGTCACATAAAGATGTTAAGTCTCCGCACTGGGGGTGGCAGCGTGGGCCTATGACCCCAATCCTGCGGAGGCCGACACAGATGTCTCTATTATAATGAAAAAGAACAGGCGGGGACACTGGGATCAGGAGCTAAGAGCCCAAGGAGCAAATATTAAATCAAGGATCTAAAAGCAAAATATTAACAGACTTAGATCTGCTAGACACAAGTTGGCGGGAACAGAAAGGAGGATAGCTAAACTTAGGGGCCTACAAATGCTCTTTGGCTCCATGTGACCCAGACCAGAGGGGTTTTGATTGTTGCAGCCAGAGCTTGAGGTACTGGTCTGTGCCCCTCACGTAGGCGCACAGGCTGTGCAATTCAGGGTAGACAGAGCGACAGTGACACGGGAAGAAATCCTCGGGACAAGATCTGACGGGCAGGTCCTAATTGAGTACCATCCTCTTTACAGGCCTGTGAGGTGGCTACGGCACTTGCAGTTTTTAAAGGGCGGGTAAGTGCCGAGCCATCAGGCCTCTGAGATAGGTTTCAAATCATTCCCTCCACGAAGCCTTCCCCGGCTTCCCCTTGGGTTTGCTTTGAAAGTTTAGCAACTTCATCAGCAGAACTATTTCCAGTGATAGCATCGCCTACCAAGCCCTGTCTGAGCAGGGTAGGAAGGAATGTGTGTTCTTTTCCTGTCTCCACTGAAGGCCAGGCGGAACAAATGTAAAATACTCATTTCCTCCCAATTCCGGGCTACTTTGTAGGCAATGGTAACCCTTAACATGTTTTTGCTTTTCTGTGGTCCTAGGACTTAAGCCCAGGACCTAGCACCTGCTAAGCAAGTACTCTGCCACTGAGCTACAACCCCAGGCCTTTTTTTTTTTGAGGAACTGGGCTTTGAACCCAGAGGAATTCTATCTCCAATCTACACCCTCAGACTAATTTTTATCCTTTATTTTGAAACAGGGTTTTCACTAAGTTGCAGAGGGCCTCACTTAAGTAGCTGAGGCTGCCCACGAACCCACAATCCTACTGTCTTAGCCTCCCACGTACTAGGATTACAAGCTGCCCAAGACCTTTTAATTTTATTTTAAAACAGAGTCTCTAAATTGCTGAAGCTGACCTCCAATTTGCGGTCTTCTTGCCTCAGCCTCCCGAGTAGCTGGAATTACAGGCATGCACCACCACCATATTTGGCATCTTTTAAAGGCAATTATTGTTATTATTACTATTATTATCATTATCACCATCATTATTATTATTTTGGTACTGGGGATTAAACCTAGGGGCATTCAATTTGTGAGTTACAGCCCCAATCCTTTTTATTTTATTTTTTAAGTTTGAAATGGGGTCTTTCTAAGTTGCTGAGGCTGGCCTCAAACTTGCAATCCTCCTGTCTCACCCTCCCAAGTACTGGGATTGACAGGCATGTGTTATTACACCCAGCCAATTAAAATTATCGTAATTGATACTCCTGACGAATGCCACGAGGTAGCTGGCATTGCCTCTCCACCTTACAGAATAGACAGCTGAGGCTCAGAAAGCTTAATTAACTCGCCCAAGGCCATTTTGTTAGGAAATGGTAGAACTGGAGACTGGGGGGGGGGGGGGGCAACAGACTTCAGAGAGCACACCCTTATCAGTGGGTAGTGATAGGTAGGTGTGTGTGTGTGTGTGTGTGTGCGCATGCGCGCACTCAAGTGACGGGCAAGTGGCCAGAGGGGCAGAGACATAATTTCTTGCACCCCAGTCAAAGACTTCTAGTGATTGTGCCACGCTCAGAAAGTATATTGCTTCTGGCGTGGTGGCGCACACTTGTAATCCCAGTTCTCAGGAGCTGAGACAAGAGGATCACGGGTTCAAATCCAGCCCTAGCAACATAGCGAGGCCCTCCGCAACCTAGTGAGAACCCTGTTTCAAAATAAAAGAATAAAATAGGGCCGCGAGGGTAGCTCGGAGGTAGAATGCCCCTGGGTTCAACATCCAGTCGCATAAAAGAAAAAATATTGCTATTGCTTATTAATATAAAAGCCATGTTTGTTAATACTAGTGTTCATAAAATATTTCTTGGGGTTGGGGATAATCGCTCAGTGGTAAAGTACTGGCCGGGTATGAGCAAAGCCCTAGGTTCCATCCCTAGCATTGCAACTAAATTAAAATACTTAAGATTTTAAATTTCTTTTTTCTTCCAAAAATGAAGACTGAAGAAGGTGAGGACACAGAAGCGACAGACCTGGTCACTCATCTTTCTGATTCATTCAACAAACCTTCATGGCATCCATCTTCTGAGCTGAGCCTGCGCAGTGCTGCAGCCCCCACCCTGCCCCACACCGGCCCGTGGGTATAAGACCCTGCTTCGCCAAGCTCAAGACCCTGCGCGGGAGCCCACGGTCCCTGTAACTTTGACTAGCAGCGTGCGGCAGCCTCGGGCCAGGCCTCCCCGGCACCTGTCTACACAATCTCTGCAGATGTATAGCCTCTGCCCTGGCATTCATTGGTGACAGGAAAAGAATGTGCTTAGCTCTTCTCGGGCTCTACCTGGGCACGGTGGTGCTCAGTGCACGCTGCTGTCCCCGAGGCCTGTGTAAATAAAGCCTCCTTAATCTCCTTAGGCAGAGGGCTGTGTCAGCCAGGTCGGAGCCAGCAGGAAGGCAGCTCATGCCTTAGATTCTTCAAATTGTTCAAGGCAGTGGGTGAGCCCCGTCAGATCCCCCAACCCCAACAGAAAGGCCTGCGTCGGCTTGCTCACCAATCTGGGCATGCTGTGTGGGGCTTCTTACCCGCAAAGGAGATCTAAGCAAATTCCCTGGACACCAAGCAGCTGGGCAGCTTCCAGGGGTTCAACATCTCCACTTCCTCCCCGCCGGATCGCTCTCAGAACTTGGGAGGGAAGTCCGAACGCCTCGGCCTGGCTCATGAAGGTCACCACAATGACAGTAGAAATGAACATTGGTGGGTCTCTGAGTGTACACAGTTTTGTGAGTCCCTTCCTACGAAAAACAATACAAAATTGTCACAGCCTTTATGACAAAGCCTGATGTTTAAATTTCATGACCATCCTGATAAACAAAAATCCACCTCGGGTCCCACTTACCCTTCCCAGCCTCTCTCCCCCGATCGCTACATGGATCTGAATCAGAGTGGGAAAGAGGAGTGCTATGTATTGGGTCCTCTCAGGGACTTTGCCACCGGCGTTCCTGCTACCCTTCCTCATGAACAGCTGCCTCTGGGCCTCCCAGCTTCGGCTCATCACCTACCTGGACCTCCAGGTCGCTGCCAGCGTTTCTCCTCGAACTTCCTCTGTTTGCTTGTGGTCCTAGTGGGATGATCCAACCCTTGATCTTTTATTCAAGTGTTTAATAAGTAAAACAGAGAAAGTTCATTCTCTCGTGGGGCTTACAGTTTTGTGAGAGTCGACTACGAGAAAGAAACACATAAAAAGCAAACAAGATAATTTCAGTTAGTAAGTGTACACTGTAAAATAATACCAGGCGGTGTCGGAGAGAGTAACCGTGGGCAGCTCTACACGGGTGGTCAGGAAGTGGTATTTAAATGGAAACCCATGTGAGGAGAAGGGAGCAGCCAGGCGGACATCTGCAGACACAATATCCTGGGCAGAGGGAACAGCATTTGCGGCACTCGGATGGGGACGAGCTTGATGTGTTTGAGAAACAGAAATAAAGATGTTACAGCCCATGTAACACAAGGAGGGAACACAACACAAGTTGATGTGAGAGAGAGGACGGCAGGGGCCCAATCACAGGGGTGCTCGGGGGCCATAGGGAGGAGGTTAGAGTTTTGATTAAAGCACAATGGAAAGCCATTAGTTGCTTTCCTGAATAGGAGTTTCTGGATTTTTGTTGTTGTAGTACTGGGTTTTGGACTCAAAGGTGCTCCACCACTGCACTACATCCCAGCCCTTTGTATTTATTTATTTAATTTTTTGAGACAGGGTCTCATTAAGTCGCCCACACTGGCTTTGAACTTGTGATCCTCCTGAGGCACTGGTATTACTGGTGTGGGGGCCACTGCCCCTGGCTGGTTGGAACTTTGATGGTCTTGACCCTAGACTACATACATCTACTTTTAATTTTTTTTGTAACATATTAGGAAGAACTCTGAGCCTTTTTCATGGCATTTACTATTCTTATGACAAGTCATATTCTTATTAAGTTTGTTTTTGTTTTGGAAAGAGAGAGAGAGAGAGAGAGAGAGAGAGAGAGAGAGAGAGAGAGAGAATACTGATAATTGAGCCCAGATGCATTCTACCTCGAAGCTATACCCTCAGCCTATTTTAAATTTTTATTTAGAAACAGGGTCTTGCTAGGTTGGTGAGAGTCTCACTACTTGCTGAGGCTGTCCTTGAACCTGCAATCCTCCTGTCTCAGCCTCCCAAGTACTGGAATTACAGGTGTGCACCACCACGCCCAGTTTTGTCTTGATTTTTAAGCAACATAACAAAGAGGCAGTGCTTAACCCAAATAAGTGAGCCATGAATAGCAGAATACCAGGCAGTACTGGGGAGAAACCTCGGGGAGAAGTCCCTTCAGGTCCCCACACTAGGTAACTCCCCCCAATCCTGTATGCATAGTTCTAGACTCAGGGACCTAGACAGTAAAAATGGGAAGGAAGGGTAAAATGAGGGCTGATTATCTCAGCCAAAAAAAAAAAAAAAAAGGATGAGAGAGAAGAAGAAGAAGAAGAGGAGAAGAGGAGGAAGGGGAAGAGGAAGAAGAAGAAGAGGAGGAGGAGGAGGAAGGGGAAGAGGAAGAAGAAGGAGGAGGAGGAGGAGAGGAGGAGGAGAGGAGAAGAGGAGGAGAGGAGAAGAGGAGGAGGAGGAGGAGGAGGAGGAGGCAGAGGAGGAGGAGGAGAAGAAGAAGAGGAGGAGGAGGAGGAGGAGAGGAGGAGGAGGAGGAGGAGGAAGAAGGGGAATAGGAGGAGGAGGAAGAGGAAGAAGGGGAAGAGGAGAGGAGGAGGAAAAGGGAGAAGAGAAGAGAAGAGAAGAGAAGAGGAGGGAAGGGAAGGGAAGGGAAGGGAAGGGAAGGGAAGGGAAGGGAAGGGAAGGGAAGGGAAGAGAAGGAAGAACACTGCTGGGGAAATACCTTTCTTCATCCTCTGAGCATTTTTTCTTCTCTGTTCAGACCTGAATGGAGAAGACAAACAGTATTATCTCCCAAGTCCAGTGGCGTCGGTGGTTCCAGTGGTTGTTGATGGTAAACACAGGCGACAGGAGGGGCCATCATCATGCTCAGCTGGAACATACGCTGCCCAAACTGAAAACTCTGTTTTTCCTACTCAGGCTCCAATAAAAACTAGGCTAGAGGCTGGTGGCTTCTCAGCTGTGACAAATGCCAGCACCACGGCCACAAAGAGGCACCCATCGGGAATCCCCAAGCCCCTCAGCCAACCGGAGCTCACCTCCACACCGTACTAACCTGATTGACTACGGAACCTTCCGACTCACCTGCAGATAAAGATGAGGATTTTTTTTTTCTCCTAGCAAAAAAGACCTCCCAACCCAGAAAAAAAGCTTTAGAGGTCATAGTCTATCTCTATTCTAGACAACTGGTATTCTGATCTTTAAAAGTCCCAGGGCCACAGGGGTTCTAACTCCTAGATATTTTGAGAACCTTGGTAAAATGCACTCTATTATCCAGGCATGGTGGTGCACGCCTGTAATCCCAGTACATGGGAGGCTGCGACAGGAGGATCGCAGGTTCAAAGCTAGGCTCAGCAACTTAGTGAGACCTTGATTCAAAACCAAGCAACAAAAAAAAATAATATGGGGCTAGGGTATAGTTTGGAAGTAGAAGGCCCCTGGGTTCAACCCCCAGTGCCATGGAGGAGGAGAAGGAGGTCAATTCTTCTCTAAGCTATACATTTTCTAGATTCACACACTTTCCAAATAGTTACACTGCAGCTGGAGGGAGATGGTTTCGGTGCCGTTTGGAGAGCTTCTTCCTTTGATCTGTGTGCCAGGCTATCAGGAGCAGAAATCAGAAGGGACCATTCTGCTTTGCTACAACAGCCAAATGAGAAACCATTGAATCTCCTGGATGCCCCCCCCCCCCCGGTTTGCAGTGCCAGGGGGCCCTCTTGGCAGGGAGCCCAGTAGAGGAGGCTCTTGGCCTGGTCCATCCTTTGAAATCTCTATCTGTAGTTCGCCATCTGAAACCTGCCTTGCGGAGAGAGTGAGGGGAAGACCTGGATAAGCCAGGTACTCATGCAATCAGGGTTTCACCCTCAGTACTACCCCCCCCCAAAAAAAAAGCAAACGAAGCTAAGTGAGGTCCACAGGAAATAGAGAATGTCCCATACTTGTCCAGTCCAGTTCCTGTCTAAGCTCTAGGCAGGTGAGGTTTCTGAATATGCTCTTTCCTCTTTCCCCTCTCCCAACTTAATTCGTTTTTTTAAATTGTCTGTTTGTCTGTTTGTTTGTTTGTTTGTTTTGCGGTACTGGGGATGGAACCCAGGGACCATCTACCACCGAGCTACACCCCCAGCCCTGGTTTTTATTCTTTATTTTGAAACAAAGTCTCACCAAGTTGAAGAGAGCCTCACTAAGTAGCTGAGGCTGGCCATGAACCCGTGATCCTCCTGTCTCTCCTGTCTCAGTATCCCACTACTGGGATTACAATGCCCGGCAACTAGCTGGAGCAGTAAAGGCACATGATCACTGACTGACCAAATTTGGCTTGCTATTTATTTCTCTATGACTACAGGGTAACAAATGTTTGTGTGTGTGTGTGTGTGTGTGTGTGTGTGTGTGTGTGTTTACCATTTTACCTTTTTTGTTTTAAATCATAAAAGGAACTAGCCAGGCATGGTGGTACACATCTATAATCCCTGTACTTGGGAGGCTCAAACAGAAGGATCGCAGGTTCGAGGTCAGCCTCAGCAACTTAGCAAGGTTTGTTTGAAAATAAATACAAAGGGCTAGGGGTGTAGCTCAGAGGTAGAATGCTACTTGGTTCAATCCCTAGTACCACAACCCCCCAAAAGGAAAGGAGGGATTATATAGGTTGTGGCATGTGAAAATCACATGAAAGTCAGACTGGAATCTCCATAAGCTAAGTTTTCTTGGAAGACAATGACAACTACACCCAGTGGTTTATCCCTCACCTCTGGCTGTATTTGCCTTGCAGTGGCTATTAAGAGTAGTCGCAACACAAGACCGTATGGCCCATAAAGCCTCAAATATTTATTATCTGGTCACTGACAGGAAAAAAAAAATTTGTTACCCTCTGGGCTGGAAGTATGTCTCCAGCAGCTCTTGCACAAAAGGTAATAACACAAGGTCATTTTCAAAGTTAACTAAAGTTCCGTGTTATCTAAGGGCTGTGGTCCAGATGCAGTGCGTCCCCATCAAAATGTCTGCTGAAATCCGCTTGCTTGTGTAGCAGTGCTGAGAGGCGGAGCTTAGATAACTGAATGGGATTAATGGAGCTGGATATAATGGGACACACCTGTGATCCCAGCAACTCAGGAGACTAAGGCAGGAGGATTGCAAGTTTGAGGCCAACAGGAGCAACTTAGACCCTGTCTCAAAAATAAACATTTTTGTTTTGTTTTGTTTTTTGGGGATTAAACCCAGGGGCCTTCTGCTTCTGAGCTACATCCCTGCCCTTTTTAATTTTAATATGAAATAGGATCTCACTACATTGATGAGGCAGTCTTGCTAAATTGCTGAGGCTGGCGTTGAACCTGTGATCCTCCTGTCTCAGCCTCCCAAGTACAGGTGTGCATCACCACACATGGCTTTAAAATAATTTTTTAAAGGGCTGGGGGTATAGCTCAGTGCTAGGGTCTCCCTGAGTTCTATCCTCAATACCACAAAAAGGAAAAAAAGAGACAGAAAAATTAATGTTTTCTTCATTAGACTGGATTAATTCTAACAGGAATGGATAGTTCCCATGAGAGTGGGTTGTTATAAATTGTCTGGTTCTCTTTGTCCACTCTTCTTTTCCACATACATTCATTGACTCTTCTTCCATGAGGCCCTCTCCAGAACCCAGGCAAATCCTGGCTCCCTTCTCTTGGCCCTCCAAAATCACGAGTCAAAATAAACCTCTTTGCTTTACAATCTACCCACTCTCCAGTATTCTGTAATAGCAACGTGAAACAGACTAAGACACCAAGCTTTCTTGTGTATCTTATTTCTAACAAATGACATGGTAACCTGGTTTAATTGCCCCTCTGCTTTGTTTATATGGTATTTTTTAATCTTCTGGGCACTAAAAAACTAAGAAAGCTCCCCTAAGAACTTTCTAAAGTGAGATTAAATTAGGTAAGGGGCGGAGCCATGGATATTGATGGTGACAATGGGTCGTGGGTGATGCTCAAATTTATATTATCTGGGTTCAAATCTGAGCCCTACCACCAATGAGAGAATCCCTTGGCAAGTTGATTGCTTTACTGTAGCTCAATGTCATGACCTATAGATGAAGCATCCTGTGGTATTTACCTATAAGGTTTTCCTAAAACAAATCAGTTAAAAGACACAAGGCACCTCCAACAGTGCCCGCCACGTAGGAAGTAGTAGCCATCGTTATTGTGAGAAATGTCACAATGTTTTCATTTCTTTAAAGCTTGCCCGAGCTAATACAGTACCATTTAGTGAGCAGCACCTCCGGCTAGCATTGACCAGGCTGTGCTAATGGAGTTGTTTTGCTTGTTTGCTTTAAAACCATCTTTGGCAATCTGTTAAAGGAGACTTAGCTGGTTGTAAAATGAAAAGGGAGCCTCCCCAGGGAAAAACCATCATAAAGACACAAGTTAAGCTCTTTTTTTTTTTTTTTTACCACAATACAAAAGTGTACAAGGGCCAGCAAAAAGCTAACCCATCTCGATAAGCAGGATATGATTTTCTGTTAAACATTAAAAGACGTTTCCTTGTGGCTATACCATAGAGGGTTCAAAGAGTTAAAGGGAGAAATTAAAGAAAAATAACCACATATTAACTCTGATAAATAACCACAACAGAGTAGAAAAGCTAGGGAGCAGCTGTCAAGAACTGTTGCGGGCACCCCAGTGTGTGAACATTTTTTGGGGGGCTATTTGATGACTTTGAAGTCAAATACCAAGATACTTAACTTCTTCCCATGCATTACGTGATTTTACACTACAATCTCATTTTGCACAGGTAGAAATTAGACAGAAATTTAAATGGGTGTTGTGAATTTAGTAAAGAATTATATTTCTATAAACAATTCGTTGGAGAGCAGACCCTGAACTACTTGACTACTTTTAAAAATCATCTTCACCTGTAGGAGTCCTCTATACCCCACAGACAGACATCAGCATGCTTTGAAATGACCACATGCTAAATACACAAAGACCACCAGGAAGACTTCATCAGCTGCAGTTTCTACAAGGCTTGCTCAGCAACCCCCAACCTTCAGGCAACTGTTAATATCAGAGTGTCAAAGAGCTCTGATGAGTAATAGTTAAGCCACAAACAAGACAGGTGTGACAGCTCTTGCCTGTAATCCTAGTACTTGGGAGGCTGAGACAGGAGGATCACAGGTTCAAGGACAGCCTCAGCAAGTAGTGAGACTCTCAACCTAAAAATAAAAATAGGACTTAGAGTATAGTTCAGAAGTAGAGTGTCCCTGGTCTCAGTCCCCTGTGCCACACACACACACACACACACACACACACACAGTCACAAAAAACAGCTTTATCACCATCTACTGTGTAACCTTCAACAAAACCCTTACCTCTCTGACCTCGGTTTTCTTGTCTACAACTGAAGGGAGAGCAGACTGGTTGAACTTTAGGTTTCCTCTAAATGATCAGATGCCATGACCTTTAAGTTGCAAACTAGCAACACGACTTTGTCATCTCTGCTGTTGCATGTGGTCAACCCTGAAGGGTCTATTAGTAGAGGCACGTACATGCGGAGGAAAAAGAAATGGGGAAATGACTAAGACAATCCACAGAGCTTCTGAAGCTCTTTTCACTCTTTCTGTAAGAGAAACGGATGAGAAACCAGAGAATTGATTTCAGGTTGGCCTTTCTATCTTCTATTAAACATCTGTCCTGGTCAAGCTAAATGCATCAGACTCCCTGTCCCCCGAGGGCTGGTGATGAAATGGAAACACTGTCCAAAATCATGCTCACGCAGCTTTCTGTATTTATTGCTGTACAGTGGCCACTGAGGAACAATGTAGGAGAAAGGGAAAACCCGGGTAATCCATGAAGCAGATCCCTTTAGTTATATAATCTAAGTCATTTACAGTTTTTGTGGTTTGTGATGGACGGGCTTTTGTTTCTGTTTGTTGGTTTGGTTGGTTCTAGGGATTGAACCCAGAGCCTTGCACATACTAGGTAAGTGCTCTACCACTGAGCTACATTTCCAGTCTTTTTGTTTGTGTTTCTTTGTAACCACAGACTGCCATGCCTTATTTCCTCTGCCATCCTATCCCTGCATATCCACTCACCTTCTTAACCTTAGGCAAATCCAGTACTCTCCTTTGTGTTTATAATGTTCAGGCTATTTTCTTATATGTTAGGATATAACACTTGTCCCTGCAGGGGAAATAGGGATTACCCGAGTTGCTATTAAATCACTTTAAAACAATAATGAGCCAGGCATGGTGGTGTACAACCTGGAGGGTCACTGCCAAAGGTGAATTCTGGGCAGTGTTTTTAGAGTTTGAAGGAAGGGAGGTTTTCCGCATTCATGAACCACACATCAAAGGTGGCAGGTTAGTTCTTTGGTAGCAAGTCACAAAACCCAATTCTGCTCCCTTAAGCTGCTGATGGGATGAAAGGGAGGTCGAAAGTAGGTAGGACACCGCAGACACAGACAGGGGCCAGGTCAACTTCAGCACTTCTTCCCTCGAGGCCCTCAGAATGACTGGCCCCCCATTCTTTGTCTTGCTTCTTTATCCTTCCAGCTTTCTGCCCCGGACTTTTAGTATCAGTAAGGAGAATCTGATTGGCTGAGTTTAGTTCAGGTGCTCACCACTTATCTGGGGTGAAAAAGGAAGGGTCCCATCAAAACATACACAAGAGGGATGGAGGGCTACGACAAAGGGAGGGTGTGCTGAGATGCGCACACATGTCCATACATTTACATACAAATCCACAAAATGTCCAAGACACTGCCCAGTGTCTAACCAGAGGAGGAATTCCTTTCCCCCAGAACTGAAAAGGTATGAACAATAAACTCAGACATCTGTCTGTTGCAGAAGGGGTGAGCGATATCCTGAGAAGAGTCATCTCACATTTCCAGGTGACCAGAGAAGATGGCTCTGTGTGTGTGTGTGTGTGTGTGTGTGTGTGTGTGTGTGTGTGTGTGTTCGCACGCGCAGGCACGTGCATGGTGCTGGGGATGGAACCCAGGGTCTCTCGCAGTGGTATATCACTGAGCTACACACCAGCACTTTTTAAAACTTACTGTTAAGCTGGGCGTGGTGGCGCACTCTTGTAATCCCAGCATTGGGGAGGCTGAGACCGGAGGATCGCGGTTCCCAGACAGCCTCAGCTACTTAGCGAGGCCCTTTGCAACTCAGTGAGACCCTGTTTCAAAAATAAAAAAGACTAAAAAATAGGGCTGGGGGTGTAGCTCAGAGGTACAATGCCCCTAGGTTCCATCCTGGTACCACAAAAAAATTTTTTTTTTTAATGTTAAGACAGGGTCTCATTGATTTGCCCAGATTGGCATAGAATTTGTGGTCCTCCTGCCTCATCCTCCCGAATTGTTAGAATCACAGACCTGTACCACCACATCCAGCAAGATGACGTTTTAAAGTTCTGATAGTCTAAACAAACTTCTTTCTAAAAGGGGGGACAATGTCAGGGCTGAGAGTGTAGCTCAGTGGCCCAGCGCTTGCTTAACACGTTTGAGACCCTGGTTTTTTCTGCCGGACGTGGTGGCGCATGCTTGCAATCCCTGCGCTTGGGAGGCTGAGACAGGAGGATCACACAGGTTCGAAGCCAGCCCCAGCTACTGAGTGAGGCTCTCAGCAACTTAGTGAGACCCTCTTTCCAAATAAAATATAAAATAGGTCTGGGAGTATAGCCCAGAGGTAGAAAGCCCCTGGGTTCCACCCCCAATACCACACACACACACATACAAAAAAGACCCTGGTTTTGATCCCTAGTACTGCAAAAGAAAAAAAAAAAGCAATGTCATAATTTTCCAGGGAGCAAAACATCATAACATGTTTTTAGGAGGATAAGTGCATTGCAATCAGACCTTTCCTGCAAGCTCGGTGCTGCGCCTTCTCATTGCCTTTTGGGCTGGATTCTTGCCTGAGCCGGGCGGAGGGTTGGGGCGGAGCTTCTGGTCACTCTTCAGACCATCCTGTGGGTGGTAAATGAAACCTCATACTGCTGGTCCTCTAAGAAACGGGGAGCGCTCATCACTAAGTCCAGCACAAGGTCAGGTAGAGTGGTCACTCAGTGTGTGAAGGAAAAAGGAAGGAAGGAATGGAGAAGGAAGAAAGGAAGGAAGGAAGGAAAGGAGGGAGGGAGGGGCATCAGCAGGTGTGACCATTCCTGACCAAAGACCATGTGGAGAGATCTAGAAGGGGGCTTGGGAGTTGGTCGCGGAGCACACGTACTTGGACGGCTGAGATAGATAGGGGGATCACAGGTTCCAGGCCAGCCTCGGCAATTTAGTGAGACCCTTGGCAATTTAGTGAGACTCTGTTTCAAAATTGTAAACAATGGCCGGGCGTGGTGGCGCACGCCTGTAATCCCCGCGCTTGGGAGGCAGAGACAGGAGGATTGCGCAGGTTCGAAGCCAGCCGCGCGCACTGGCTTAAGAGACCCTGTTTCCAAATAAAAATGTAAAAATAGGTCTGGGAGTGTAGCCCGGAGGTAGAAGGGCTTCCAGGAACCCCAGTACCACCAAAAAAAATAATAATAATAATTGTAAACAATGAGTAAAAAAGGGCTAGCTCAGAATTAGAATGCCCCTGGGTTCAATCCCCAGTACCAAAAAAAAAAAAAGAAAAGAAAAGAAAAGAAAGAAAAGAAAAGAAAGAAAAAGAAAGAAAGAAATGAAAAGAAAAAGAAAGAAGGGAGGGAGGGGAGGACTTGGGGCTGGGAGTCAGGAACTATTGGGAAATCTCTCTCCGATGGGTAGAAGTTTAAGGGTTTTAGTCTGATACGAAGCTGAGTATGTTCTGAGAGTGTTTTACTGACTGGCAATTTAGTTGAAGAAGTAGTTATGGAAAAGCCAACCGTTTTGAAGGCAAGACCATGGAATAATAGAAATTTAAAACCCACATCTAATCCAACGATCTCATTTTACAGACACAGACATCAAAGACTAGAAACTATTGTCTGATTCCCACTTGTAGCCAAAATGAAGAGCAGGGACCCTGTTTACCAACCCGCTTAAACTGGGGGAAAAAATAAAGAAAAGGAAATATCTACAAAACAGTGGGATTCAGACATTTTACCGCAGGCCACACAGGAAGGTGATCCACGCGAAAAGAGAAACAAGTAAATCGAATACTATGATCTCCCCGGCCGTCTGCCTCGAAAGAGTTTCGGGGCCACAGTGTAGGGAGAGGATATCCAAGCAGAACCTGCCAGTCTCCCCGTGCTGAAGAGAGGGGCCTGGGAATCTGAGGGGTCCGGGGAGCTCGAGACCCCAGTGTAGAGAGAAGAGAGAACCACACAGCATAGAGCAGGGGCGCTCGGCAGCCCCCCCCACACACACACCCAGCCTCAGCTGGCGGTGCCTTGACCAGGACCCCGCCCATCAGGATGGTCCTGATGCTGCAAATGTGGCCCCACGCCCAGCCCACCTCCGCAGAAACCTCACAATTCAGGGCTGGGTGGGGGTGGAGCTCAGTGGTAGGTAGAGTGCTTGCCCAGCATGCAAAGGCCCTGGGGTTTGCGCCCCACAATCACTCCCCCACACCCACACACCCCAAAAATCAAAAAGAAAGAAAGAGTGAGAGGTAGCAGTTCTCACGCTAACTCTATCATCTGTATCATTTTTTAAACCTCTTTCTATTGATTTCTCTTTCTTCTCCTTTTGGGTGATCTTTTTCTTTTTTTCTTTTTTTATGGCTGAGGTTTATTTTTTTATTTTTTTATTTTTTTTATTTTTTTGGTACTGGAAATTGAACCCAGGTGTACCACTGAACCTGCCCCAGCCTCATTACTGGGGATGTACCTCCAAGCTATACCCCCAGCCTTATTTTTAATTCTTTATTTCGAAACAGGGTCTCACTGAGTTGCAAAGGGCCTCACTAAGTAGCTGAGGCTGTCTGCGAACCCGAATCCTCCTGTCTCAGCCTCCCAAATGCTGGGATTACAAGCGTGCACCACCATGCCCGGCTCGGCCCTCTATTTTTTACTTTGAATCAGGGTCTCACTAAGTTGCTGAAGCCAGCCTCTAACTTGCAATCCTCCTGTCTGAGCCCCCCAAGTACTGGGTTTGCAGACATGAACAGCCACACCCGGCATCATCTGATTTTTATTAGAATCGCCTTTGAGGCAGCTCTTTTTCCTGTCGGACAAAGAGCTTCGCAGGCCCAGCAAGCATCGCTCACAGTTTATCATCGACTGTGGTGCAGCGCCATCCTGGCCCTGGGTGTGGCACCTCTTCAAGCCCTGCACCCGCCGCCCGCCCCTGGCTGTGTGGTTGAAGCTGAGCTCCACTCCAGATCTTAACTCTGAGCTCCAGCCCCACTTCGCCTTTTGCGGCCTTCATGTGGTTCGGGGTTGGACTCTACCTTTGATACAGTGTAAGCTCCTACCAGCCTCCTTGCCTCCCTTCAGCCGTCCTCCTCCACCCGATGCCCCTGCGTGGCGCTGCCCGGAGCCACGCTGTGGTTGGGGTCACCTCCCCCACACGCTGCCCCACTGAAGCTCGCTTTCCTGTCTTCCTGGAGCACCAGCCGCCTACCCCTTCCTAGAAACCGCCCCACATTTCCCCCACCCCGGCAGCCTGTGCGAGTCGTGCTCTGGCTCCATCATCGTTCTAGTCAAGGTGACGCCCGTGGCCTCCTACAGCGAGGACCCCGTGTTCAGAAGGTGCGCGGTCAGACTGAGCTGGCCTGGCCTTGTTTCTTTTGTACACACGATGATTTTTTTTGGGGGGGTGGAATTTGGAAAAAGTGTAAGAGGACAGCAGGTGCTAAAAGGCGAGCTAGTGCCTCTGTGGTTAGAAGTCTGTGTTTTCTAGCAATCCTGGGACCGCGGGACTGCCCCTCTCTCTAGAAGTCAAAACAAAAAACTTAGAAAACCAGCGCGAAGAGCCTGTCTGGCTGGTGCTCCCCAAGGCCCGCCGCCGTGCTGGGAACCCGCATTCTCTTCGCCCATACCCTGGGTCACTGCCCTGCCCAGACAAGAGACAGATGTCGTTCCCTTATCAAAGCCAAGGACGGGCCTTAGAATAGCAGAATAGCAGAACCTGGGGTCGGGAATGTCCCCTTTCAGGGTCTTTCTCTCCATCCCCCTGCCTTGAGCTAAGTTTTTCTGTACTCTTCTGGAGAGACCCCTGGCTGCCCTCCCTGGAAGCAGACCCTGCTCACCACACTCATTCCTGGGCTCGGCCACGGCAGGAACCAGAGACACAGGGACAGCGCTGGTCTACGTGCCACAGGGCAACACGTGACTGGTTTCTCTTGCTTTGTTTCCAGTGGGAAAGGGAATAGAAAAGGCAGGTATGTGGGGAAGGCCAGGGGGCAGAATGGAAACTGAGTCCAAGATGACTGAGTCCAAGGCGGAGCCCTTGACTGTTTAAAAGGCATGCTAAGCCGCGCGTGGTGGCGCACGCTTGTAATCCCAGCATTTGGGAGGCTGAGACAGGAGGATGGTCGTTCATGGCCAACCTCAGCTACTTTGTGAGGCTCTCTGCAACTCAGTGAGACCCTGTTTCAAAATAAAGAATATCAAAATAGGGCTGGGGGTGTAGCTCGGAGGTAGAATGCCCCTGGGTTCCATCCCCAGTACCGCAAAAAGAAAAGAAAAAAAGAAAGGCATACTACTGGGTCAAGCCTGTAATCCCAGTACTTAGGAAGCTGAGGGAGAAGGACTTCAGACTCCAAACCAGCCTCAACGACTGAGGGAGGCCCTCGGCACCCTAGCGAAACCCTGTTTCAAAACAGGTGAAGGGTTTAGCTTGGGGGTAGAATGCCTCTGGGTTCAATCCCCACTAACACACAACAAATAATAAATAAATAAATAAATAAATAAATAAATAAATAAATAGGCTTGCTACTCAAAGTGTGGTCCATGGCCCAGGAGCATCCAGCATCACCTGGGAGCCCAGAAGAAATGCAGATTCTCAGGCCTCGCCCAGACCCACTGAATCGGAGTCGGCATTTTTCTCAGGATCTCCAAGCCATGCCTTTACGCGTTAAAGTCGGAGGAGCTCCGGGCTAGGGCCTCTTCGCTATTACTCGCTGTGAGCTTTGGGGCAGGAGCCTCAGCCTAGAGTGAGTGAGATTGTGTCTCAAAGCGTCTGAACCGGTCCCCGCTTCCTGGAGCCTCCCCAGGGCTCGACCATAGAACAATCCCAGCCTACAGTGGGGGTGTGGGCCAGGTGGATGGATCACTGGGGGCGCCGTCCCGCGCAGCCCCCTCCCGCAACCCCGCGGCGCCACACAGATCCATCCACCTCTGCGCTGCTTTTGAACTCAGCACAGAGGACTTTATTTTGCTGGGTGCTGAGGTTTGATCTTTGTGTGTGCGTGATACATTCTGATTGCTTTCTTTTTTTGTTTTGTTTTGTTTTCTAACCAGGGCTGGTTTTGTGCCTTTGAATGACAGCCTTGTGGCCCCCATTACCCCAACCAACGCTGTTTGATGCAAGACCTCTCTCCTTTCAGGGTTCCGCCACCCAGACCTGGTGAGGCATATTTAAAGCTGTTTAAATTGACAGACCAGGCAAACAGGATTAACTCCACAGGCCCAGAAGGGGAGGTGGAGAGGGGGGCCGGGGAGAGTCTCCACGGGGTTCACAAGGATGAACAGGAGGACAGCAGGCTGGGCCGGGAAAGGGCCTGTCACTGGAGCCGCCAACAATTCTCAATCTGGGAGGTAAGCTGAGAAACTGCAGTCTGCCAGTGATTGGATTAGACATGGTGTGAACATCATCAGAGCAGGGCTACAGGCTTGGGGCTGCGGCCCAGGCTGCTGTGGGGCGGGCTGCAGGGCGCCGCTGAGGAGGAGGCCACGATGGGAGCCTGTCCCAGCCCCAGCAGGCCTTGGAGACAGCTTCAGTGCCACAGCCCTCAGACTCCCGCACCGGGGGCCCTGTTGTCTTCCCGACCCTACTGAGTCCTCCTCGGCCTTCCTCGGCAGCCAAAGAGTGAGGAGAAGTGGTCTTTCAAGTCTCTGGGCACTTGACAGCCCTCTGTTTTTATTTTATTTTATTTTATTTTATTTTTGCAGTACTGGGGATGAAACCCAGGGACATTCTACCTCCAAGCTACATCCCCCAGCCCCAATTTTTTATTCTTTATTTTGAAACAGGGTCTCACTGAGTTGCAGAGGGCCTCACTAAGTAGCTGAGGCTGACCGCAAACCACGATCCTTCTGTCTCAGCCTCCCAAATGCTGGGATTACAAGCGTGCGCCACCACGCCCGGCTTTGATCTTCTTTGCTTCTTTCTTTCATTGTCTTGATTTCCCTCTCCCCTCACACAATCCAGTTCTCTGAAGAGGACTCTACTCCATCTGAATTTGCTCAAAGAGCCCAAGTCAACTTTTTTTTTTTTTTTTTCAGTCCTGGGGATTGAATCCAAAGGCATTCTAGCTCCAACCTCTACTCCCAGCCTTGTTTTATTTTTTATTTGAAACCAGGTCTCACTAAGTTGCTGAGAGCCTCACTAAAGTAGCTGAGGCTGGCTTCGAACCTGCGATCCTCCTGTCTCAGCCTCCCAAGTACTGAGATTTACAAGCGTGTGACACCACGCCTGGCCCAAGTCAATTTATGCATTTTACTTTTGGGGGGGAATTGGAGGTTCTGATTAACATCTCTCAGCATTTTGAAACTTCTTCCAGACCCTAATCAGACAACTGGTGGGTGGAGGAGCGGTCTACCGAGGGGAGGGGTGCAGAGAGAAAGGAGAGGAGGACATAGAAATGGGTTCTGATGAAGCCCGTCCCCAAAATAAAAGGGGAGTATGCCTCGGCTGTGTAGGTGATAAGAGCTGAGAGTCTCAGGACAGATGCCTGGGTTTCTGGGCTCTCACGGCCTCTTAACCTTCCTTCTTAAATGCAAAAACAAAACTCTAAACCCTCCTGCCTACCATAGAAGTCTTCGTTTCTGCCTCTTAAGCTATTACTGCCCGGGGACCATGCCAGTCCAGGTTTTTTCTCTTCTATCTCAATTATACCGAGTATAAAGCAGGGGGTAGTTTGGGGGTGGAGGAGTGTATAGTTATATGACTGCAGCATTTATGAGCTAGGAAAGATCAAAGAAACAGGCTAAGGCAATTATGGTGGCGCATGCCTGTAATCCCAGTACTTGGGAGGCTGAGATAGGAGGGTCGCGGGTTCAAGGCTAGGCTCGGCCATTCAGCGAGACCTTCGGCAACTTAGTAAGATCATGTTTCAAACTGAAAAACAGAAAGGGCTGGAGGTGTAGCTCAGAAGCAGAATGCCCCTGGCTCATAAACAAAAAAGAGGAAAAAAAAAAGAATAAGAGGAAAGAAAGAAGCTCCACTCCTTACAGATAGTGGTCTGCAGAACTCTTAGGCCCCTGCATTCCTTTAGAGTGTCCATACATCGTACCTGTCTCTCTTCAAAGAGCAGTCCTAGGCTGAGACAGGTGGATCGCAGGTTCAAAGCCAGCCTCAGCAACTTAGCAAGACTATGTTTCCAAATTAAAAACAAAACAAAAAAAAATCAAAAGGGTTGGTGGTGTAGGGCAGAGGTAAACAAATATCCACATTCAATTTCCAGTACTCCATCAAAAAATAAAAATAAACAGCTCGCAGGCTGCCTGTTTGGGGCTCTATCTCCCAGGCCATCTGAGCATAGTGTCCAACAAACCACAAAAGCCTGTGTGTAGAACAGCTAAGAAAGCACCTTTCTTCCTCCTCTCCAGTATTTCCTTTTGCTCTGCGTGCAGACTTAGGTAAAAGACCTTTCCTGGTCTCTGCCTGCCTTATCTTAAGAGATAAGGCTAAGGCCCGGGACTAAAGCATGGATCTCCCTGTTTTAGTAAGTAGATTTTATTCTGTGCGTCAGCTCAGACCCTTTTGCACTATCTAGCTTCTGTGTTAAGGGGCAGTCCAAGCCCAGGCTCCCTGGCATCAGGATCGATTGGAATGTCCGCAGCCCTGAGGGAGAAAAGTTATGGTGACTGAGCGCAACTTCTGAACTTGGGATGGCCGGAGGCGAGCTGGTGCAGCCCTGGACCACACGTGTCCCAGGTTTGCACCCAGCTCTCCGAAGCCAGCCCCTCCAGGAGGCGCCCCCTCTCTCTTTTGCTCCAGTCCACAGCCAGCACACGCAGGGCTTCGCCTGCCTCCGTGAGGTCTTTGAGAGGAGTGGTTTTCCAGGGGAGATGAAAAAGCTTTATGAACCTTTCAATCACCAATATGCAAATCAAACCCCAGTTATAGACACACCGACAGCCCCTGGGGCTTGTTCAAAATGTTCCTGATTCTGTGGGCATTTCCTGCCCACGGGTGTCAGCTCGTTGCACTGAGCTTCCAAAGTCAGCCCCCAAATTCTTCACCTCCCCAGACTTGCAGAGTGCTCCTTGGTTCAAGACCCAGAGACAGAACCTCATCCCCTTACAGGGAACTCTGGTCTGTGACTTGGTTTGACCCATAGAATTTAGCAGAAGTTTCCAAACCCTGTATCTTCTCTCTCCTCTCTCTCTCCTCTCTCCTCTCTCCTCTCTCCTCCCTCCTATCTCCTCCTCCTCCTCCTCCTCCTCCTCCTCCTCCTCCTCCTCCTCCTCCTCCTCCTCCTTCTTCTTCTTCTTCTTCTTCTTCTTCTTCTTCTTCTTCTTCTTCTTTCTCTCTCTGTCTCTCTCTCTCTCTCTCTCTCTCTCTCTCTCTCTCTCTCTCTCTCTCTGTCTGTCTCCCTGGTACTAAGGATTGAACCCAGGGGTTTTCTACTCCTGAGCTACACCCTCAGTCCTTTTGCTTTTTCATTTTGAAACACAGTCTCACTAATTTTCTGAGGCTAACCTCAAACCTGCGATCCTCCTGCATCAGCCTCCCAAGTACTAGGATTACAGGCATGGGCCACCACGCCCAGATCTCACTCTTTCTGCCTTCCTTTTTTTTTTTTTTTTTTTTTTTTTATGCTGAGGATAGAACCCCAGGCCTCATGCATGCTAGGCAAGCATTCTACCAGTGAGCTGAACCCCCTGCCCTGCATCCCCTCTCTTTGGAGGCCATGTGGAGCTTAAGAAGCCCTGTCAGCCTTAAGCCCTCGATGTCCTGAAGAAGTTCAAGGCAGCCACATGGGAAGGCCCAGTGGAGGAGCACCAGAGCCTCAGACATGCACCCCAAATCTGCTTGAACTTCTCAGCTCAGCCCAGCTCCAGTAGAAGGAACCAAGAATGAACCCCAGGCAACAGCTCACGGTCTGAAGAGCTGCCCATCTGAGTCCTGCCCAGATTCCTGACCCACAGAACCCTGAAAAATAATGAAGTATTGTTTGAAGCCACGAAGTTTGGGGTGGTTTGTTGCACAGCGGCAGATCAATGGAAACACTGTCTTTGGTGAAGACGGATGTGGCCAAAAACCAGTGGAAGCCATCTCTTCTTTGACTGTCTGGTTTAGCTCTCGTCTGGGTGGAAGCCGAGAGCTGCCTGCAAAAGATTGCACAGGGGAACGCAAGTTCGCGGCAGTCACAGCTACTCCAAAAAGTCAACCTCTCACCCAACTGCGCCCCTTAGGCTGACTGCAGATCACGGACGTCGAATCTCAACTCTTGGCCTTGTGTTTAGAGGATGAGGACAGGGCTGGGATGCTCTGGCACAGATTTGGGAAGGAACCAATAGGTCTGTTATGTTTCTTTTAATCCCGCTGCCCGGTGTTGTCTCCTCATCCAACCCTCATTTCCTTTGGTCCTTGGCTACTTGGCTTTCTCTGCCCCTTTCCGAGCAATGCGATTTTAGTTGCTTGGAGGTGATGTCAAGGTCAACAGCAGGCTTATTGCCTTCATCCATCTTCCCAGAAAGTCCTGCCTTTCCCCGCAGAGAAGTGGTGGGGTAATCGTGTCCCTGCCAGGTTGGCTGCCAGGCACCTGTGCTAAGATTCAGTGTCCTGCCCATGGCCTGGATCCTGCGGTCCCAAGGACACTCACAAAGCTCTTTAGCGTGCAGTTGGCCCTCAAAAGTAAGTCCGCAGTGATAAGTCGGGTCCCTGCCCTCCCCCATGTGATCTCGCAGCGGGAACAGGAGGTAGAACCCCGGAAGCCAGAAGCAGAGATATCATGAGACTACAGGTGCCACAAGACATGCTTGAGATCCTGAGACTACAGATGTCGCGAGAGAATCGGCATGCCTATAAAACAGGGGTGCCTCTGATCCACCACACGACTCAGCCGGCCAATTAGGACTACGCGCAACTCTCCAGATGTGGGGCCCGTTGGTTCCTTACCCCACGGCCGGCTGACCCCCCAGAGGGTGCCGGGTCAGGTCCAAATAAAGCAGCGGTCTCTGATAACCCGGTTGGTATTTTTACCTCCTTCCTATCCTAAACTCCCTAACTCTATTTTCAACCTTTTACCCAGGAGAGGCTGTTAAAAATCTCTCCTGTATCAGGAGGATGTATCAGGCAGGTAAAATCCCAATGCTCCAGAAACATTCTTTTTGCGGTACTGAGGATTAAACGCATGTCCTTGTGCATGTACTCTTTGGGGGATATTTTTTTTGGGGGGGTTGAAACTGAGGATTGGACCCAATGGCATTCTACCTCCAGACTACACTCCCCTCCTGACCTTTTTGTCGTTTATATTGAAATATGGTCTTGCTAAATTGCTGAAGGGCTCACTAAGTTGCTGGGGCTGGCCTTGAACCTGCAATCCTCCTGTCTCAGCCTCCCAAGAACCAGGATTGCAGGCATGTAAAGTTAACAGTCATGCACATTAACATGCGTTGCGTTTGCATAAACACAGAGAGAATACACAGGAAATTGCAACAATGATTTCTTCCTGCAGAAGAAAGAGGAGAGAGGGCCTATGGTCTACATGGGTGGGTTGAAACCAACCTGAAACCTTTCTCATTGTTTTGATTTTTGAACCATGTGCACTGCATTACCTAGTCTGCAAAAATGTTGGGGGGAGAAAAGGGGATACATACTTTGCCTGATTTGATTACAGAAATGCAGAAGAAGAAACAGCAGGATCGGAAGATTCGGATGAAACCATGCCTATTTAAACTGCTTGGACTAACTCCAGGATGAACAAAGCTTGAAACCAATATGCAGAGGGACCAGGCGAGGGGGAGGCTCCGCCCTGGTTTCCAAGAACCCAAAGCCAGGTTGTGTGCCCCAGGCAGGAGGAAGACGGGCTTGTATGGCCTGAGGATTATGGGAGACTGAGAGAGTGGTGGGAATGAGTTTCCCATCTGGATTTCTTTGAGTTTTGACTGACCTTCCAGATTCTGTGAAAAGCTCTCCAGCCTAGATGTTCCTAGATGGGGAAAAGGCGTCCTCTTAATGGATATCCGAACATCCCAATCAAAAGTGCAAGGTCCGAATCTATACGTGTGGGTCAGGGGACCTGCGGCTTAAATGTTACGCCTGGACGTGGGGAAATCCGGAATACTCATCCTGCCTGTTAGCTTTCCCTTCCACCCTTTAGAGATACAACATGATAACTTCTTGGAGAGCAGGATCCATACAACCCCGCCCCCATTTCAGTTAGTACTTGAATGAATGAACCGGTTAATGAACGAACAGGTCTGAAATCTATCAGACACACTTTATTTGCAAGTTGTTTGGAAAATCGTTTGCAATAAATATTCAAAATTTATCTGAAGACTCCCCAAGTTTCTGACACAGGAGTGCAGCTGTTGCCAGTAGAGGGCAGTAGTGACTTTATCAATTAATAAAAGTGTGTGCGTGCATGTGTGCGTGCGCGTGTGTGAATTTTTTTAAAGGCTAATTTATCTCCATTAACAAAAGAGCACAGGCATACATATATATATATATATATATATATATATATATATATATATATATATATATATATATATATATTCCACACACACAATTCTCTATTCCTTCTCTTCAAAGTTAGTTCCTTCCTGTTGTTTCTTTCAAGACAAAGTAATCTGCCTTTGGTTCAATTCCGATACTTGGTGATGGACAGCTGGGGTCATAGCCCTTGACCACAAAGCCCCCCTGGCCGACTTGGCAAGCCCACTGTGTGCTGGAATGAACTTGAATTCTACATGTTAATACCTTCTTAATAACATGCAGAAACGGTGGGGATTGTTTTCTGGGAACAGAGGAGACCGCCTCCTCCCCTCTTCCCTCTCAGGGCCTCTGACCCCTTTTTATCTCCTGACAGGCACCATATCTAATCGTGGGAGTGAGCGGTGGCCTCAGCAAGACCTGGGCTCTTTCCGGGTGCAGGGACAGTGCTGGGCCTGATTGTAAGCTGCTCGGATATTCAAGGGTACAAAGAAGCAGCTGTCGGGTCCTGGTGTTCTCAGTGAGGGAGAAGCCATTAGACTGGTAATTGACCTGCACCTATTCTTTCTATGAAGGATTTCCCATTCCCCTGGAGTCCCCTGCCCAGTCTAGCCCCAGATGATGCTCTCCTTTATTCCTGTCTTCAAAAACTCTGGGAGCTAAGACTTTCTACTCCGGGATCAAAAACTAGTCATAAACTAGAGGAGCCCTTCACTCCTAAGTTTCCCTGGACTTCAGCTTTTTGATCGGATCGATAAGAGAATTGGATTCACCCTTTGGCCTCTCCCAAACCCCAGTCAAGCTTGTGCACAGCCCGGTAGGTCCGGGTGGGTGTGTGCAGAGAGCGCTGCGCATGTGTCAAAGGCGCAGCGCGATAGGTCCATCAGCCCCGGGGAGCCCAGCGGAGAGAAAATAGTGACTCCAGAGACAAAACTAACTCCAGAGAACGCCTGCGGGTCCTGATGATAGTCACTGGACACTTTTGCCGGACTAATGCGCCCAAGTGCTCCAAGTCCAGATTGCAATGTTGACTGTGCAGGGCCAGCCCCATTTCAAAGAGGAAGATGGCATCGACACGAGGACATCCCCACTCTTATACTTATTTTAGAGTGCTTCTCCTGGACCGGCCTGTCTACCTCCATCAAAGAGGATAAGGCACTATGGAACCGAACACAGGGTCCCCGTGGTTCATGTAAGGATGACGGAAGAGCCACTGGAAAGGGCTTCCGGGAGAGGGGCCTGTAGGTATGCCACTCACTGTTCACTGTTCGAAAGCTTGCCCTGTTTCAAGGCTAAAAGGAGGAGCAAAGAGGAAGACACCCAGGGGCTTGTCGCAGGATTGGTATGGGGTTTAGAGTTCATGTTACTCCAACATGCAAATAATTACAACCCTCTTTACGCCGCACCCCCAAAGAAATGGTCCACCTACCCATCTCTCCAATAATGAAGCCCTCTCCTCTGCCCGGACTGAGAGTGTCTTTGCCCACAGTAATTCCTGGAGGCAGGCTGGGGGCAGGACGGCCTGCACAAGGGAAGCCGCTGCCGGGTGCGTGGAGTCAATGAAGTTGTGCGTGTGTCTGACACAAATCCGTGCTCTGAACATGACTGAGAAACACTTTAAGACAGAATTGACTGGGTATGTCTGTCCTTCCAGATACGAAAATACAGAAGATGTTAATAATTGTTGCTATAGTTTCGTGCCTTGTTGGGTCACATTTCCTAGACAGATGTTTTCACACATAGGATAACCATTTGATTCCCACCAACCTGGGATCCATACAAAGAAGGAATTATTATTGTTGTTGTTCTTTTACAAGGGAGGAAAATTGAGGCCCAGGGCTTAGGAGTGAGTTAGCCAGCTCACGCGTCCTTAGGCTGAAATGCAAACACTGACTACTAGCTCCAAGCAGACCTGGTTTTCTCTGTAGGGTCAGTAATGTGAGGAGGGGGACAGGCCAGGCTGCCACCCTGGGGTCTCCCAGGACTCTTGGAAAGCCCTGTTGGGCTCAGCTCTTAAGTAAGGGTGGTTGGTGTGAGGTGCACAGGCTGCGGATGAGAGTAGAGCTCCCCATGATTTCAGGAAAGTGGCTTAGTCTTTGCCCTGGAACACGAGGAAGAAGAAAAGAATGGGTATGGGCTGTAGAAAGTGTGCAGAGAGAATCACTGGAGAGGGAGTCCATGGTCCTGGGCTCCTGACCCAAAGTGAGATTTCAACAGTAGCTGAGACAAGTTCTCTCTCTCTCTCTCTCTCTCTCTCTCTCTCTCTCTCTCTCCCTCCCTCCCTCCCTCCCTCCCCCTCTCCCTCTCTCTCTCTCTCTCTCTGCAAAGCAGGTTCACATGGTGTAGAATAAGTTAACGTTATAGTTTATGATTCTAAGATTCCTTCCTGCTCTCAAGCTTTGGGGGTTGAATAGCCATCTGTGTTCATGCACACGGAGTGTTGCACCCAGCTTCCTAGTGTCCGTGCTAATCAATTCATTAGGCCACGAAGTGGCCATCAGATGTCTGTTTTGTACAAAGCAATGTTCTTGCTTAACAATGGACCAAGGGGTCGCATAGGCTACATGCCTATTTGACTTTCAGTATAAACAAAAATATTAAGGCTGATCTATGCTTTTAGTTATTAATAATTTGGTTTTAACAGAAAATAGGCTGGGGCCTGAACCCAGGGCTTCACATATGTGACACGGATGCTCTATCACTGAGCTACATCCTCAGGCTTTTTTTTTTTTTTAATTATCTTAAAACAGGATCTCACTAAGTTACCCAGCCTGGCCTCAACCTTGCGATCCCTCTACTTCAGTCTCCTGAGTATCTGGGGTTACAGGTGTGTGTCACTCCTGCTCAGTAAGGTCGACATGTTAATCTGTGTGTATCAAGGAAAAGGGTTGGAAATTTAAGGTCAGTTATCAGTGATCTGGGCTCGCAGGAACCCCTGAATCCCTACTTTAATGCCAGCTGCTAGTGGACTAATAGACTAACTCTGTTATACGTTGGCTAAATCAAATATCTAACAGCACATGGAAATTCAGTGAAATGAAATGCAAAATCCCCCAAAGTGGCTAAATTTCCCTGCCAAAAGACACCACGTCTTCCTAACTTTCTCTTGCATTAATGTAGCAGAATGACTAGAGGTGGGACAGGGTTAATAAAATGCTGGTGATTTGCTGGTGGAGATGACTTTATGAGGGCTGGCAGGCTAAACATCTCTGCTGTCCACTTCTGCATGGTGCCTCCAAGAAATCAAACATTTCTTTTTTACCCTCTCAATTGAATCCATCTACCTAATCCCACCAGGAGGCTAGTATTGAGGGTAGGAGATAGGAAGGAGAGCCAGATTACCTAAGACACAGAGAGATGAGGCCAATTGTCCCAGCCCACACAGGATATCAGATGCAGGGGCCCCAGCCAGCCCTGGAATTCATGAGCTACATGTTGTGCTGCTAGACAGATGCTTGTATTTCCTCCAATATTTGTTTAATGGTAGAAACATTTCAGTAGAAACCAGAGCTCTGGCTTCTCTGGAGCTCACCTGTTGCTTTGGAATGTATTTATTTGGACCTGGGGCCCCATCTCAGCAAACTGCTTTCATTCTACAGCCAGAAGGCTGATGTGTTCACGTCACTGTCTCCATGGCAACGGACTGTGATATTACAAACAACAGATTGTGCCTCGAGGTAGATAGCAAGTGGCCTGGGCAGGTAAAGAGGGCCAAACAAACTTCCTATTTCCTGGCACAAGTCTAAAAGAAGACCCGTAAAAATGGTCCCTTATTCCTCACCCTCTAGACATGCTCTTCCCCGGAGCAAAAGTACCACGCAAATCGTAGTCTTGTCTTTTCCTTTAATTATTCTTGCAAAGAGAGGCAAGAGCATTTCTGTTGTATTGACTGAGCACCCCCTACCATAACCCTCCACCTCTAATTTATTCATAAACTAAAGACAAAGAGACAATTTCGGCTCCCTTTAGCATGGCTATGACTGAACATAGAATCTAGATATTTGAGTGTGCGTTCTGGTCATCGTGAGGGTGAACCATTGTGGCTCTACCCTGTGTTAACTTCCAAGGGGGCAACCCAGAATGATGGAAACCATGCTCCCACCGGTCAGCACATCTATTTACTGTAAGTCCCAGAGCAGCAGGGGGCTGCCTCAGAGCTTGGCTCCTGCACTCCCAACAACCTGAACGTCCGTTTCCTACAATTGCCGAGCTGCCATGTCATCTCATAATCAACCTAGGCACTTTCATCTACTTTTGGTGTTTCCGATGTCAAAACACTTAGTTCTACCTCCTGCACCCCAAAGTTCCTCTAGGGCCCTGAAAATGGAACAATAGAGATCATACGTGGATATGGAAGCTTGTAAGGATGTACACTTTGCTATGAAGTGCCAAGGGGACTTGCCAAGCAAAGCCCTCCCAGCACCCCATACCACCACCGACTTATCACTTCTGCATCCTGCTTCCAGGGCATGGCCACAGCTGGCTGGGTATTCTCAGCTAAGTTCTGAGCCTTCGACCCTGACGCATTCAAGGAACTGAGCTAAAAATCCTAATAATCTCATGACTCAATTCTACATCTGTCTGAGAAACGGAACTCTTAGCATTTCTCATCCTTCGGATCGTGATCATAAAACATCTCCCCAGCTACTAATGTTTTCTACAGCTAGCAACCCCAAATAGCCATGCTCCTGGGAGGTGTGGTTAGTTTTCACCATGCAAGGAAGTGTACACTTTCATGATATTTGGAGAAAGCCAGAGCCCATAGAAAGCATCTTTGGTTCCCAGCAATCCTGCGTGGCCAAAGCTTTTCCATCCTGCAAGATCACAGGCAGAAGCCACCTGCTCCACAAAGCTCCCCCAAAATACACCTGGTAGGGACCTCTGCAGATCTATGAAGGCTCCAAACCTCTCTCCAGGTATATGCCATAGTAAAGCATACATATTTCCTTCACTACTGGTCTTTATAAGCTTCTTTTTTTTTTTTTTTTTTTTTTTTGTTCTGTACTGGGGATGGAACCCAGGGGCATTCTACCTTTGAGCTATACCCCCAGCCCTATTTTGAAAGTGGGTCTCACTGAATTGCAAAGGGCCTCACTAAGTAGCTGAGGTTGGCCGGGAACCACAATCCTCCTGTCTTAGCCTCCCAAATGCTGGGATTACAAGCGTGAGCCATCATGCCCAGTTTATAAACTTATTAAGAACAGAATCTATGTCTGATTGTGTGTGTGTGTGTGTGTGTGTGTGTGTTTTGCATGTGGGTGAACCCCAAGCCTCACAAGTGCTAGAAAAGTGTTGTACCACCGAGTTACATCCCCATCCCTTTTCCAACATTTCTTTTTTAAAAAAAAAGTTGAGACAAGATTTTTTTAAGTTGCCCAAGCTGGACTTGAACTTTATGAACCTCATGCCTCAGCCTCTCAAATAGCTGGGATTACAGGTATGTGCCATCATGCCTGACTTATGCTCTGATCTTCTTTTACCTTGAACATAATAACTGGTTAACAGGTCAAAATCAATGAATAAGTGTCTACACTGCAATGGATTGTATATAACTTCATTCTGTGAACTATTCCCACCCACCCTGACCTTTTGCCTCTTAAAGGTCTCTGACCTCTGCCTACCATACCAGGAGGTGCTAATTCACAGCCATCTGGTGGTTTATGTGAGATGTGAAGGTTAATCAGACCCCAGAGGTTCCTTGTAGATGACTCCCCCCCATAAAGAAGGTATTCTTCTATTTTTTTTTTTTTTTTTTTTTTTTTGGTGGTACTGGGGTTCCTGGAAACCCTTCTACCTCCGGGCTACACTCTCAGACCTATTTTTTTAAATATATTTTTATTTGGAAACAGGGCTCTTAAGCCAGCACAGCTGGCTTCAAACCTGCGCTATCCTCCTGTCTCCGCCTCCCAAGCGCGGGGGTTACAAGCATGTGCCACCACGCCCGGCAGGTATTCTTCTATTTTTAAATTAATAAAAACAGAGATCCCTTTTGAAATGTTTGAATTTTGAAATGTTTGCTTGTTTGCTTAGGGTTCTAGAGTCTATCCTGGGATGAGAATGTAGCTCAGTGGCAGAACGCTTGCCTACAAGCCTAGTTTCTATCCCCAGCACCTAAAAGAAAAGAAAAAATCTACCTAGCTAGCTACAGGCAAAGAAAATCTCTTCCAAGATTACTTGGTCCTTTCTTCCACACAAATCAAAGCTTATGCTAATGTCGCATATCACTGGAACTGGCTATTCCTTCTCATGTGCCAGAAACTTCCTACTTGTAACACATAGCTTGAGCTTTGGCGGCAGGTAACAGAAACCCAAAATCTTGGCACAAACAAGATGGAAATTTATTTCTTCATCTCACAGAAAAGTTTGAAGGCGATATCAATACCACAAGAATACTAAGGGAGCTTCCCAATGCCATTAGGGATCCAGATTCTCCTACCTGGACTACTGGTCTCAGTCTCCGACTTCATCGCTCAAGACGGCTGCTTGAATTCTAGCCTTTATGGCAGCAACTCATGAGCAGAAACAAGGAAATGGGGGTGGGAGGCTATACTTTGTCCCTTTAACGATACTTCCTAGAACTTACAACACTTCCACTAAATCCTGCTGTCTACGAGCAAGGCCAATAGATGTCATCTTTTTTCTGTTTTGTGTGTAAATCCTAAAATTTAGGATTCTCTTGCTAAGGAAGAAGGAGATAATAGATACTGAGTACAAGGAACACACTTAGCCTTCCTTTCTACCCTAAACAATTATTATTTTTTCTCACCCTTGAAACATCATTTTTTCACTCCTTAGTGGTCCAAGTAGACAGGATTTCTGTGTCTTCCTTTGCTCTTTATAGACCAGGAGCTGCTCCAGGAGACCAGGAGTTTGGGTGGGGCTGGGGGACTCCAAGGTGGAGTAAAACCCGGTGACCTTCCCAAGACACATAGCTAGTGAAGCCACGCAGTGGTCCTGAGCCTTCCTTGAGAGGCTCAGCTGAGTCTGAGTCAGAAGCCAAGGGTGTCCCTCCTACTGTGCCCATGAGTGCCAGGATCGGGAGAGACCCAGGAGTCCCAGCCAAAAGCAACCTCAGGAAGCCGTAGATAAGCAATCTGTGCCCGGTGGCACCGGGCACCATGCACACACATTCCAGCGGCAGCACGTGGATCTGCAGCAGGGATGCTGATCTCGCCTCTTGGGGCACCACCCTCCTCTCAGGGTAAGAACACCACCGTCTAGACCAGCCCACCGCCCCCGCGCAGCGTGGCAGGTAGCTGGGGACCTTGAGAGGCGCACCACACAGCTGCCTCTGCTCTGGGGGCCCTGGGTTTGCAAGCACAGGGATCTCTGCCTGGGCTGGTGGCTGTGTGTATATTGCTCTTATCAGCCTGAATCTGGCTTGGCCCCTCCAGCTCTGAGGCTGCCTACCTGAGGGCAACATGCCCGCCCTCCCGTGTTTGCTCCCCCAGACAGCCTCAGGAAAGGTATTTTAAGCTGGCAGCTCTCTCCCTCCTTTCCCCCAGTACCGGGTCCTCTGAACATCCCACAGACTGAGGGGCAATGGCTCCATTTTGGAAATTACTTCTACATGGGCAATTGCAGTGTCCTGGGATATGCCACCTGCAGGATTATCATGGGCTGGAAAGCAAGGGGCCTTGGGTTCGATTTGGAGCACAATGAGCTCACGAGGAGGGAAAGGCATGAGAAGGTAGCTTCCATTCAAATGGGACATATGGTGCTGTGCAGCGGGGGGCACTTGCCTAGTACATGTGAGGCTCTGGGTTCCATTCTCAGTAGCGTGGAAGAGCAAACAAATGGTAAACAAAAATAAAACACAAATGGGGCATCTGGAAGCTCTCCAGGTGTCTGTGCTGCTCAAATGTATTCTCCCTTCCATGCGTGGGGCAACGGATTCCTGTTTTTAGTGACTGTGTGTGTGTGTGTGTGTGTGTGTGTGTGTTACTGGGGATGGAACCCAGGGGGGGGGCATTCTACCTCCAAGCTACACCCCCAGCCCTGTTTTTTATTTTTATTTTAAAACAGGGTCTCACTGAGTTGCAGAGGGCCTCACTAAGTAGCTGAGGCTGTCCGTGAACTGCGATCCTCCTGTCTCAGCCTCCTGAGTGCTGGGATTACAAGTATGTGCTGCCGCACCTGGCTTCCCTTTAGCACCTCTTATTCCTTTAACAGATGAGGCTCCTGAGGCCCAGCCACTAGACAGGGATGCAGTTGCCTGTTCTAGCTACATATTCTTGCATCCCATCACAAAACCTCTCTAAAGAGACACTGGAGATGGGCGTGGTGGCACATACTTGTAATCCCAGCATTTGGGAGGCTGAGACAGAAGGCTTGAGGTTCACAGACAGCCTCAGCTACTTAGTGAGGCCCTTTGCAACTCAGTGAGATCCTGTTTCAAAATAAAATAGAGCTAGGGGTGTAGCTTGGAGGTAGAATGCCCCTGGGTTCCATCCCCAGTATGGGGTGGGGGGGAGAGAGAGAGAGAGAGAGAGAGAGAGAGAGAGAGAGAGAGAGAGAGAGAGAGAGAGAGAGAGAGGAATATGAATACTCTTTGCACTAACACACACACTTTTTTCATCTCTTCCTTTCTCTCCTCTAAGAATCTCCCAAGAACAGGCTCGCTGCACCCCTCTCTCCTTGTGCTCTGAGTTCTCCCTTCTACCCACCATCCTCTGCGTATCCCAGATCCTAGCAGTGAGAGGCAGCCCTGTGAGGAGAATAGGTGGGCATTAGCCTTTGCAGAGCACAGAGGACCAGGACTGAGCTCCTGCGAAATAATAGCCAGGGGCCAAGCATCGTGGGACTGTTCCCAACTGGCTTTAGAGGATTCTCAAACTGGAAAAATGACTGCTTGACCTTCTTCCCAGGTGGGCAAAATCAAGCACAGAGAAGTGGATTTTCTCAAGGTTACTGTGACTCCTGCACCAGTGAGGGCCTGGCCAGGACTCCCCTACGACATTATCTGCTTTGGAGCATGGGATGACCGAATTTCTTCTTTGGTTTTAGGGCTTCTTGAAGTTACACCTTAAAGAACTTTCCAGCCAGTCGTGAGGGTACACACCTGTAAGCCCAGAACTTGGGAAGCTGAGACAGAAGGATAGTGAGTTCAAGGCCAGCCTCAGCAACTTAGCAAGACTCTGTTTCAAAATAAAAAATAAAAAGGGCTTAAGGTTTAGCTCAGAGGTAGAATACCGCTGGCTTCCCTAGTCAGTACTGAAAAAAAATAAAAAAGGAGGAGAAGTACTTTTATGTTTTCTGTTGTCTCCATATGAAAAAGAGATGGAAAATATATCTTATTCCTTCAGGAGATTTATAAGTTTAAAAGAGTCATATTTTGCCGGGCATTGGTGGCGCACGCTTGTAATCCCCACGCTTGGGAGGCGGAGACAGGAGGATCTTGCAGGTTCTATTCTAAGCCAGCCATGCTGGCTTAAGAGACCCTGTTTCCAAATAAAAATATAAAAATAGGTCTGGGAGTTAGAAGGGTTTCCAGGAACCCCAGTACCACGAAAAAAAAAAAAGAGTCATATTTTAGCCAGGTGTGGTGGTGCATATCTGGAATCCTGGTACCTTGGGAGGCTGACATGGGAGTATCACAGGTTCACAGCCAGGCTCAGCTCCTTAATGAGGCCCTCCATGACTTAGTGACACTCTACTTCAAAATAAAAAATTAAAATAGGGCTGGGGTATAGCTCAGAAGTAGAATGCCCTTGAATTCAATCCCCAGTGCCTCTGCACATACACAGAGTCATATTTTGCAAGGAAAAAGCTAAAAATAAAAGCATACACTAAAAAGAGCCTGACCTTCAGCCAGGGATGTGGCTCATGCCTGCAATCCCATACCTGAGAGGCTGAGATAGGAGGACCCCTGGTTCAAGGCCAGCCTCAACAACTTTTCAAGACCCTCAGTAACTTAGCACAATCCTGTGTCAAAATAAAAAGGGCTGGGATTGTGGCTCGAAGGTAGAATGCCCCTGAGTCAAATTACCAATACCAAAGAGAGAGAGGGAAGTGGCAGGCACAGCTGGCCTTCAAATTCTGGCTCCTCTGCTTTCTACCTGGGTCCTGCCCCAGGTTTTCTTTGAAACATCTCCAAGTCTCAGTTCCTTCCCTGTCTACTTGAAAGCGCTTAGGCAGATCTTCCAGAATGCCTCTGAGAGCTGAATAAAATAACAGGAAAGGAGCCAGGTCGGCGCTGGGCACACGATGGACATTTTGGTATGCGATTGGTTTCGTAACCAGTTTTGTTTCCTTTGAGAGAGGCATTGTCTTCCTCCAGTGAGTTCAACCCAGTGTGCTTCATGCATTTTTTTTAAATACAGAAGTCTTTCTACACTTCCGAGTCTGGGAACTGTCAAAGAAAAAAAAAGTCTCTGTGACAGGCTGGGAAGATTTTAAAAACGTTTATAACAATGGTTCATTGAGAAAACTCTGCAAATAAAATGAACAGCTGGGGCCATTTTTCCAGATAATTCCCACCCCAAATCGAGTAATGCCTGTTTTTGATTGATCCGGACAGTTGTTTTGAGTCTCTGCCCTGTCTTGCCTTAAGCAACCCTGTTATTTCACAAATTCTGTTTCATTTTTTTTTAAATATGAGGTTGATTCATTATTTCAGACTGTAGGGGGTAGCTTAAAGTTTCTCCCTTTTGAAAGCACAGAGAGTGGCTGCGTCGCTCACTCAAGTGCTGGTTTGAAAGAAAGAAAAATCCCAAAGGATGATCACGATACTCTCGCTATAGCTATTGTCTTTGAGAAAGCCAAAATGCAGGCCTGTCTACTGCTACGTTTGTTTTTTACTGGGTTTCCAACAAGGACCCTGGTTCCGTAAAAATACTACTGATTTGCCAGGGAAAAAAGTGAAATCTCAGACAGGTAACCACAGTGGCCCAGGGTCACACAGTGAAGCGACAGTCAAGTCAGAACCACAACCCAAGTCTCCAGGTCCCCACGAGAGTCCCACAGTCTCAGATGTGGCTCGGAAAATTTAGAAACCTCCCCTATCCTTTGGGGCAGGTTCAGCCTCTCAAGAGACAGTAGATGCCCCGACCCAGTATGATTTCAGGAAATCATACTTTCTCCCTCTCTGTCTGCTTCAGCCAAAAGAATTCCTCCCACTTGGATGCCTGAAATGATTCATCCTTTGGAGGGGTCCCAAGCACAGGTCCAAAAGGTCCAAAGATGATCCAGGGCTGCCTGCATTGAACCTGTCGAGTCAGCGGACCTGGGTGGAAACCAGGCATTCACATTGGTTAAAAGTACTCCCAGGTCATGCAGAGCCTGGGGTTAGAGCCTCCTCTTGTCTGTTGTCCTGATTTGAAAAGGAAGAACGTGGAGGGGACCGTATTTACTGAGAGTCATCTCTCAGAACCAGGAGAGCTTTGCACCAAGGTTCCAGCCCCTCTGTGGCATGTATATACCATGGGGTTTTACACGGCCGTAAAGAAGAAAATGATGCCATTTGCCGTAAAATGGATGTAACCAGAGAACATTACGCTGAGTGAGATTGGCCAGTCTCAGAGAGCCAGGGGTCGTCTGTTTTTTCTCATCTGTGGAATTCCAGAGAGAAAATAGGAAACAGACAAAATGGACTTAACTGAGGATAGAGGCCAGCAGAATCCTGGGACTAAGCAAGGTAGGAAAGGGGGAAAGGGAGGTGGAAGAAAGAAACAGACAGTTCAAATAATGCTAAGTCCATTTATTAAGGGATCTCTCCAACATGTATGGGAGAGGTGGGCAGGGGGTAGGATCTGGAGAGAAACACACCAAGACCTATGTTGACGTGGGTCTATCTCACTTAGAACCTCACTGGGATGTGTGATTACAGTGTACCAACAGAAGTGTAAAAGCGCTCAGCAGTGCCAATCCCACCTTTTGTCCTGTTGCGAAGTAGTGCTTATCCATGTAAAATAAGAGCTCTTAGAACTCTTTATAAAACCTAGTGAGCGCAGCATTTTGTAGACAAATTTAATCTCGACCCCTCCACTGCTCCAGGGGAATCCCTAGCATCTGCTAATATTCCACAGGACACATGTTGGGGAATGCTGTGTCTGTGTCCACCAATCTGGCAACGTTCTCTCTGGGTAACCTGGAAGAGTCAGAGAAGATTAAGGGCGCTGAAAAGTTTGAAAAGCTTATAAATATAACCAAGTAAGAACTTTGCCTATTTAATAGTTGTGCTTGGGAACCTACTTAATTTTAAAGCTTTATACAATACTATGTAAAAAGTATCTTAAAGACATGCATGCAAGCTTTCTACATTTTCCTGATGAAGTGAGTTTTCTAGAATGGCTATGCAATGTCCCTAAATGAGATACTGAGTATATATTTGATCTCAGGGCCTGCACATGCTCTTCCACTGAGCTACACCCTCAGCCCTTGTGTGTGTGTGTGTGTGTGTGTGTGTGTGTGTGTGTACTTGGGATTGAACCCAAGGACATTCTACCTCTGAGATACACCCTTAGGCCAATTTTATTTTTTTATTTTGAAACAGGGTTTTGCCAAGTTGCTGAGGGTGGTCTAGAACCTTCGATGCTCCGCTCTCAGCCTCCTCCCAATTACTGGGATTACAAGTATGTACCACCATGCCCGGCTCCCAGCCCTTTTTAATTTTTTTTTTTTTTTAATTTTGAACCAAGGTCTTGCTAAGTTGCTAAGACTGGCCTCAAACCTGAGATCTTCCTGTCTCACCCTCCTAAGTACCAGGATTATAGGTGCGCACACCACTCCCTTTTAAGAAATTATGGCTCTTATATTTCTTATTTTGTGTGTGTGTGGTACTGGGGATGAAACCCAGGGGCATTCTACCTCCGAGCCATACCCCCAGCCCTATTTTCTTTTATTTCTTTCTTTTTTTGGTGGTACTAGGGTTCCTGAGAACCCTTCTACCTCTGGGCTATACTCCCAGACCTATTACATACATACATACACATATATATTTTTTTTTCTTTTTTTTTTTTTTTTGAAACAGGGCCTCTTAAGCCAGCAAGGCTGGCTTCGAACCTGCGCAATCCTCCTATCTCTGCCTCCCACGCACGGGGATTACAAGTATGCACCACCACGCCCGGCTTCTTTTATTCTTTATTTTGAAACAGGGTCTCACTGAGTTGTAAAGGGCCTCACTAATATCTGAGGCTGGCTTTGAACCTCTGCCATCTTCCTCTCTCATCCTCCCAAATGCTGGGATTACAAGTGTGTGCCACCACGCCCGGCTCTTATATTTCTTTTCTTTTTTTTTTTTTTTTTTGTGGTACTGGGGTTCCTGGAAGCCCTTCTTCCTCCGGGCTACACTCCCAGACCTATTGTTATATTTTTGAAACAGGGTCTCTTACGCCAGCACGGCTGGCTTCGAACCTGCACGATCCTCCTGTCTCCGCCTCCCAAGCGCGGGGATTACAAGCGTGCGCCACCACGCCCGGCCTCCAGCTCTTATATTTCTAAAGAAGAGTTCTGACCCTCGACTCACCTGCCCGAGGCCTCGAGCTCCCTGTCCATTACTCATTCCCCAGAAGGTAGGTAAGTGTTTAGCACAGACAGGTATATGACTAAGCTTCTGGCCTGAAAGCTTGCACTCCAAGGCTGCTTGGTGATAGGACCGGTGTAGGTCCTGGGGCACTTTGCTGAGACTGACCTGCTGAAGAGAGAGCAGGTTGGATGCTGTTTGAACACAGAATCACACTCTCAAGTCTCCTTCAAAGGAAGTCCAGGGTTTCTCCAGGCGGACCCAGGTCCTGGCCTACCTGCGCTGAACCCAGCCAGTCTTTAGGCTGAGCCTATCTGTTATGGCCCAGTTGGAGTCAAGGTCACTGGAGTCAAAGGTCAGAGGTTAGCGATAATGGTAGGAGGTTGAACTCTCAGGACATTTTGCATTCAGCGAAGAGCCAAAAGATATTTCTTGGTTCACACAACGTGTCAACATTGGCTGTAGGGAACCAATACCTAGGATACCTGAGATTATAAGATTGTGGCCCGAGCTCAAAGACATTGCAATGAAATAGAGTGCAATGCTAGGTGCTATTCTAATTCTTATGCATAAATCTTTATTTTTTTCAGTGCTGGACATTGAACCCATCCTTGTGCATGCTAGGGGAGTGCTCTACCACTGAGCTGCTACCTTTGTCCAGGTGGTAAATCCTTTAATCCTCACATTCCATGAGGTGGTTCTGTTATTATATATATATATATATATATATATATATATATATATATATGCAGAGAGGTTTTAATAACTTGATTAAATTTGCACAGCTAGCCACCTGTAGGTGCACACCTGTAATCTCAGAGGCTGAAACAGGAGGATTGTGGCCTCAAGGCCAGCCTCAGCAACTTAGTGAGACTCTGTTTTAAGATAAAAATTAAAAAGAGCTGGAGGTGTAGCTCGGAGGTAGAATGTCCCTGGGCTCAATTCCTAGTACTAAAATATAAAAATAAAAATAAAAAAAAATAAAATCTTTTAGTAGTAACCGGGGTAAATCTAGGAAGTCTAGTTCTAGAGCCTATGATCCTAGTCATCTCCCTGGATTGCCTCTTTAAAGTTAAATAAAAAGCCGGTGTGGTGGCGCACACTTGTAATCCCAGCATTCGGGAGGCTGAGACAGGAGGATCGCAGTTCGCGGACAGCCTCAGCTACTTAGTGAGCCCTTCGCAACTCAGTGAGACCCTGCTTCAAAAATAAAGAATAAAAAGTAGGGCTGGGAGTATAGCTCAGAGGTAGAATGCCCCCGGGTTCCATCCCCAGTACCGCAAAAAATAAAAATAAAAACTAAATAGAGTTAAATATAAGGGTCTCACTCTTTGAAGCCCAAAAGTAGATCAGTGAAAGCCATTTTCTCTGTCAGTGAGTCATGCATCCTCACAATCAACTACCTGCAAATAGAAGGCATTTGGGAAAGCACAGGCCTCGACTGAACAGAAAGACTTTAATTTCCTCAGCGATATAGAGAAAAACTATTCACAGAGCGTCTGCATGCCAGGAATCGTATGCTGAGTTGAGTTAAGGTCTACAGGAGAACATGCGTAGGTTGTATACAAATACCGCATCGTTTCATATCAAGGACCCGGGCACCCACAGATTTTGATACCCAGCGGGGTTTGGAACAAATCCCTTGCAGATACCGAGGGACAGCTGTATGTCGTGCAGCAAGGAACCGTGACCTGGCGGACAAGACAGGACAAGACACCAGAAACTGGGCACGCATGGGCGTCCACGTGAATTCCATTCAGCTAAATGTCCTCCAATTGCTTCCATTTCTGGACTTCCCTCCCCTCGGGGCACTGCACTCTTGCCATACCTGACTAGCGCATGCGTGCACACGCAGACACACACACACACACACACACACACACACACACACACACCACTTAGCAGGTGCTGCCACCACCCACACAGGTATTTAAGTGGCTTTAGCTTAAACTCCCCCCTTCTGATGTCCTTTCTAGTCTTGCAAGACACAAAGGGGAGGGGTGCAAAGCCCTAACAGGTAAGACGGCCAGCAGGTGACAGGGCCCATTATTTCTTCATTGAGTCCATTATTCGGTGTCCCTGCAGGGTCCTCACTATTAAACACTCAAAGGACCAAGGTCAATTAGATCAAGATCGGTCCCTTTAGCAACTACCAGACTGGGAAGAGAGAAAAGACCTATGTGATAATGAAGAAGAAGAAGAGAAAAAAAGACAGAGATATAAGCGCTCCACAAGCAACAAGAAAGCTTTCTGAGACTTGGGAGAGGGGCCTCCGACTGGGGCAATCCCAAAGGCTTCCTGGAGGAAGTGGATGTGCATTTCTGCTATTCCCGGGCAGCTCCCCAGAGCCAGTCACTGAGCCCTTTGGGAAACGCCTCTCAAAAGCCATCTCAGGGTTCTTCCCCCTAAAGGAGAAGTAGCGCCCTCAGGCTAATCCAGCCCAGGGTCCTGCAGCCCAGTCCCCAGATGCTTATGCCCAGGGAAGCATCAGGTTTTCCTGCAGGCGCTGCTGCTGGGGGCTGAGAGCGGTTTGCAAGTTAATCTGCGAACATTTTGCCGGTTCCTTTCCTGCGTTGCCAGGCCCGGCCCCTAGGAGACAACCTAACTGTGCAGAAAAGGAGAAAAGACAGGGTCCTGGAGACGGGCAAGAATGAAGTCAATGAAGCATAGCGGGAGTGGAGATAAAGGCGCTTTCTTGGGCCTCACTGGCCTGGGGTGACTTGTCCAGTTCATTTTTCTCCTTCCTCCGCTCCTCCCCCTCCCCGACTCTGCTGGCTCCAAAGGCCCCAGAAAGATGTGTGATCTTGTTCATCTGAGATGGGCACGGGAGGCTGCCAGGGGACCTAGGTCCCGCATCCCACTTGCCTCTTGGCCATCCAGGAAGAGCACTCAGGCCAGGATGATGTCTGTCACCTGGGGACTGAACCCAGTTGGTTCTCTGAGCTACAACCCCAGGCCTTTATACATTTTACTTTGAAACAGGGCCTTGCTAAGTTTCTGAGGCTGGCCTCGAACCTGCAGTCCTCCCGTCTCAGTCTCTTAGGGTGTTTCTTTTTTAATCTAAAACAGAATCTCTCTACATTTCTGAGGGTCTTGCCATGTAGCTGAAACCGGCCTCAAAAACCTGCGATCCTCCTGTCTCAGCCTCCCAAGTACTGGGATCACGGATGTGAGCCATGATGCCTGGCTAACTCTTGCTTATTTTCAAGTATTAATCTCTTAACCACTGGTGATGTCCAGATATCAACCTCCCAGCAAGCTGCAACACAATGTAAAAGAAAACAGTGAGGTCTTGATACAGTCTTCAGTCCGCCTCCATTCCTTGTAGGGTGCGGTTTGCACGAGTCGAAACCCCTTACATCACTGCGAGATCCACTGAAATGATTGATTCTCAGAGAACAGATACCCACATACACTTGGTGTCATTAGCAATGTATTTATTCATGTATTCGCTCATTCGTTTGGAAAGCATTTTCTAAGTATGACATGCTCCTGCGTTCACTCTGGTGGAGAAAAGGGAGTTACTGATGGGGAGGTGGACGCTCGAGGACCCCCCGCCACCAACAGAATAAACGTCTCTCCCTGTCTAGCAGCTGATACCTTCCATCTTCCTGCGCTTCCCCTAGGACCCCGCGAGGGGCTTTTGCAGGCCTCTGTGTTCAGAGCAAAGTTTAGGCAGAATTCACCAGGGCCCCACAGCTGCACGCCATTGCCAGACACACCCGAATCACCTCCCACACAAAGCGGGCAGGGAAAGAGTAGCTGAGGCAGAACAGGAGAAACGAAAGACTTCTCCATGGAGTCGGCTGACTGCCTCTCTAAGGGCGCAGACCCATCCTCGTGTCTATGGGTAACTGTTCAAAGCCTTTACAGAGACAGGAATGAAGCTATCTGACCTCAGGAGGGATATGTATACATCAAGATGATGTATCCATCCACAGAGGTGTTCTCCTGAGGGACACAAACGCTCAGGCTCCCGAGAGGAAGGAGACGGCCAGGGGAAGACCCCCCTCGTAATTAAAATGGGAGCAGAGTTGCAGGCACCGAGGTATCCTTCTGCAGAAAACCAAGGCCACATGCTGGAGAAAAGCTTTGGAATGACTTTCATAAATAAGTCGAGCTGGTGGTAGCCTGGTGGCGCACGCCTGTAATCCCAGTACTTGGTAGGCTGAGATAGGAGCATCACAGGTTTGAGCGAGGCCAGCTTTAGCAACTTAGAGAGGCCCTCGGCAACTTAGTGAGACCCTAGCGAGACCCTGTTTCAAGATTAAAAACAAAACAAAACAAAACAAAAACAACTAGCCGGGCATGGTGGCGCACGCTTGTAATCCCAGCATTTGGGAGGCTGAAACAGGAGGATCACAGGTTCGTGGACAGCCTCAGCTACTATTTAGTGAGGCCCTTTGCAACTCAGTGAGACCCTGTTTCAAAATAAAGAATAAAACATAGGGCTAGGGGTGTAGCTTGGAGATAGAATGCCCTGGGTTCCATCCCCAATACTGGAAAAAAAAAAAAAAAAAAAAAAAAAAACCTACAAAAAACTAAAACTAAAATTAAAAAAAAAAAAAGGCTGAGGAGGCAGCTCAAAGGTAAAAAATTCCCTGTGTTTAATCCTTAGTACTAAGAAGAAAGGGGTGGGAGGAACTTAAACCAGGACTTTTTTTTTTTTCATGGTGCTGGGGATGGAACCCAGGGGCACTCTACCTCCAAGCTGCACCCCCAGCCCTATTTTTTTATTCTTTATTTGGAAACAGGATCTCACTGAGTTGCAAAGGGCCTCACTAAGCTGAGGCTGGTCTCGAACCGTGATTCTCCTGTCTCAGCCTCCCAAATGCTGGGATTACAAGCATGTGCCACCACAAGCAAACCAGGACTTCCTTCATTTAAGAAGGAAGGTGGGGGTGGGGGCCACAACCCTGACTTAGCCTGAGAAGTACTGAAGGAAATCCCCCCACCCTACCTTAATCCCTGGCTCTGCCCCAGGGTTCAGAACAGATGTGACCTCTGCCAGCCACCTCAAGGTCACCCCAGAGCAGGACCCAAGACCATGTACAGACGAGGTTCCCGATTACTCATTAGCCAGCCTGGGCCTGGCCCCTTGTCCCTGTCCTTGGCCACAAACACAGATGAAAGCCACACCGCCAGGTCAGGGAGAGGCGGGCCCGATAGTGCAGTAGCTATCTCAGCCCCGGTATTATCAAAGCCTGGTGCAGTCAGGACCCGGCTTTGTGCTCTCTGGGTCTCCTCTCCTGCCACTCCTCCCCCAAACAAACAGAACAACAGTCGCCAGTAATGAAGAGGGTTTTAATAAATGGCTCCCGTGGCAAAGAGTGCTTAGGACCCTGCAAGGACACACAGCACGCTTCTGCGGAGACACTACAAGATTTGTCAACGAAGCTAGGCAGGGTGGCGCACCCCTATAATCTTGGGAGGCTGAGGCAGGAAGATGGCTGGTTTGAAGCCAGTCTCAGCAACTTAGTGGATTTAGAATTAAAAGAAAAAAATAGGGTGGGGATGTGGTTTGGAGGTAAAAAGTCCCTGGGTTCAATCCCCAGCAACACACATATACATAAGTACACAGGTGCACACGTGCGCGAGTGCGCGCGCGCGCACACACACACACACACACACACACACACACAGATTTGCTGATAAGAGGGAATAAATTCATGGTTTGGGGTTCTCGGGATTGGACCCAAGGATATTCTTCCTCTGATATATATATATATATATATATATATATATATATATATATATATATATACCTCCATTTTTCTCTTGCTTGTCAAACTTTTTCTTGAGGAATAGCTAAAGTAATAAAATACCCAGAATAAGAAAGATCAGGGCACCAGCAAGGACAGCCATAGAAAATCTCCACCCATTCCATTTTCTCAGCATCCAGGGCACATTTAGGGTGACTATAAGATGCCAATTTTTGAGCAAATAATTGAGGTAGATACAAAGACCTAATCCCTAATCTGGAGGAGTTCCTAATCTTGGGAAAGAATCACATAAGTACGTAATCATTAGAACCCCAGGTTAAGCCCCCTGATGTGCTCTGCGGCTTCCAGCAGTCATGTTGCAGGATTAACACTGTCATCTTCCTTCCACAAGATAGGATGCTTAAGCTCAAAGACGGCAAGGCCAGGCAGGTGCCAGGCAGGGCGTCAGGCTCAATCTAGTAGGTCTGTCAAAGAAAAAAGATCACTCAGAGGCGCTTGCTGTAGCATGGCAAGGCAGGCTGGGCACATGGCTCATGCCACGATGCCATCAACTGAGATCTTAAGGCAGGAAGATTGCAAATGTAAGGCCAGTGGATGACTCAGTGACACCTTATCTTAAAAATATGAAAATGGCTGTCAGTGTAGCTCAGGTGGACACCTCTGGAGTTGATCTGCAACACCAGCAGTGTATAGCACAGACATGAGGTACCTTAGGGGTAAGCACGTTTCTGAGCATGCTCAGTTTAGGATGTTCTGGGTATGTTAGATCAGGATCATAGGTCAAAAAGGGAATATAGCAGACATGCTTCTGGGCACATCTAATTCAAGGTCATAAAGTACGAAGTAAACCAGGCATAGCAGTGCACGCCTATAATCCCAGTTCTTGGGAGGTTGAGACAGGAGAACTGCAGGTTTGAGGCCAGTGCTTGGTAACTTAGTATAACCCTGTTTTATATTTATTTATTTATTTATTTATTTATTTATTTATTTTTGGTGGTACTGGGGATGGAACCCAGGGGCTTTCTACCTCCGGGCTATACTCCCAGACTTTTTTAATATTTTATTTGGAAACAGGGTCTCACTAAGTTGCTGAGAGCCTCACTAAGCAGCTGAGGCTGGCTTTGAACCTGTGTGATCCTCCTGTCTCAGCCTCCCAAGCGTGGGGATTACAAGCGTGCGCCACCACGCCCGGCTAGTATAACCCTGTTTTTAAAACAAAAAAAGAAAAGGGGCTGGGGATGCAGCTCAGAGTAGGGCTCCTAGGTCTGTCTGTCTGTCTGTCTCCCTCTCTCTATCTCTGTCTCTCTCTCTCTCTCTCACACACACACACACACACACACACACACACAGCACATGTTGAAAACATAAAATGACAGGCTGAATACTTTAAGATGGTAGATAAGAACTTCTGGGAATGTTCAGTTTACTATTATAATGAGCCATCTTAATCTTAGAACCTAAGAAAAAGTTAAGAGTGGCTCAACAATCTTAGAGATTATGGGCGTTTCTTCATATGTCTCTCCAAAGAGTTTTAGCTAAAACAAAAGGAAAACACACACTCTGAAGGTGCATTAATGTAGGCGTTTGCTCCTCAGGTACTTGTCCCACTTAGCAGCTAACAAATTAGCATGGACTGTTTGCTGAAACTGGGTTTTAGAGGGGTGTCGTCGTAGTCCACATTTGTAATCTCAACTACTTGGGAGGCTGAGGCTGGAGGATTGCAAGTTTGAGGCCAGCTCGGACAATTTAGCAAGATCCTGTGTGAAATCTGTAGAAATCATTACAAAGGGGTTTGCAGGGCTCCAGTACTGCAGCCAAAGCCCAAACAACACGCTGGGTTTTACGAGAAAGTGAACAGGTAGGTGTAGGGCGGGGGTCAGGAGTCTGGCGGGAGTTTGGTCACGCAAGAATCTTTGACAGGACAAGACATATTTGGCACAGTCGGCCACGGAGGACATCATTTTACCTGGTGCCCTACCCACTGCTCCTTTGCCTGCCCCCCTGTGCCTTTCTGGTCTTCCTTCAGCCTGTTGGGTCTAGATTTGCATGTTCCCGGCCTGTATCTCCAGTCCCCACCCAAGGCCATGCCCTAGATTCCCAGTTCCGTCTTCAAAACCATCTCAGATACCTCGGGCCACCTTGTCGTTCTCGGGGTTCCTTGGCTGCTTGCTTGGGCTTTTTCTATGGCCTGAGTCCCCACCATCAATCATCTCTTTCTCTTCCCGTTCCTATGACCCGGATTTTCTCAATTTCTCAAACATCTCTTTTCTCCTATCACCGTCTCTTACAACATCCTCAGTCTCTACACCTGCAGCGTGATGTCTGGATACCGCCACAGTCCTCTGTACTCCGGTACCCTCTCTGTTTTCGTCTTCTCCGGTTCCTCACCCCAGGTGACTCGCTGTCTCCCCAAAGCATTTCAGGGCTCTGGCTCCCTGGACCCTCCTCCTGGACTCCTGTCTGCCCTTCAGGTTTCAGCCGGCGCAGACATCTGTATGGAGCTGATTCTATTCTCAAAGCTGGATGCGGGCCTTCCCTCCTTCCTTACCACAGCACTTGATTATGCCTCGGGGCTTCACCTTACAGTTTGGTGTGGGGAAAGAGCTGGGCCATGAGGTTCCTGTGTGACCTTGGGCCCTTTGATTTGAGCCTCTTTATTTACTCCCATTTTATTCTAAAATGGGAGAAAGAATATCATCTTGTTATGACTGTGATAAGCAATACATGTAAAAACATCCTACACAAACAAGAGCTTGACAGGAAGTATTCATACTGTGATGCCTACTCATTCCCTACTGACGCATGAAGTCCTTGAGATTTGGGCTCACCAACTTCTATTCATTTTATTCATTTTTTATTCTATTCTATTAGAATAAATAACAAGTCTATTTATTAGAATAATTTATTAGAGTAAATAATATTCTATTAGAATAAACAATATTCTAATTAGAATACATAATTTTAATTAGAATAGATAATATTATTTATTCTAATAATAACAGAATATATTAGAATATTATTATTCTAATAATAATAATAATATTCTAACTAGATTAAATAATATTCTATTAGAAAATTTATTAGAATAAATAATGTTCTATTAGAATAAAATAGAATATTCATTCTATTCATTTTTTAACCAACCCATCACCAACATGGCACCAGGAATATAGAATTCTTTCAAGCAAACTGTTTTATGCAGACTAAATCTGAAGGCTCAAGATGTCCTTTTTCCTTATTTTTTTTCTCTTGTCACTGGGATTGAACCCAGGAGCATTCTACCTCTGAACTCCACCCCAGCCCTCTTTACTTTTTATTGAAACAGGTTCTTGCTAAATTGCTGAGGCTATCCTTGAACCCATGGTCCTCCTTTCTCATCCTCCCAAGTGCTGGGATCACAGGTGTGCACCACCATGCCTGTCTGGAATCAGCATTTCCTCTGGTCTGCATCTGCTCCGTCAGCCAGATGACCTGCTCCTCCCTGGAGGCAGAAACTCTGGGGTCTCCACCCCAGCCCTCCAGGTACCGCCTCTGTTTCCCCATGCTGGAGAGCCTCAATATTCACCGCACACCATACAAAGAAGTTACTTAGGGTCATTGCATGAGAGAATCCAGCTGTCTGAGGAGATGAATGTTAGGAGTTTCTCAATGGAGCAGGAATTATAAATCACTCTGAAGCTGGGATGAAACCCCAGGAAGCTATGCTATGCAAACCACAACTCCTTAAACCTTTGTAAAGAATGACCCCCAAAGCCCTGAAAACCTGGCAGGAGATTTCTTTCTGTTGCTTGGCACTTGGCTCTTCTCATTCTGGCTGAACCCCAGCAGCCCAGAGGCATATAAAATATAGTCCCCCCACACCCAAGCCTTAGGTAAGGATGCTCTCTGGGCCCCTGGTTGCTTTCTCCCTCTACCCCCTAAAGCAGAGGGAAATCCTTATTGGCATCTTCGGGTTATGAATAGGGAAATACAGGAGACCTTGTATCCCATCCTCTTTTCCTCCTTCTGGTGGCTGATTTTAGAATGGAGGCTGAGACTGTCGATTAGCCAGGTGGGCTTCAGCTAGAGACGACCACCCCAATCTCTTGCCTTTGCGTTGTGCTGGGAATGCTGGACACCAGGCCCTGGTGCCTGGGAGGGAGAAACCACTGGTTGCAGATGGGAGCTCCCAAGGTCCTTTGATGTTCCAGTAGGATGGTGGGGGGGGGGCGTGGGAAGGGAGACGTCTGTTCCCCTGAGCTCCCAGGAGGCCAAGCCTTTCCGTTATCTTAGCGGCCTCCTCATAGCCTAAAGGTGCTGGCTGGAGCCTGTCTTGGCCCAGAGTAAATCAGGCCAGAAGCAAAGAATATACTTGAATGAAAGTGGAAAATTAGACGCTATGCAGGAGAAAGCGGCTCCTCTCCCAAATATATATGCATCAAAGTGTACCCCGTGTCTAAATGGGACAGGAGCCATCAAAATGCAAATGTGGGTTTTGAGAATGCTAATGTTGGAAGGCTGGGACAATACGGAGACAGACTTCTTGGGGCCGAGGAGAGGGCCCTGGGGCAGGATGTGGGGGCAGGGATGAAAGGGGGAGGAAGCCGTGTGCGGGGAGCCTGGGGAGGAGAAAACAGTGGGAGCCCATTGAGGTTGAAAGACTGCAGGGGAGGACTAGAAAAGGAGGCAGCGCCGAGAGAGGACGGGTCGAGGGCCCTGAGTGCTGACCGCTGACCTGAGGCTTCGTGCCCAGGAAAGAGCAGGGTTAGTTCAGGGACACTTCTCTGAGTGACAGCCCGGCAGGGTGGACAGTCAGGACGTGCCTGCAGGCCCGGGCTTGGCCTTGAGGTCAAGGCCTTGGAGAGACGACAGAAGGTTCCCTGTCTCTGTAAGAGCTGGGAGGCCGGGAGGCATCTCCACTTGGGCGCAAGAGGCCTGTGAACGCGAGGGTGCGGGGCTGAGAGCCGGTGCCTGCCGCGCCAGAGCCAGGGCTGGCTTCCAGTAGCCAGGCGGACAGGGGCATCCCTGGGCTGGAGTCCTGCCCCCCCCTCTCTCTGCTTCATCTTTTTACCTGTAACATGGAGATCACCAGCTGCTGGAGGGAAAAAGTGGAAACGGAGCCCGGTGTAAGGCAAATGCTTCGTAGACCTTTGTTATGACCTTTGCAGAAGATATTGACGGTCAGGCGTACCAAGGCTTGTGACCTTACACAGCAAGCAGGTGGCAAAGCTGATCTCAGGCTCAGTCTGCCACACCTGGGCCAGACCTCTATGCTGCCCCGCCTGCCCTTCCCAGAGGTGGTGTAAACAAGCTTGTATTGAAAATGGACCCCCCCAGATGGGCTGTGGGGTGGATCCCACAGAGGGTAAGGATCTGGAGAGGTCAAGGCTGTGGGGCTAAAGAGTCAGTGCCCAGGAGAAAGCCCTGAGCCCTGGCATGGTGATGGTCTCATGGTGGTCCAGGAAAACACACACATGCACGCGCGCACACACACACACACACACACACACACACACACACACACACTTCACGCTGCGAGTGGATGTTCATTTTGGAGGGTGGCATGCTTATATTTGGTTTGGGGGGCTTTTCACACTACTTTTTTCAACAGAGCCTACTGCAGCCCTGGCCCCATGGTTCAAGTTCAATAAAGCATTGCCAATTGAGTGTGGTGACATAGGCCTGTAATCCCAGTACTCGGGAGGCTGGGACAGGAGGATTACGGGTTCTAGGCCAGACTCAGCAACTTAGCAAGACCCTGTTTCAAAATAAAAATAAATAAATAAAAAGGGTTGGAGGTGTAGCTCGGAGGTAGACTGTCCCTGGATTCAATCCCTAGTATATACGTACACGCACACGCACACACACACACACACACACACACACACACACACACACACTGTTGCTGCCCACTGGCTCTCTCCAGCTAGACTGTAAGTTCCTAGAAGGCAAGGACTTGTTCCCCCCTTGCTTTGCCCCCTGCAGGGGCTTGTACAGTGCTTGGCTGAATGAGTTCATTCACTGGAGAGTCTCCCGGGCGGCCAGGCCCGGCCCTAAGTGGTGGCAATATACAAGATCTCTGCCCTTGCGTAACTCCTCAGTCTGGTGAATGAATAAAGGAAAAGGAAGAATGAATGGAAACTGTGGGAAGGGCCAAGCCCTTCTGCTAATTGCTCTATGAACAGGTAGATAGCGCAGAGATGCAGCCCTCAGATACCTGCCCTCTCTCACTGGTGTGCTGAGTCCTGCTAAGTGCCCCATATCTGGGTTTCAGAGATCTGAACAACTGCCGTCTTTTATAGACAGGGCGACACGGTGCCCTGCTTTCTCCCACACAATGAAGAAGCCCTGAGTCCAGAGGGATGGCCGGGTGCCTGCCTGCAGTTATTCACATCCTTTCTCCAGGCTCTCCAAGAGACCAAAGACTGACTGCAGGGCCCCAGGAGGCCGGTGGAGCTTTGATTCTTCCTTGTGTGAAGCTGACTGGCTCTAGGACAGCACAGTAATATCTGCTGTGGCTCAGAGCTATCTTTTGGGATAGAGACAACACACACACACACACACACACACACACACACACACACACACACACACCTCTCACACGGGACCGGGAACTGAAAATGCAACTAGCCAGGGGTGTTTTTAGGGCCCATAGGGAACAAGGAACAGGTAGGGGTAAGACTGGCCAGGGCCTACAGGCAGCACCTGGCAGGACTTGAGGCCAATGGGGATGCATGCTAAGGCTTCATGTGAAGGGTAACGACCTGCTCACCACAGCCTCTCTCCGCCAGCTCTGCCCAGACTGCATGCAGGCTCTGGACCTCTGCTATGTGATCACAAGAGGTGGCCAAGGTTGCTGGAGCAATCCCTAGGCTGCAGAGCCAGCCCAGGGTAAGGCACGACGCTCTCCAACAGGCAGGGCAGGTGACGGTGGGCAGGCTTGTGGGAAGGGAGAGAGTGAGCGGAAATATAGACTCATGGGGCTTGCAGCCCCATGCGTGGATCTCTGTGTGATATTCGTGAGTGAGAATGAGCACAGCAAATGTGGGCCCAATTTCTTTAGTGCTGGTAGATATGCAAAGAGAAGGATCCTACAATCTGGCATGCACTTTATACTGGGAGGAAACGGGGTGGGGTGGAGATAAGAATACTTCATTTTGCAGACAGTTTGGAACTGATGGATTCTCTTCTGTCTGCCAATATGTGCGTTTTCACCATCAACTTCTATGTCTTTACCATCATCCAAGTTCTCATCATCCCTTACCGCCTGAAGTGGCTTTCTTGTCACCTAATTTATGGTCCATGGCAAAGCTAGTAATAATTCTGTGTGTGGGGTTACTGGGGACAGAACTCGGGGGCATTCTGCCTCTGAGCTACACCCTTAGCCCTATTTTATTTTGAAACAGGTCCTCACTAAATTGCTGAGGGCCCTGTTAAGTTGCTGAGAATGGCCTTGAATCCCCGAGCTTCCTGTCTCAGCCTCCCAAGTCCTGGAATTACAGGGGTGCACCACCGTGTCCGGCTTAAAGCTGGTGGTAATTTAAAAATGAAAATAAAAGCCAAACCATATTTATGTATAGTTTTATTGGTTTGCTTTGTCGTGCTGAGGATGGGACCCAGGGCCTCATGCATGCATGCTAGGCAAGAACTCTATTGAGCCATATCCCCAACCTCATCTTAAAACGCTTAGATAGCCAGCCATGGTGGCACATGCTTGTAATCCCAGCATTCGGGAGGCTGAGACAGAAGATCGCAGTTTGCGGACAGCCTCAGCTACTTAGTGAGGTCCTTTGCAACTCAATGAGACTCCGTTTCAAATTAAAGAATAAAAAAATAAGGTTAAGAGTATAGCTGGGAGGTAAAATGCCCCTGGTGTTCCATCCCCAGTACCGAAAAACAAAACAAACAAACAAAAAAAACAACCTTGATGACTCCCTATTGCCCTTAGGACCACAACCCAAGTCACTAAATGTTCTTTGAAGTTCTGCCAGATCTCAGCCCTCCTCTTTTCTGTCCCCCAGCTCTCTCCAGCCGTGCTGGCCTTCTTGGTCCTTGTGTTCACCCACTGATGTGAGCACCCTTTAGCCCTCAGTTCAGTTTCTGACCAAAGACTTGACTGAGTGCTGACTGGCAGTTGCACTAGTAATTCCCCCACTAGACTGTAAGTTTCCTGAGGGCAGAGTCCACAGCTACCTTTGCCCCCAATTAGAGTCCCAGTGCTGGGACCGTACCAGGTATACGGCAGGTGACCAACACCCATCTGTTGGACACAGTATAGTATAAATTATGGAAGCCAGTTTTTCCTTTTATAGACTCTTCACTGCAGGAAAGTATTCAGGCAGGATGAGGGGCCCAGGGGCTCTCCCTCAATCCCCAGGATTCCATTCCCTGCCTTCCGTGTCAATTTTGACTCAGCCATTTCATGGTGGTGATGGGTTGTTGTGTATGTGGGGGGAGCAGTAAGGGGATATCACTGGCCAGCAGTAGATCACAGTTAAGGTACCCAGAAAAGTCTCTTGGCATGTCTAAAGTGTCTTTGCCTATGCAATACCAAGATGGACTAACCAAGAAACAGCCAAGGTTGGCTTCAACATTTGTGCTAACCAAAAGAGGCAGCAACGTGGATTTGTGTGCATGTGTGTGCACAATGCTGGGTTGAATCCAGGCACACTCTGCTACCGAGCTAATATCCCTGGCCCTTTTAAAGCTTTTTAAAAATTTTGAAACAAAGTCTTGCTAAATTACTGCGTGCTGATCTCGAACCTGCTATCTTCCTGGTTCAGCCTCCCAAGTATTGGGATGATAGTGTATGTATTATCATACCCAGCAGCAGCATAATTTTAATGCATATTTTTGGCAAGGTATGGGATGCGCTTTTCAGTCTGACAAAAATATATGGGCTAAACCTACCTTGTATCAGAACAGACACCCAAAATATCAACATAGATAGATGATCACAATTCTTACTTAATGGGCACACTGCACACCTCTCGGTAGTAGACAAGACTGAATAGCTTGTGTTCTTTACCTTTATATTCCCCACCAGGCTCTGGAAGGGAAATCTCTGGTCCACCATGATGCTGCTTGGTACATAATAAATGCTTTACAGCTCCTTGTGGAATGAATACATGAAGAGAACGTTCATTGGCCTGGAGGGAGTCCTGTACAGTCCCCTCAAAACCACAGCACTAGAAGTTCTATAGGCATCTGCTGTAGGATTGTTTTGCAATCTCTTGTTTTATAATATAATTTAACAGAAGTAGAAAACAAGCAACAGATTCTGACACCCTTGGGCTATTTGAATGCAGGTAAGTTACCTAACCTGTCTGAGTTTCCGAGGCCTTATCTGTTAAGTGGGTACAATAATTTTTTACTTGCCTGAGGGTGTGTGTGTGTGTGCGTTACTAGGGATTGAATCCAGGGGCATTCTACCTCTGAGCTACACTCCCAGCCCTTTCTATTTTTTGTCCTTTGAAACAGGGTCATGCTAGGTTCCTGAAAATCTCACTATTTTTTGTCCTTTGAAACAGGGTCATGCTAGGTTCCTGAAAATCTCACTAAGTGGCTACGATCCTCCTATCTCAGAACCTGCGATCCTCCTGTGTCAGCCTACCTAGACCTGGGATTACAGGCATGGATCACCACGTCCGGCTTGAGGGTAACTTTAAAAATTTTTAACCTAATATTTATTCAGTGGTAGACATTGAAAATATGATGCAAAGCAAAACAGAAATGGCTTCAACCCTGTCTAGTGGAAAGGAGTGAAAGTGAATAACCCTATAGCATTTCCGTTGGTATGTATGTGTGACGGAGAACTGCATGATGCTGGAAAAGAGAAGTGGGACCTATTTAAAATTAGGGTGCAAGGACAGCCTTACTAAGAGCACCATCTATGCTCAGACCTGAAGGGTGGGTGAAGAAATCGGCCAATGGAGAGGTTGGGGATACAGGTGAAGGAAACTGCAGGTGCAAAAACCCGAGGCTCTAAAGAGCTGGGAGAATGCCTTGGAATTTCAAACAATACAGGAGACAAGGACAGAGATACGGCTGGATGGGGAGACAGAGGCTTCTCAAAGGTAGCGTCTATCTCAAAAGGAGGGAATGTTAGGAGATGCACTGGGGCTGCTGGATGGAAAATTGTTGAGGACTGAGGAACAAGAACCAAATCTCAGTGTTATTCGGGTCGTTGAGATTAAAAACCAGAATCCCGAGCCTGGCGTGGTGGCGCACGCTTGTAGTCCCAGCATTCGGGAGGCTGAGACAGGAGGATCGCGGTTCTCGGCCATCCTCAGCTACTTAGTGAGGCCCTTGGCAACTCAGTGAGACCTTGTTTCAAAATTAATAATAATAATAATAATAATAATAATAATAATAATAATTAGGGCTAGGGGTGTTGCTCAGAGGTAGAATGTCCTGGGTTCCATCCCCAGTACCACCAATAGTAATTAATTAATTAATTAATTAACAACAACAACAATAATAATAATAACCTGAATCTCAGCTCAATGATCAGGCTCACATCTCTCATTTTAAAGGTGAGAGAGATCCCCGCGCTTGGGAGGCGGAGACAGGAGGATCGCGCAGGTTCGAAGCCAGCCGCGCTGGCGTAAGAGACCCTGTTTCAAAAATATAAAATAGGTCTGGGAGCGTAGCCCGGAGGTAGAAGGGCTTCCAGGAACCCCAGTACCACCAAAATAAATAAATAAATAAATAAATAAATAAATAAAATGAGAAAGAAAGGGCGGGGTGGGGGGGAGGTGGCTCCATGGCTGAGACTGGCTGCTAATCTCTCCTCTTTGCCTATTTAGAAGTTTGCGCCCCTCTTGCTTTCTGCAGGGGCGAGGGGTAACAGAGGTGCCCCACGGTCTGGAGTTCTGAGGCAGCCTGCTAGTGGATTGCGCTGGGGCTCCCAGGCCAGGCCCCTGGAAGTCTGGGGAGGAAGCGCAGGAATGCGCTCCCGAGCTGGGCCTGGAGAGCGCTGGGCGGGTGCGGGGAGGCGGCTGCAGCTCTCAATCTGGAATGGAAACTTGGAGCTCTGCGGCCCCGCCCGCGGCGCTCCTCCAGAGTGTGGGTGGCGCAGCCCTTTCTTTTCCTTTCCCTGGCGGGCTTTACCTGCCTAAACAAACAGCCAGGGCCTCCTACCCGCCCGCGGTACAGGAAACAAGTAGTGACAGCTACCCGCCCGCGCCGACCCGCGCCGGCCAGGCTAGCAACCCGGCGGCGCGGCGCTGCGATTGGCTGCGCGCTGCGAAGCTTGCGCTGCGATTGGCTGAGCTCGGCGAAGCGGCCGAGCCCTGCGCCAATGGCCGGCCGTGCCGGAGGCCGCGGGGAGCAGGGTTTTACATGCCTGTGGTATTTGCTCAGAGGGGCATGACCACTTTGGGCAAGTCTTTAAATGTGAGTCAGCTTTCGGTCGATCCCTGGGAAAAATTCCTTCGGTGTTGTCAGGCAGGCTTCGCTAGCTGCAGCCTTTTTTTTTTTTTTTAACAATTCAAAAGGGATAATCCTACTGAATAGGAGAAAGGCATCCGGACCCCGTCCCCAGCTCCCCGAGGAGAGGCCGAGGGCGGGGAGGGGGGGAGGCCACCTCAACTCTGGGCAGCCCCTCTCGGCCCTTGCTTTCCTGCGCCCTCCGGGGACGCACAGTCCGGACAGTGCCCCCTGCAGGTGTGCGGGCGGCACACGTCCCTTCGCCTGGGGATGCCTGCTCCCGGGCTTGCTTTCTTCCCAGGAACAGCGCCTCCTGTCGCACAGTGGCTCTAGGCTTGGACCTGACACTGAGTAGCTCTGTGACTCGTAGGTCATCTCCCACCTAAGTTTCCGTTTTCTCATTGGCAAAGTAACGAGCAGACAATAGACGTGAACTCGCCCAATAATGTGGACACTTAGGATGTTCTAACGTGATGGTCCTGGTTGGCTTAGGCAAGTTCCATGCGCACCCCTGGCTTCAGTTCCCACATCTGTAAGATGCAGGAGTTGGTCTAGAAGATTCCCTAAAGGGCCTTCCAGGTCTACCAGTGTGGCTATACCAGGTGATCTGGGTCATCCTTCCTGGAGCCTGAGGGCTTGGGGTGCACAGAGCCCCGTGGTTTGCAGGCCCGTCCCGTCCCAGCCCAACTCTGGAGATGTTTACCTAGTGCACCCAGTGTTCTTTTTCTAGGTGGCATCCCAGAGATACCCAAGCCAGCAGTCAGGGGTCTGGGAACACAGGAGAATAAAAAGACCAAAAAAGGCTGAGGATTGAAGGAGAAAATGAGCAGGGACTGAAGGGATTTACGTGCAGTTGAATTTTAAGTGAACATCATGTGCAAAAGAGACAATTTGGCACCTGCTCCTGATGAGATAATAGCTCAGGCACTCTTGGGAATAAAAATGCAATCCTCTACAGACAAGACTGGCACATGTGGTGGCAGATTATTAGAAGTGATGGCCAGGATGAAGGATCTCTGCTTGGGAATCTTTTATTTTAATTTATTTATTTAATTTTTTGGTGGTACTGGGGTTCCTGGAAACCCTTCTACCTCCGGATTACACTCCCAGACCTATTTTTATATATTTTTTATTTGGAAACAGGATCTCTTAAGGCTTCGAACCAGCATGATCCTCCTGTCTCCACCTCCCAAGCTCGGGGATTACAAGTGTGCGCCACCACGCCTGGCTTCTTGGGAATCTTTTAGAGCACAGGCAGGGACTTTAAAAATCCAGCCAGACTGCAGCGATTACAGCTCACGGCATCAAGGATTCAGGGGCACTGGAAACATCTGTGTGTGAACAGCATCCTTTGATAAAAAGAGCATGGCACTCTGCTGCTGACCCAGGTGTGTGTGCCCTTGGGCACGCCTCCTGCTTGTTCTCAGTCTCCTTTCCATCTGCTCAAGATGAGAGATTAAGCTAATTGACTTCTTGCTGTCTCCTCTAGCTCTGACACTCCATGATTAAATGGAGTTAAGAGTGAGCGATTGCACCGGGGGTCCTTTTTGTTGTGATTTTTATTTAAAAAAAAAAAAAAACTGACCTGAGCGTTCATTAAGCTCCGTGATTGGTTGTAAATCAGGCCATCCACCACCTACCATTGGAGACAGCAACAACCAGGGACGGGCTTCTGCTGTAGCCCATGAATCAGTGTTATTTATTCATTTCCTATTGCAGCTCCCACTCTGAGCCAGTACTGTTCTCTCTCTCCCTGCCTTGGTTTCTCCCTGCCTCATTTGCTTCCTCTCAGCCTCCTGCGATCGATCCAGATGAACTGCGCTGATCTCCTGGAAAGAGGAATGCCCGGCCGAAAGAAGAGAAACTAGAACCAGATTGGTTTTTGGCACATCCAATTTTGACCAATCCCTTTCTCCTGCTTTCTGATCTCCCCATTCTATTGGGAGTTCTGAGCATTGCAGAACTGGGAAAGGGCAGAGAGGTTGAACATAGAGAAAGCAGATGATAGGAGCCAATCATAAAGGAAAGGATTTAAACGCACACAGAAATAGTGGAGGTCACAAGGTGATAATTAATATATATATTCCTAGAGACCATGGGAGCCTCCTCAAGAGTTTGGCTCTGCTTGGGCAAGTCAGGGTGCCTTTTAGAAAAGGTGATATCCAGGACACTTCTCAAGGAGGGAGAGACAGCCTTCTTGCAGTGAGCAGTGTGGGTACAGGCTGCAGGAAGAACATGAGCAAGGCAGAGGTGGGACGGCGCCAGGGGCTTCCGGTCACCAGGTGTGTTGGTGACTGAGCTGAAGCTGAGAGGTGGGATCACAATGGCCTCAGGTGTCATGTTGAGGACTTTGGATTTTATTTTGTGGGGACTGTAGAGAAATTGCTGTCTTCCTTCCCTTTCTTGCTTCCTTCCTTCACTGAAGATTGAACCCAGGGTTATTCTACCTCCGAGCAACCCAACCCACCCTCCAGTCTTTATATTTATTTTTTTGGTGGTGGTACCGGGGTTCCTGGAAACCCTTCTACTTCCGGGCTACACTTCCAGACCTATTTTTTAAAATTATTTTTATTCAGAAACAGGGTCTCTAAGCCAGCGCGGCTGGCTTAGAACCTGCGCGATCCTCCTGTCTCCACCTCCCAAGCGTGGGGATTACAAGCGTGCGCCACCACACCGGGCTATAATTTTTTTTTTTTTTGAGATAGGGTCTTGCTAAATTTCCCAGGCTGGTCTCAAACACATTTTCCTCCTGTCTCAGCCTCCCAAGTACTGGGGTGACAGGCGTGTAAGATACTTGGCTAGAGACTAGGCTTTTAAATAGGTGGGAGAGCCATGCGTGGTGATGCAAGCTTGTAATCCTCGCGCTTGGGAGGCTGAGACAGCAGGGTCGCACAGGTTTGAAACCAGCCTCAGCTACTTAGTGAGACCCTGTTTCCAAACAAAATATAAAAATAGGCCTGGGAGTATAGCTCGGAGGTAGAAGCCTCTGGGTTCCACCCCCAGTACCACCAAATAAATAAATAACAGGTGGGAGAGATCAGAAGTTTGTTCTAGTATGTTTTTTTTTTAACTTTGGGTATACAGTGAGATTCAGGTCATGACTGCTATTTTTAAAAAACGGAATGGATGAGTTTAGAATGAATGGAAAGTAAAGTATCAAAGCACGTGCTCGCACTATTTTAAGAAATATGTTTGTATGAGTGTGACCATGTGTGTGTTCTGGCTGGTGGTGATATAAAATGCACTTGCTACCAGGGGTCATGGTTAAAAAAATCTGAGATCCACTGAACTTGTAGACCTTTGGAGCAGATAAGGGAGTGTGGGTTAGGGAGGCAGAGGAAGGAAGTCCTTTTTTTTTTTTTTTGGTGGTACTGGGGTTCCTGGAAGCCCTTCTACCTCCGGGCCACACTCCCAGACCTATTTTTATATTTTTGAAACAGGGTCTCTTATGCCAGCATGGCTGGCTTCGAACCTGCGCAATCCTCCTGTCTCCGCCTCCCAAGCGCGGGGATTACAAGCGTGCGCCACCACGCCCGGCAAGGCAGGAAGTTCTTGCAAACAGGACAGGTGATTTGCATTTCCCCCCTTACACACACACACACACACACACACACACACACACACACACGTTCTTTAAAAGGATATTGCTTAGCAGGGCATGGTGGTGCATGCTTATAATCCCCACGCTTGGGAGGCAGAGACAGGAGGATTACACAGGTTTGAAGCCAGCCTCGCTGGCTTAAGAGACCCTGTTTCCAAATAAAAAAGTACAAAAATAGGTACTGGGAGTGTAGCCTGGAGGTAGAAGGGTTTCTAGGAACCCCAGTACCACCAAAAAAGAAAGAAGGGTACTGCTTAACTTTTGAGGAGAGTTAACTTCAAATTCATCTTCTCTAAGACCTCCTCCACAGAGGAGGGGTGATTTTGTTTCCCCAAGGAGGAAAGGAGGTAACTGTGATTCTCAAAGTATCTGGGACCCTGCTCCATTGGCAGGATATTTTGTCTAACAGTGCACGTACTCTGGGCCAATAGTTGGAACCTGGTAACTTTCCGGTCTCCACCACAGACCCTGGTACAGATCATTCTCCTGTGACTTCCTTATGATGGTAGTTTTCCAATCTCCCAATGAAACATTATGTAATTCCTGTAGCCAGCGTGTTGGGGAAGTACAGCCAGGGACGGGTATCTGGGCATCAGTTGAGTAAAGATGGGAAACACCCCCCCCACACACACATGAGTAATGGCTTATATTGAAAGCCCTGAAAAAGGCTATTTCATAACCTCTATGGTAATCCAGTGTCTTAACAGATCTGAAGGGAGAAGAGGATCATATCCCTTACTTCAAGACTGTCCTCACGAGGCAGTGACAAGCTAAAACACAGCATGGTCTAGTCGGCTCCGTTTTTAAGGTGACTGGCACTGTCTGCGTTTGACTGCATTTTGTGCACACCCATCTCTTCCTGTCCTCAGCCAAACCCACCCCCGTGCATGTGGTACAGATCCCGGTTCAGTCTGTACAGCCAGACACACAGCCTCTCGGTTACACCTTTGTGGCAAACATAGCCGCAGTGCTCTTTGGACTCCATAAATATGCGTATCCTTCCTATCTGAGCTGGGATTTTCCACTTCCAGTAATTCAAAGTGATTTTTTTTTTTTTTTGTGGTACTGGGAATGGAACCTAGGAGCATTCTACCTCTGAGCTACACTCTCAACCCTATTTTTTTTTTTTTTTTGGAAATAGAGTCTCACTGAGTTGCGAAGGGCCTTGCTGAATCCATGAACCACAATCCCCATGATCCTCCTGTCTCAGCCTCCCAAATGCTGGGATTATAAACGTGTACCACCATGCCCGGATTAAGGATTAATCAAAGTGATTTTTAATCCTGAATAGGAAGAGCAGTTTACCATGATCTGAACACTATTATGTGCCTGCACTGGGCGCTTTAGAGATCTCAGCAAACTCCAAGAGATAGTATAAAAATGGATGTGTGGATATTGTTCAGAGTTGCACATCTCATTCATAACCAAATTGAGTTCCCAGACTAAGCGTCTCTAGTTTGCAATGCTCTGCAGTGACCCCTGAAGAAGCCACTTTCTCTGAGTCCCTTCAGTAGCTGCTTGACCCCAGAGCTCAGAACGCCTTCTCTCTCTTTTCTCATCCTGTCTTCAAACATCATGAAAATCCATTTGCTTCTCAAGAAAGAAGCTCTAAATAAAATGTGGCCTTGTACTGAGACCCAGCACCGAGGAAGGGTATGCAGAAGTCGTCCTGTTCAGACTCCTGCCTCTTGACGGACTTCCCTGGCTGTAAGAGGAAGAGCTCATCTTGGTATTCGATAAAGAAAGAGCCGGAAGAACAGTGTTCAGAATCACGCAGATCTTAGGACCTAACTGCACTCCACAGTACTCTTTCCACACACCTTTCTTCTTTCTTCCATTTGTTCATTTCTTATTCACAGCCTTGCCCCTCATCCCTACTACTCTTCTCTGGATACCCACTCCAGCGTCAGAAGCATCAATCAATCCTTCCACCAATGTTGGAGGATAATCAAAGGTCAGCCATCTTTTACGGGAATGATTCTACTCTTGGCACGGAAGTAGCTATCCAAGGCCTCAGCTCCAGAAGCTCTGTGGCTAGGGATAAGATCGGAGCTGACCAGATGCGTGGGGGCGTGCGCACACTTACAGCCATCAAGCCAGAAGGCCATCCTTTTGACTGACATGGGCACCTACCTGACAAAACAACACCTTCTTACTTTGACTTTGCTTGGAACAAGGAATCATAGAATTCCCTGGGTTGGGAAGGCTCTTGGGGGTCACCTGACTCGGTCTTTTCCATTTGATGAAGGACTCTTGGTCATCCGACATCTCCTTAAACAGCTCGAGACATGAGCTAACTTGTCTCCGCTCTGTTTTGGAGATCTTTATTCTTTTTTTTTTGGCAGTTCATATAATTATCAAACTTGATCAGATTCCCCATTGCTTCCCTTGTGGTACCATTTTAATTCCTGGGGCGATGAAGAAAAGTTTTCATCCTGCCAGGCATGGTGGCATATACCTGGAATCCCAGTACTTAGGAGGCAGCGACAGGAGGATCTTGCAGGTTCGAGGCCAGCCTCGACAGTTTGGGAAGACCCGCAGCAACTTAGCAAGATCATGTTTCAAAATAAAATAGGGCTGGAAGTGTTGCTCAAAGGTAGAGTGCCCCTGGGTTTACTCCCCAGTGCCAGGGAGGAAAGGTCTCCTCCTGTTTCCATATGACAGTCCTTCAAGTACTCAGAGACAGAGGTGATGCCGGTCCTAGTCTTCAGACTGAGCCAGTACTGTAACTGGGTTGCTACTCTTGGTCCTGTTTGAGTAAAGGAATGAACAGTGAGTTTTTGCCATGTGCCAACCCCCTTCAAAGACATCATCCAGTTCAAAGCTTCTGTCCATCCATGAGCTAAAAGCACTTTCCGTTGTAGAGAGGAAAAAATGAAAACTCCCAAGGTTAAGGGTTTAGGCCAAAGTCACATAGTTAGAAATAGACAGTACTGGCACATTAATCAAAAGCTAATTTTTTTTTTCCATTTTTGGTACTGGAGATTGAAACCAGGTCATTCTACCTCTGAACTACACTTTTTTTATTTTTTATTTTTGAAACAGGGTCTTGCTAAATTTCCGAAGATCTTATTAAGTTGATGAGGCTTGTCCCCAACCTGTGAGCCTCCTATCTTGGCCTCCCAACTCCCGGGATTACGGAAATGTACCACTACATCCAGCTAACTGAATCTTTTACCAAACACATGTGTGTTTCACCAGGGCAAGGATGGTGCGTGGTACCCAAGATACAGGCCTTGTCATCCGTAGCTGAAGGCAAACACTGAGGGGAGATGATTTCTGTCCCTGCAGCGGTGAGTTTTTGTGCTTGCTAGAGTACTTCCGACCTGACTCTGGCTACAGTCTGTAACAAGATACCGGTAGCCTCTCCATTTTTACAGAGAAACGGAGGATTTCTGTTCATACTAACTTGGATTCACTCTATCCAAATGGAGTCCCCAAATCTCACCGACAGTTATCTGCACACATAAACAAAAATTGCTCATTTCACACACGTGTCCTTAAGAGTGGAAAACACTAAAAAGGTTTGTTAATTTCCATAATATTTTTGGAATACAGGAGCCCTCTGGTGGCCAAAATGGTAGTAGGGAGGTGTTTTGGGAACGCCAGCCTGAGATTTCCTGCCACAAGTCCTCTTGGTGATTCCCCACTTCATTTGGGGGTCACCCCTTCTCCCTTATCCTATCTTTCTATTGTAATGTAGGGTGATTTGCTTTTGGGGTCTGGGGCCTGGACCCAAGGCCTCATGCATGCTGGGCACAAGTGCTCTGCTGCTGAGCTGCCCCCCCAGCTCAGGTTCCTTGCTTCTTGCAGACCCTTTTTATCTTCCTTCCTACTGAATTTCTCCCCGCATTTGCCCTCCAACCCCAGCTGTCACCCTCCGATCCCCCTGGGATCTCTGCTCCCCGCTGTCTTTGGCCCACAGGACCCTTTCTGAAATTGGGCCAGTTTTCCCGTGGCAGGTGCTGAGTGACAGCTGCTGCTTCACGAGTGTGGAATTCAAATCCCTAGTAGGTGTTTAGCGCTTGCAGATGGATTAACTGATGAATCCTGTTCATCAACAGACATTTGCAGCGTCCGGGGAGCAGGGGGCGGAGGGTGGCCATGCCGATCATCACCCAGAGCCATGTCTTCTGGAGGAGCAGGTGAGTTGCCCTCCCCTCTGCACAGTGGGTCGGTCACACACCCCCTGGGCCCTGGGGTTGGCCACTTGTCCAGAGCTGAGGGACTCCAGGACTCTGCTTTCCTCATTGCAGCTCAACTGGGATGATCTGTCCTTAGCAGACAAAACCCACAAACTAGTCACCGAGGGTCGACCATGCATCCAGAGGCAGAAGCCCACTACTGCTGCAGTGGACGCCGATGAGCCAAAGAGGGGGAAAGAAAGCCACGCCAGGCAGAGACAGGGGCAGAAATTGTGGCCAAGATTTTAGACCCTGCCTCCTCATGCAGTAAGGCTGGGACTCTTGAGAAAATCTGTGAAATGAGCTGGTGACTTTGTAACATCATGGTGCCTAGCGACTGCTGGCACTCAACGGGGGAGCGGGGTAGAGCCATCAATTCATGACCCCCACTGCAGACACGATCATAAAAGCTTTCTCAGGCTCCTGAATATGTGGTAAGAGGATGGGTGGAGCGCAGCACTTCCCGGCTTGTTGGAGGGGAAAACCAGGTGGAGGGCTGCTGTTTCTGGGGAGAATCTCAAAGTGTGGAAAGCTGCAGGGTTCCATAATCTGTAAAGGAAATGTCTAGAGAGGGTGGAAAGGTTTCAGTGGGCATTCCTTAGTGAATACAGGCCAGGTAAGCGGAGGGCTCAGGCACACTGCAGCTGTGGTTCCTTCTCCCTCCACTATTTACTTCCCAAGTAAAAAGGGGTAACATTAATGAGTTTGTTTATTATTTATTTATTTATTTATTTATTTATTTATTTATTTATTTATTGTGGTACTGGGGATCGAATCCAGGGACATTCTACCTCCAAAGTATACCCACCCAGCTCTATTTTTTATTTTGAAACAGGCTCTCCCTAGGTTAGTGAGAGTCCCACTAGATTGCTGAGGCTGCCCTCTAACCTGGGATCCTCCCATCTCAGCCTTCCAAGCACTGGGATTACAGGGGTGCCCCACTTCACTCGCCTTAGGGGGTAGCCTTTCAGGCTAAGAGATTTGGGTGGCAATGAAAGTGTTACCTGCAGGGCTGCAAAATTCTCTCTAGATTTGAAGAAGGTGCGGGTGAGTCTGGGGTTGGTCCCACAGGTGCAGGTGTGTGTGTGTGTGTGTGTGTGTGTGTGTGTGTGTGTGTGTATGTGTGTGTGTGTGTGTGTGCGCGTGTGCATGTGTGTGTATGTGTATGTATGTGTGTATGTATGTGTGTATGTGTGCATGCATGTGTATGCATGTGTATGCATGTGTATGTGTGTGCATGTGTGTATGTGTGTGTGTGTATGTGTGTATGTGTGTATGTGTGTGCATGTGTGTATGCATGTGTATGTGTGTATATGCGTGTGTGTGCATGTGTGTATGCATGTGTGTATGTGTGTATATGTGCATGTGTGTATGCATGTGTATGTGTGTATGTGTGTGTATGCGCGTGTGTGTGCATGTGTGTATGCATGTGTGTATGTGTGTATGTGTGCATGTGTGTATGCATGTGTACGTGTGTATGTGTGTATATGTGTGTATGCGTGTGTATGCGTGTGTGTGTATGTGCGTATGTGCGTGCATGTGTGTATGCATGTGTATGTGTGTGTGTATGTGTGTGTGTGTGTGTGTGTGTGTGTGCCCACCTCTGGGGATGTTCATCCAAGGCTTTTATTCTCGGATCATCTCAGGCTCCTTGTTGTCTAATACATCCTGGAATTTTAAAATGTTACTTCTGGGTGTATGAATGACAAGCTTCTGAGTGGAAGTCCTGCCAGCGCACGGGCTGAGTCTGTCATTCAGTCTAACCTCTCTCCAGAGGCTCACCTCCGCACCCTTTATCACCTCCTGCCAAACCACACGTGCTCACCCGGCTGTCAGTTCCTGAGCGAACTTCACAGGATCCTTGGGAGCTTTGTCATCCCACCAGAAAGCCCTTGTAAGATAAAGGCAATGGGTCGCTCACGACATTTCCCACTTGGTCCAGTATGTGCGCATGCTATGGAACCCCTGAGGCGGAGACAGGAGGATCTCAGGTTCGAGGCCAGCCATAACTACTTAGTGAGGCCCTCTGTAACTTAGTGAGACCCTGTTTCAAAATAAAGAATAAAAAATAGGGCTGGGGGTGTAGCTTGGAGGTAGAATGTCCCTGAGTTCCATCCCCAGTACTAGAGAGAGAGAGAGAGAGAGAGAGAGAGAGAGAGAGAGAGGGAGGGAGGGAGAGAGAGAGGAGACTGTATACGGAGGTGCTCAAGCTCTTTGTCCTCACACTCAGCTTTGAGCCTACAGCCTGGACCATGTCTACTAAACATGCTTTGGGAGCATCTCATTCCAAAGCCAGCCCCTCAATTAATGACCCTCACAGGGACCCCGATGGCTCAGAGGTTAGAAGAACTGCTGGGGTCTTGGCCTACCACCACGTAGCCCTTGGCCTTGACCACCTCCGGCTTCCCCAGGCTTCGGTCTCCACCATCATGCAGTGAAGGTATCTGGACCAGACAACCTTGACGGCACCTCCCACTCTGCAGTTTGCTACTTCCAAATGGCATCCTCCCGAAGGCCTGTTGGCTTCTTGGGCGAGGGGGACCCTTGCCTATCAGGTCCCCAGAGTGCGCAGCAGGACCCTGGCCCTGGAAGGCGGGGCAGGAGACGCGAGGACTAAGGAGCGCTCAGCTCTCTGTGGCTAGACGGGTCACATCCAGCCTCTTTGCAAGAGAAGGCTGCTGGGGCCTCAGGGCCGGGAGGTGCTGTCAAAGGCAGGAGCAGGGTGCTCCTCACATGGCTGGGTTTTGTGCTCACTGTGAGCTGTATCGTCCCTCTCTGCGCACAAGGGATTTCAGAGAGCCGGCCATAGCCCTGGACCTGGAGGAAGAGAACACAGGCAGTTGCAGGTCCATCTCAAGCTCCAAACTGGAAATTGAGGCTAAGCCGAGAAAGATGCTTCTCACCCCGCAGCAGTGGGAAGAACTCTCCGTTCTCATGACAAGGGAGACGGATGCTTTTCTAGAGAGATGTTCCTGCCAAAGGAAATGAAAAACTAGAAGGTTTGGGCACGTAGCTGGAGCTTTTGCGAAGGGTTAAGATTCCTCAGCTGTCATGTACATCAGTAGAAGGGGAAACAGGTGGCAAATCCCAGCTTTTCTTACACAAATATTTTAAGTGGATCGTAAGCCCCCTCTGTTCTCCCAGTCATCAAGTTCCAGAAGCATTTCAGTGCTCGCAGCTTAGAATGCCAGAACCTTTTTTGCCAAATCAAGTGGGAGCATCGTTTTGCTTGTGACTGCTGGCGTTTGGGGTCAATGGACTTTGGTTCTAGGAAACTAGCTTGAGTTCTTTCTCAGAGAAGGGACAGAGCCGCTGGCCCGGTATTCTGGGCATGATTGGCTTGGCCGTTCATGGAAATACGTCTCACTTTGTTTCTGATAACCAAGCCCCAACATAAAGGAGGAACGTTTGCCAGGCAGGCGAGGTGGGAAGTCTTGGCAGCAGCTCTGGGCGAAACCAAGAAGCATGATGAGGCTGATTGGGAGGGAGCGTCAGTGGTTTCTAATGAAGGGGTGGGTGTGTGTGAGAGGAGCAGAACCTCTGTGGGGGCCTCTGCATAAAAGGGGGAGAAGGGGGCCCAGTGCATTTCAGAGAACAGAAATGCACTCAGAATTGGATAGAGGTATAGAAGGAGGAGGCGGAGTATTATTGAAGGATCGTTTAAAGAAATCAGGACTTGCAGGGAAGAAGGCAGATAATAAAGCTCCTTATGTGAACTGGGGGATAAATCTGCTCACACTGAGATACAGGAGAGATGAACCACAGGCCAGGGAGCTGCAAAGTGCCCAAAAGTTCTCTCTGGCCAGCAGAGCTGTACTGCAAGTGATTGGAAAGGTCTTTTAGGAGCACAGCCGTGTGATCTGAAGGAAGAGCGTGGAGTTAGGAGTTCAATTGAAGTTGGTATCAGGATCCTGATTGCTAACTGTGACCTTGGAGGATGAGGCTGAGACTTGGGGCTCTCCAGGACAGAGGAGACAATGCATGTGAATGCCCCCAGCCCAAAACTTGGCACTGTGCACGGTCTTTATGATTATGACCAGCCTGGCCAATAAGACCATCCTGCCGTGAGAGAAGATGAACGCATACGAAGCAAGCGGTAGCTACACGCCAGGCGCACTCATTGTTATAGTACGGGCGCTCGATTACTAAGATCATACGATTCCAGCGAATAATTATAAAACCGTGAATTGTTATGCTAACAAACAAATAATAACAGCTGTGGTCATGTCAACGGAGAGCATAAAGTGTGGGGCCAGATGCTCTAGAGACAATAAATGAAATGAGGAAAAGATCTCTTAGAAGCCGGCCCTTCAGCTGACCCCGGCTCTCCACAGCAGGTGATCCGAGGAGTGGAGGCTCTCTGTGGTCATTCATTCATTCATTCATTCATTCATTGGACACAGCGTGCCTGAGGACTTACGACGTGCCTGTCACTTTCCTACAAGCTAGAAGTTGAGTGGTCAATAAAAGTGAGGTTCTTTTCTCAAGTGGATATTACATCTACTGGGGGCAAAGAAGGAAATAAATATGATTTTGGGTACTGATAAAACATTAAAAAAAAAAACAAAGGAAGGTGACAGACTTTGGAAGAGACAGCTCTTTTCTTTTCTTTTTTCTTTTCTTTTCTCTTTGCAGGTCTGAGGATGGAACCCAGGGGCATTCGACCTCTGAGCTACAGTCCTGCCCTAGTTTATATTCTTTAATTTGAAACAGGGTCTCACTGAGTTGCAGAGGGCCTCACTAAGCAGCTGAGGCTGTCTGCGAACCGCGATCCTTCAGTCTCAGCCTCCCGAATGCTGGGATTACAAGCGTGGGACAGTATGGACATTTGAATCAGGGTCTGAATGGGGAGGGGAGGTGGACATGTGAACACTATGGAACAGGGATAGATTCCAAGAGGAAAAAGCTTGTATAAATAGACCTTAACACGTAACCACGTACAGTGGCGCCTGCCTGTCATCCCAGTACTTAGGAGGCTGAGACAGGAAGATTACAGTTTTGAGGCTAGCCTCAGCAACTTAGTGAGGCCATGTTTAGAAATAAAAAGGGCTATCCGGACATGGTGGAGCAACGCTTGGAATCCCAGCATTTGAGAGGCTGAGACCAGAGGATCGTGGTTCAAAGACAGCCTCACCTATTTAGTGAGAGCCGGTTGCAAAATAAATAATAAAATGTTAGGACTGGGGGTGTAGCTCGGAGGTAGAATGCTCCTAGGTTCCATTTCCAGTACCGCAAAATAAATAAATAAATAATAAATGATTAAATAAATAAATAAATAGCTGGGCGTGGTGGCGCACGCTTGTAATCCCCGCGCTTGGGAGGCAAGAGACAGGAGGATCGCGCAGGTTCAAGCCAGCCGAGCACACTGGCTTAGGAGACCCTGTTTCCAAATAAAAATGTAAAAATAGGTCTGGGAGTGTAGCCCGGAGGTAGAAGGGCTTCCAGGAACCCCAGTACCACCAAAACAAACAAACAAACAAACAAATAAATAATAAAAATAAAAATAAAGAAATAAAAAGGGCTAGAGGTGTAGCTCAGAGATAGAAGGTCCCTGGTTCAATTCCCAGTACCAAAAAAGAGGGTCTTAATGAAGAACGAGGAGACCCTGAGTCTGGAATGTGATGTGGGTCTATGGCTGGACACACACTGGACACACACATGTTTTATTTCTGCTCGAATGCAGAAAAGTGAAGACGGGATGCAAAGAGCCTCTTCTCTGGAGGATTTAGCAACAGAACTGGGACCACCCTACCAGGATAAAGCAAACGGTAAAGGAGCAGGTTGAAGGGTCTGTGCATCTTTGAACCTTCCCGGGATGAGACGAGACCCTGAAGACAACTGGTGACGTGGTGTGAGAGTCTGAGAAGTGCCACCTGGGATCTGAACATGCAGCCAGCTGGCTTTGGACAGTCCAGGCGTCTATTATTGCCAGACGCCCAAATACGAGCCCCCCAGGCCTCAGAGCACTGGGATGCTCTCCACTCCCTCATTTTTCTTCACTAACCTATTTAGGAACATCCATTATTATTTTTCCCGGTGGCCTTTAAGGATATTTATAATATCTCAACCTTATTATCTTTTAAATAGACCCAAGGGATCAGAGACTGTGTCTAATTAATTCATAGAATCCCCATGGGAAGCAAGCGCCCAGGGCGGAGCCTGAGACACGGTAGAACCCGATGGGCATGTGTCGTCCAGTGAGCAGCCGGTAAGCCCGTGTCACTGTCCATCCAGGGAAAGGCCTGCCTTTTCATTTGTTCGACCCTTTATCTCATTCAAGCTTCCAAGATTATCTCAGTTTGTAAGTCTGTGAAGGCAGAAAACCAGACCTTTTTCATCCATTCTGGTCCTACATCTCTTCCTTCCTTCCTTCCTTCCTTCCTTTCTTTCTTTCTTTCTTTCTTTCTTTCTTTCTTTCTTTCTTTCTTTCCTTTCTTTCTTTTGTGGTACTGGAGATGGAACCCAGGGGCGTTCTACCTCCAAGCTATACCCCCCACTCCTATTTTTTATTTTGAAACGGGGTCTCACTAAGTTGCACAGGCCTCACTAAGTAGCTGAGACTGGCTGCGAACTGCGATCTTCCTGTCTCAGCCTCCCGAGTGCTGGGATAATCACAAGCACACCCGGCCCTACCTCTCTTTTCTAAGCTCCGCTCGTTGCTGCCTGCAGCCTCTCTCTGACACTGATGAATTCCCACAGAGAAGAGCGCTGGGCTAACACTAACATTTATTAGCTGTGCAACCTGATGACCTTACCTGGGGGAACCCTGCTGCCCCTCTGAAAGCGCCAAACAACATTCCTGTGTTTCATAGGGCGCCGCCATAAGGTGTTAGGAAGCTGAATCCATATCTCCTAGGTATTCCTAAACTGTAAAGTGTAGGTCAAGGTGCAGTCATGATATCTGTTACCCTGGGAACCCTGGTACCAACCTTTTCCCGATCACTTACATGGCCTCTTGCTTATCTTCCCCATCTATTAGCTTTTGATGTCTTTGTCTGAGGACAAGTGAACATTGAATGTGTCCAAAGACTAATGTTTTTCACTTTGATTCCTGTGTTTCGACGTTCTCTTCTCTTTCCCCCTCCTGTGGGAGTCCTCAGAGTTCATCAGGTTGATCGCTTCAGAGAACAGCCTATCAGGATCCATGAGTTTTTCCAAGGATACAAGCATCAGAACCCACTCCCCTGCCATCCGGATGACTTCAGCTCAGTGCGCGAGGACGCGCTTTTGGTCTTTGTTGTGCGTTGGAACGAGGAACCACGGGGAGCTGAGCGAAGAGCGACCATGGGGCAGGTAAATGGGAACAAGATGTGCACAGAAAGGCGACACCATGCGAAGAAGCAGGCGACATTCCGCTGGGGCAGAGCGCTGCGGAGCGCAGGGGCGTGAGCAGGACAGTGACCGGCAGCCCCGGGGTCACTTCAGCGCGGCTCCTGGGTCGACTGGCCGTTTGCCCACCCAAAGCCTGCGCACTTAGGTGTACATCCCAAACCTATTCCGTTCACACTTAAACATTGACAGAAAGGAACGGGGGCCAACGCTTTTCTTCTCACACTTCAGGAAATGGGTTATATGCGAAAAGTGTGCCCCATCCCGACAGTAAGGGGCCTCTGGACCAGTGGCTGGAGGACCAGGGGGAAGGAAGGAAGGAAGGAAGGAAGGAAGGAAGGAAGGAAGGAAGGGAGGACGTTGACTGGCAGAGGTGCATCAGACCTCTTAGGGGTTTATACCAGGGCCTGGACTGCTTAGCTCCAGCCCTGGCAGGAGGCTCCGGCTCAGCAGGGCTGAAAGGAGCCTGAACCCTGTCATTGAGACCATCCAGCCGGCTCCCTCTGTCCTTTGTCAGGGCCCAGGAGGCTCCGTATCATTACTCCAGAGCATTCCGCTTCCCTCCGGCCTCATTACGCAGTACATTAGCTGTGGGAACTAAACCCATTACAAAAAGGAGGGGGTGGAATTGGCACACAGGGAAAGAGGCCTTCTCAGATCAAGCTAACGACTTGTGCCTATTAACTAAAGAAGATCATTAGAAAATTCCCATCTCCTCTCCCCCTGCCTTGCCCCTACCCCCGCCATTTGCAGTGTCAGATGCGGAGACAGCAGGGCTCACATGAATTTGCCTGTTTCTTGCACGCGTGCGTGCACACACACACCCCCTTAAAGGGGACTCTTTCAGCACTTTCCAGAGGAGCCAGCTCTGTACAGCAATGACCATTTACTTGGGTGTGACTCCTGTTTTGTTTTGTTTTGTTTTATTTTATTTGTACTGGGAACTAAACTCAGGGGCATTCTACCTCCGAGCTACACCCCCAGCCTCTTTTATTTTGAAACAGGGTCTTGCTAAATTGCTGAGGCTGGCCCCCAAACGGTGATCCTCCTGTCTCAGCCCCACAAGTCCTGGGATGGCAGGTGTGTGCCACCGTGCCCAGCTTTGAGTTCTATTTTAAATGAACAGGAGGAATCATCTCTCAAAGACGATTCTTTGGGGACTGGTGAAAACAGGGACCAACATTAAAGCAAGTCCCACTTCATGGTTGTTTTCCATGACCCCGTAACAAAACAGACAAAGGAGAAAGGCTTTATTTTCCAGTGTTCAACAGCATACATCTTTGACCTGCAAAGCCAATCCAAGATTAACTGATTTAAACCTGTTTTTACCGAGGGAGCACCCAAATCCAGGGAGAGTAAATGATGGGTCCCACACCCTAAGAAAACTGCACAGATCTCCTGATGGCAAGTCTGGGGTTCGTGGCTTTCCAATGAGCTTTCTCCAGTCTGCTCATTTTTCCTGTTCTAGTTTTCTACTCGCCTTCTGAACGGCTCCCTCCCTCCTTGGCTCTGTTCTCTTGGTTGTGTTTCAGAAGGCCCGCTGAGAAATTCAGTAAAGCACCTTTGGGTTTTGGCCATAGGCGAATACTAAGTATCTCCTGTCATCTGGTCATTGGTTCTTCCTCCTTGTGATAGAAAAATAAAAATAACAACCGCTATTCAGGGCAAAGGTCTGATTGAGCTTTCTCTGTGCCATGCCTGGCATTTAAAAATAAAGGCTGCCGGGCGTGGTGGCGCACGCTTGTAATCCCCGCGCTCGGGAGGCTGAGACAGGAGGATCGCACGGGTTCGAAGCCAGCCTCGGCTACTTAGTGAGGCTCTCAGCAACTTAGTGAGAGCCTGTTTCCAAGTAAAGTATAAAATAGGTCTGGGAGTATAGCCTGGAGGTAGAAAAGCCCCTGGGTTCCACCCCCAGTACCAAAAATAAATAAATAAATAAATAAATAAATAAATAAAATGCTGTGTTTCCCCCTCAATTTTTCAGTTGCAAACCTTCACCTAATCAATGAGCAGAAAATGCCATGACTTTAATCTCTGTGTACTTTTATTTTCGATTGTCTGGGCTAGGTCTAAATCCATTCGATCAAAGAGGGCAGTGTGGCTGGGCGAGGTGGTGCCAGCCTCTCATCCCAGCACTTGGGAGGCTAGAACTAGAGGATCACGGGTTCGAGGCCAGCTACAGCAACTTGGTGAGACCCTTGACAACTTAGTAAGACCTTGCTTCTATAAATAAAAACTAAAAAGCCGGGCGTGGTGGGCACGCTTGTAATCCCAGCATTCGGGAGGCTGAGACCTGGAGGATCATGGTTCGCGGACAGCCTCAGCTACTTAGTGAGGCCCTCTGCAACTCAGTGAGACCTGGTTTCAAAATAAAGAATAAAAAGTAGGGCAGGGGGTGTAGCTCGGAGGTCGAATGCCCCTGGGTTCCATCCCCAAAACCAAAAAAATAAAAATAAATAAAATAAAAACTAAAAGGGACTGGAGGTATCACTCAGAGGTCGAATGCTCCTGGGTTCCATTTTCAATTCCAATAAAAAAAAAAATAATAATAATAACAACAATAATCGTAACAGGAGTTTGGGCCACATGGCCATGCCAGGTCGCTGGAGGGAACGTATTGGGGGATTTCAGAAAGTCCACTTAGCCTTGTTGTGTGGGACCGAGAGAAGAGGTTTTTCTCCTTAAATCCAAGTTCTTTTTCATGTGAGTGTGTGCATGTATGTTTTACCACACTCTGTGAAAAGGTCTGATTAGCATTTCCTTTTCAGTGGCCCCTCCGCCGTCCCAGCTGCAGTAATTGTGGTCAGTAAAACAGAATCCGCACAGCAGCAATTCAGGGGAGCAGCTGAAAGAGCGGAGCAGAAACAAGGCCGTGCGCTTTCTCAGAGCTCGGAGAAACTGCTCCAATTAAAAAGAGAAGGGGCAAGACAGGAGAGGAGAGACTTGGGGTAGTAGACAAAAAGATCCCAGAGACACAGGAACCTGAATTAAATAGGAGTGAAAAAGAGAGAAAAAGGTGGCTCCAACTACCCACACCGAGAAATAGATAAGAAAAAAGGAACACAAGTAGAAAAATTCAAGGACCCCCCCCCCAACAATGCATGGGACCAGGAAAGACTGGAGTTTTAAGAAATGACAAGGTAGAAATTTCTTTATTTCCTTTTCTCAATTTTTTCTTTTCTTCATGCTTGTTTTTAATAGATTTTTGTTTTCCAGATAGAAGGAAGTGAAATTGTGTGGTCTTCAGTCATGGAAGAGAACTGGACGCCGACCTCTGAGTGCCTTGGTCATTGGAGTGAGGGTTGATCTAACTATCCTTGCTTTAAGGCTATCCCTAGACTTCTCCCCAAGTCCTTTGGCGCCCAGGACTAAGCGGGCCCTTCGGTTCAGTTGATTTTTCCATACTTCCATATGGTAACATCAATGGAAAGTTGAGATACGTCATGAGGTCGAACTGGAGAAGAACTTAGATCTCAACAGAGTAAAGGCAACTAGATCATTGCCTTCATTTTTTTTTTCATCAGAAGAGGGTTAAATACCCATCTCACTGTATGCACTAAATAATTTGTTTTAAAACTATAGCACAGATTGAGATGTTAATATGTGGTGGTGATTTGTCCCCTAGATTCTCATCTGGTCCCGGTCATGAATGACCTATGCTTTTAACAGGTCACTTAATTTTCTGAGAACTCAGTTTCCCCATCTCTAAAATGAGAGTAGACTGGACTTCTTTTCTCCATTCAGACTCTGTGATTCTATAGAATTTCTATTTTTGTCAATTAACTGTGTTTTAAAAAATGCTTACTAGGTAGAGATTGGGTTCCCGGCAGTGGCCCCGGGACTGCCTCCACCACCCTGTATTTCTTGGCTTCTCTCTTCCCACTCCTTTTTCTTATTTATTCATTTATTGTGGTACTAGGGATTAAACTCAGGGACATTCCACTTCCAAGCTACACCCCCAGCCCCTTTTCATTTTTTTTTTTTTTAATTTTGAAATAAATCTCACTAAATTGCTGAGGCTAGCCTCAAGCCTACAATCCTCCTGTCTTAGCCTTCCAAGTACTGGGATTACAAAAAGTCAAATTTTGTCGTTTGAAAATGTGTGTGTGTGTGTGTGTGTGTGTGTGTGTGTGTGTGTGTGTGCTAATAGGTATTGAACATAGGATTGTTATACCTCTGATTTATACTCCCAGCCCTAATTTACTTACTTGTTTTGTTTTGACACAGGGTACCACTAAATTGCTGAGGACCTCACTAAGTTTTTGAGGCCGGCCTCAAACCCGCAATCATCCTGTCTCAACCTCCAAAGTATGAGTATTATAGTCGTGGGCCACCATACCTGGCTTGCCCACGTTCTTTTAACCTACAAAAATCACTGAGCTTAGACAAAGAGCCGAAACCCTAGGTAAAAGAAATTGTCCCTGCAGTGGGTGGGCCTCCAGTACAGATGAAAACTGGAGGGGTAGATACAGTAAGAAAAAGATTACCCGGAAAAGCAAATCCCAATAAATTCAAATCGATGTTATGCTCACAACAGAACAGAGGTTGAAGCCTGCGCTCTGGAGTCAGACGTGGCGAGGGCCTCAGAGTCTACATCCATCACGTAGCACAGATTGAATTTAAGCAAAGCCTCTCCCACTGACTGAGTCTTGGTTTCCTATTGTGTATAATGAACGGGGCCTTAAATAAAATGAGTAGAGCTTTGGGGAGTTAAACGAGATAATCCATGTCAAGTGCTCAGCACAGTAACTTGCACCTCAGGAGCCCTTACAGTATCAGCTGTTACTATTATCAACACTGTTGTTATTTTCACTGCTGTGTGAGAAAGCCTCACAGAAGAATATGAATATCCAGATTCTGAAGGGAGGGGGACAGAGAATTTGGCAATAGGGGGGGGGGACATAGAATAGGTCACTGGAATGTGACATTCTTTAAGAATCTCCTTAGGAGAAGCCCCACATTTTTTTTTTTTTTTTTTTGTGGTACTGCGGTTCCTGGAAGCCCTTCTACCTCCGGGCTACACTCCCAGACCTATTTCTACATTTTTATTTGGAAACAGGGTCTCCTAAACCAGCGCGCGGGGCTGGCTTCGAACCTGCGCGATCCTCCTGTTTCTGCCTCCCAAGCGCGGGGATTACAAGCATGAGCCACCACGCCCGGCTGAAGCCCCACATTTATAGATTGTTTTTTAAAGCGTTCAGAAAAGCCGGGCACGGTAGTGCATGCCTGTAATCCCAGTCCTTGGGAGGCTGAGGCAGAAGGTTCCAGGTTCAAGGCCAAGTCTCAACAATTTAGCGAGACTCTCAGCCACTTAACGAGATCTTGTTTCAAAATAAAAAATAAAAGCCGGGCGTGGTGCCACACGCTTGTAATCTCAGTGCTTGGGAGGCTGAGATTGGAGGATCAAAAGTTCGCGGCCAGCCTCTACTACTTAGTGAGGCCCTCTGAAACTTAGTGAGACACTGTTTCAAAATAAATAATAAAAAATAGGGCTGGGGGTACAGCTCAGAGGTAGAATGCCCCTGTGTTCAATCCCCAGTACTGCAAATAAATAAATAAATAAATAAATAAATAAATAAATAAATAAAATTAAAATGGCTGGAGATGTAGTTCAGAGATAGAACACTCCTGGGTTTAATCCCATAAAATAAAAGAAAATAAAGAAAAAGAAAAAAAAAAAAGAGAATCTTTTGAGGTAATTCTGACATGCTTCTAAGGTTGGTAAGAGAAGGTGACAGCCCCAAGCCAGACTCATGATATGCGGGCCTCTACACAGGAGTTGAGATTCCTGGCTTCTAGCAGTGCCTTTGCTGTCGGCCCTGGCAATTAATTCCCCTCCCTGGATTTTACCTCCTTCCTTCGTGCAGTGACAGGAGTTGGTCCCCTGAGTGATCTCCAAGTCTCCATCCAGCTGTGGCTCGAGGATCTTGGGCAGCTGCTCTTGTCTGGATGAGAATCTACCCTTCCATTGAAGTCCATCTCTGGGCGATTTTCTCAAGCTGGGAGCAGCTGGAGCGGGCGCGCAGGGTCTTCCCACCCCGCCTCCTCCACTGTGAATGACCTGCGTTCACTCTCCTGTCTGACTTGGCCCTGACCTGGGGCCCTGGCAAGAAGCCAACCAAAATGCAGTGTACAGGGTCAGCGGTGGCCATCACAGCCCGGCTCACTGAGCCATTCGAACCCGGGAATTGTGCACCTGGGGGCACCCGATCATCATAATCGCCAATGTTACTGGAGCATTTATGAGGTGCCCGGCCCGTACTGACAGCTTTAAGCCCATTATCCGGTTTAATCCTCACAGTAGCCCCATGATGTCAGCACGATGATTCCCATTCTATGCAGGATCTGAGGTTCCACGAAACTAAATAATTTGCTGCAGATCACACATCGTACATGGTGCAGGCAGGGCCCGTGCCCTGGTCCGCCAGGCTGCAGTGTTCAGAGTTCCTCCGTTGTTCCAGGTTACTTCCCACAAACCACAAGTCACAATGGTTTCTTGATGTGAATGAGTGAGCACACAAGAAGAGTGTAGGATCGAGCCCTCCGGTATAAGGCACCGCACTTTCTATGTCAGATGGGTCAAAAGGGGTCTTGGGAAACCACCGATTCCTTTGCCTGTGCTTAGAAACCCTCCCTGAACTGCCCCTGGCCTTTCTAATCCTGCCACCCTTGGGCTATCTGTGGTCAGGCCACTTGCTTTGGAGGCTGTGATGTCAGTGGCTCAAGACTCGCCTGGCCATCTGATACTGCCCTGTCCAGTACAGTAGCCAGTGGCCACCTCTGTCTATTGATCACTGCAACTATGGCTAATCTGAGTTGAGATGGGCTGTAGGTAAACACCAAAAGAAAACCTTCATATGGAATAGAAAAGCAATGTCAAATACCATGTTCTTTTTATATTGATTACATGTTTGGGGGGAGAGTAGGTTTGTTTTGGTTTAGGCCTTTTGTGATGCTGGGGAGGGAACCCAGGGCCCCACAAGCTGGGCAAGTGCTCTACCACTGAGCTACATCCCATGCCCTATATTGATGACATGTTGAAATGATTATATTTTTTAAAATAAGGGGTTAGTAAATATTATTACAGCCAATTTCACCTTGTTCTTTTTAGTGTGCTTATGAGAATACTTTAAATTACCTATGTGCCTAGCATTTGTAACTCAAACTGTATTTTGTTTGATTTGTTTTGCGGTACTGGGGATTGAACCCAGGGGCATTCTACCTCCAAGCTACACCCCAAGCCCTGATTTTTTATTCTTTACTTTGAATTCAGGTCTCACTAAATTGCAGAGGGCCTCACTAAGTAGCTGAAGCTGGCCATGAACCCACGATCCTCCTGTCTCAGCCTCCCAAGTACCGGGATTACAAGCGTGCGCCACCACTGTATTTTTCTTGGATAGCACTGGCCTATGGTTAAAGCCACCTGGGTCTGAATCCTGGCCCTGCCATATAGTTTCTCTCTGACTTGGGCACATCCATTCATCTATATGTGTCTCTATTTCCCCTTGTGTTCAGGGGAATAATGGTAACAATTAGACCAACTTGGTAGGGCATTGTGAGCATTTAATGACAAACTTCTCAATCAGGACCTGGCCCATTTGTTTGCTATTTGTTACTTCTCACCAATGCCAGAAGCACCCAGGTTCATTTCTTGACTGTACTTGAAAGAAACTGCTGGTTTTCTTTCTTGAAAGGTTCTGTACCTCCTGGGGTTCTGTTCCCCCCAAACAGCAGGGCTCACGGGCACTCTTGTGATCTGTATTAACATTAGCTCTCCTGACCTGCAAGTCATCATTGCAGTGTGTGGACCTGAAGTATAATTTGAAGTAGACAGCATCCTGTGTTTATATCTCTTGGTCTTTCCCTTCTCATCAGATCCTCCACAGACCTAACCCGTTGCTGCCTACAAAGGGTCGTTACATAGCTAAGATGCTTGTGAACTCACTAATTGATTACCATGCCTCTCACCCCATGCCAGGGAAGTGAAGATTTTCCCCATTTCTTTAGAATCCTTGAGAGGGAGGGATCACCTCTCCTCTGGCCAACCTGGAGCCTCGGTTTTTCCTGGTTATTTTCTCCAACATGGAACAACCGTATCTGTGTATGTGTGCGCCCACTGGGATTAAACCCAGGGGCCTTCTACCTCTGAGCTAGACCCCTAAGCTTTTTTAAAATTTTGAAACAGGGTCTCACTAAGTAGCTGACAGTGGTGTCGAACCTGCATACCTCCTGTCTCAGCCTCCCAAGTAACGGGATCACAGGTGTGCGTCACCCAGCTCAACCCTATCTTAAAATTCCTGTAGCATTTGGGAGGCTGAAACTGGAGAATCACGGCCCGTGGACAGCCTCAGCTACTTAGTGAGGGCCTTTGTAACTCAGTGAGACCCTATTTCAAAATAAAGAATAACAAATAGGGCTGGGGGTGTAGCTTGGAGACAGAAAATTCCTGTATAGTCCTGCTACCTCAAACGCTTTCAGAATGGGTGGTGGGCTTTTTTTTGTGCCCCCCCCCAATTTCTAGCACGTGACTCTTGAGATCAGCTATAATTTTGAAGCCGTAAAAGAGGTGGCCTGGGTTCATTAAATTCTAATTGCAGCGATGGAAAGGCAAGATAGTTGCCTTAATTAAGGGAGCCCTCCCTTGGCTCGCGGGGTACTCCGTCAGTGGAGGTGGAGTGCGGCTGTGGCGGCTAGGGAGGAGGAGGATGCCCGCGGCGCGAGAGCGAGTTCAGAAGCGCCAGTCTACACCCTCGGGCAGCCCAAACTCCACATCTGCCGAGCATCTCCAGTCTGTCACTGCTATTCTTGGGAGCTTGCCCAGCAGGAGAACCTTTCGCCAGCTTTGGATCCAACTCAAAGCTCAGAGAACATGTCTTGGGGGAAGTAAAATCTCCCCCAAACAACATACCTTTGAGGGGAAGGATTCAGTTTTGTTTTTGTTTTTGGTGCTGGGGATCAAACCTTGTACATGTTAAGCAGGTGCCTTACTACTGAGCTACTCCCTCAGCCCCTAGGACTCTGGTTTTGATCTTTTGTTAGTGATCTGGATTTTAATGGACCTGGGCAGAGGTCACCACCACCACCACCACCACCACCACCACTTTTTCTTCTTCTCCGAACCTAAGATATCGCAGCTTCCCTATGCTAGAAGGGGAAAGAGCTAGAGAGGATGCTGGGAAGGAGCGTGGGGACCATGGACCATTCTGCCAGCTTCTCCAGTTTTCTAAAGACCAGCCCTGATGCTGCGATCCAGCTGGGCTCAAAGTACCTGGTCAGTAGATGTAGTGGATGTTGTGTGCTGCTTAGACCACCCTTTGGGATGAAATGATTTATTTTCTGCACCCATTGGGCATGCAGTTGACAGCACACCGCCATCTGCTCTCTAGAACTGCAAAGCTCTTCATCCATGGCCGGTCCTGCTTCCCAGAGGAGCCTGGGCCCAGTGGCTGGGGATGCAAGGATACGAAGGCTCCGTATGGGGTGAAGGCAGAGTAAGTGGGGCTGGCTGAGGCCATAGGACTTCAGTGCAGCCAGCGTCACCCTCTGTCCCTTGCGGCTTCTTTCTCCAGGCCCATAGCTGTCGCTACCAAGAGCACTTTCCAATATATTTCCTCACTCGCCTTTGTCTTATAGTCTGCTTCCTGCTTCCTGGGAAATCTGACTTGCAACAGTGAGTTCCCCTTTCCTTTTTTGGTTTAGGGATTGAACCCAGAAGCATTCTACCTCAGAGCTAAACCCCCAGTCCTATCCTCTTTCTTCCTTCCTTCTTTCCTTCCTTTCTGGTACTGGGGATAGAACACAGGGGCATTCTGCCTCCAAGTTACACTCCAGCCCTATTTTTTATTCCTTATTTTCAAACAGGGTCTCACTGAGTTGCAAAGGGCCTCACTAAGTAGCTGAAGCTATTCTGAACCACGATCCTCCTGTCTCAGCCTCCCGAATACTGGGATTACAAGCCTGTGCCACCACACCTGGATCCTTTTTCATATTTTGAAACAGGGTCTAAGTTGCTGAAGCTGGCCTTGAACTTGAGATCCTCCTGTCTCAGCCTCCCAAGGACTGGGGTTATAGGCGTGAGCCACCATACCTGGTGTTAGTGGCCCTTTTGGTAACCCAGGATACTTCTGTATTGTACATCCTTACTATAGATCTGCTGGTCAGATGACTTTTGGGTCCACGTTTTCATCTCCTTTTTTTTTTTTTTTTTGCAGTGCTGGGATGGGAACCCAGGGCCTTGAGCATGCTAAGCACATACTCCACTGCTGAGCTGCACCCCAACCCTCCTCTCAGTTCTTCATCCAGGGTGCCAGCTACTTTGATGTAACTTCCACAGCTCCATGCCCTGAGTAAGAGCACAGTTTACATCTTGGTAGATACATGCATCATTTACGTCTCCAAGATCTTAGCTCACTTCCAGTTAGGATCTCACCAAGGGAGATGAATGTGTCTCCTTTCCCAACACACTCAACCCTCTTCAGGGGGAACAATTGGTGCTGCCTGTCCAGCCGGACTTCCAGAATCATCTTGGATGTGATGATTCTCCGAACCTATCACCAAGGGAGAAGGCCCTAGACTCCGGCTGTCAGTAAGAAACTCCGGGGTCATTTAGTGAGCGCCTCCATCTCACGAGAATCCTCTGGGGCATCGCAGAAAGGCAGTCACAGGAGCGCTCAAGATGTCACCGGTGTGACATGGCTAAGTACTGGTCTTGAACCAGCCACAACCCCAGCATCTTGGTTACCAGTTAATAATCCCAAACAAAACAAGGGAGAAGACAGCTCAGAGGTTAGGCAGCTGGCGAGAGCATGCAGGAAGCCAAGGGGTGAGATAGAAGAGTAATAAAACATCATTTACTGTTTACTTAAGGAGCCAGGAGAGCTGAACAATGTACACCTGACCTGCAGCCCTGGCTTATACATACTCTCCGAGACCAGAGGCTTCATCGTTAGACCTCGGAAAAGAGTTACTTCAGGCTTCCCAGCTGACTTTGCTGTGCCTTTCAACCCAGACGGGTAGGAAGTTCCTCCAGCCACCCAGTCGAAGTCCTCCTGCTTCCTACAACACCTGTCCTCAGTGAAGGGCAAGGAAGAGCTTGTCCTTCATACCTCGTGGACTTGCCCGCACTTGAGCTGGCAATTCCTCCTGGGAAAATGGTTTCTGCGAGGGGGTTGGGGTGCATCTGTGTCCACGGCACCCTTCCTCGTGGCCAAGTGCCAAGTGACGAAAGTGTCGGGGCGTTTGAAATCGTCAGAGAAACTGATTTCCTTGTCAAGTCTCGTCCTGTACAGTTGGAGGGCCAGATTTTGCTTTCGTGTTAGCTGCCACACAGATCAAAGGCTGCTGACAAGGAGCTGAAGGGCTTGTGCCTGGTGCGCTTCAACCTTTCCTCAGCCCGGCCTGGGGAATGCTCCTGCCTTGCGGCTTCCTTGAACTCTCTTATCGATCCTCCTCTGTGGGCCAACAGATGAAGGGCCTGGGAAATAATTCGGAGGGATCTCATTCAGAGACGGCAATTTTGAAGTTTGCAATGGGAGGGGTGGCCAGAGAAAAGAGAGGAAACAGAGGCAGGTATGGGCCAATGCTTCAAAAATGCAACATATTTAAATATCAGGAACTGCCGGGCGTAGTGGCGCACGCTTGTAATCCCCGCGCTTGGGAGGCTGAGACAGGAGGATCGCACAGGTTCAAAGCCAGCCTCAGCTACTTAGTGAGTGAGGCTCTCAGCAACTTAGTGAGACCCTGTTTCCAAATAAAATATAAAATAGGTCTGGGAGTATAGCCCGGAGGTAGAAAGCCTTGGGGTTCCACCTCCAGTACCACCAAAAATAAATAAATAAATAAATAAATAAAAATAAATATCAGGAACTAAAAGGCTGATGGTCGATGGTAATATCAGAAGAGGAAAAGGGGTGATATATCAGGCCCTGGTGGAGGAGATCAAAGAATCTCTACCAGGGCATCTTAACTTGCAGAAGGACTGTGCTTTTTGTGGCTTGATTGTTAGTTTTGCATGAAGGTAAGGTGCAAAGGCAATGACTTCTGAAGCCACTTCCTACATCCTGTTTATTGTATTCAAAAAAATTTATTTTTTGTTTGTCTTAGTGATACTGAGGATGTAGCCACACCCCCCAGTCCAATCTTATTAATTTTTATTCTGAAACAGGTTTCACTAAGTTGCAAAGGGCCTCAATAAGTTGCTGAGACTGTCCTCAAACCTTTGATCTTTCTTTCTCGGCCTCCCAAGTACTGGAATTAAAGGAGTCTAACAATACACCTGGCTTACATAGTGTTTATTATAAGCCCATGAGGGCAGAGGTCAGTGATTGATGGACCAATTCAGGTTGTCAGGAAACTCAGATATATTTAAAGTAAATAGGAATCAAGGGCAACCCTGGGGATGAAGAGGAGAAAGTGTGCAGAGGAGCACTGTAGAAATCCTCCCAGCACAACCAGGAAGGAGCCATGGTCATAAACCAAGGGTATGGAGTTCAAAGCCAGGAGGGTGGCGCTTCTGGACTTAAGAGGGCTCGTGGTCAGCTTTCCGATTCAAGCTTTTTCCTTGGACTTTTGGACAGTGCTAAGGACCATCTGTTGCTTGCCCTCTCCTACCTCTTTCTCTCGCCCCAGGTGTTTATAATGAGAAGAAATTACCTGCATGTGTTCCTCTATCCATAGGCAATCTGCCCACCTCAAGGGAACCAAACAAGGTAAATTCTCAAAGTGTCAGGCATCTTGGGAGACATGAAGGTCTCAAAGAGGGGAAGAAAAAGTGTCTCCACAAAGAGACTTACCACCTTTGGCCTGAAAAGCTTTCTTTCCTTTTTTTTTGGGGGGGGGTACTTGGGATTAAGCCCAGAGGCATTCTACCTCTAAGCTAGATCCCCATCCCTTTTGATTTTTTTTTAAACAGGGTCTCATTAAATTGCTGGAAGTCTTGCTAAGTTGCTGCAATTTTATTAAGTTCTCTATTAAGTTATCCTGTCTAGATAGCAACGTTTATTTGCACTATTTCCATTAAATTGCCTCTCACTTCACAGATGGGACCGGGCACCAGCATGTTAAAAAGCATATAAAAATTCAAATAAATATGAAACAAAGTTCTTAGACTTGACTGTCTGTAAAAATTGCCCAGGGAGTTTTCTTTAAACATGTTGGCATTTAGCCCTCATTCTGAACCAATGAAATCAGACTGGAACTATTGAAAGCTCCGCGGATGATCACTACGGGAGGCCAAGGTTGAGAACAACTGGTCTACCAGAGTGTGCTGTTTCTATCGGAAAGTGTTGTGGCATGCAGGTCCTATTGGTAGCCCCTACCAGTTGACACATGTTGTGAAAGTCTTCCCACTCACAGATATTTGCTGATTTACACAGAGCCAGATGGGCAACACCCAGGTTTGGTGAGCCATCGGGCCATTGAGAATGTCAATATAACTTGAGTGTCTTCATCTCATGGGGGTTTACTAAGCCCAGCAGCATGTGAGATGCCGTGATGGTTATAAAAGGATCTAAGGTGAGGCTGTGAATCTGTATGCTGCCATGTATCCGTATCACCTGCCAAAGTCCATGGTGGGAATCAAAAGAGTAGGAAAAGTTCAAAGAAGGGGCAGGTTACACAGGGAAGTCAGTATTGAGCTGAATCTCAAAAGATAAACAGGATTTTTTTTTTTTAGACTGGAGGTTGAAACTAGGAACATTCTACCTCTGAGTTACACTCCCATTCCTATTTTATTTTTATTTTGAAACAGGGTCTTGTTAAGTTTCTGAAGATCTCACCAAGTTGTAGAGGCTAACCTCAAACCTGTGATCCTACGTCTCAGCCTTCCAAGTACTGAGACGACCGGAGTACACCACCGCACCAGGTTGGATGAGCAGGATTTGAAGAGGTGAAGGGGAAGAGGAAGAAAGACGCTTCCAATTAGAGACCCAAGTAATATACTTGTAGATCTAATAGTGGCAGGTTTGTTTGACCCACAGCTGGTCCTTCAAAAGGGATCGGTCCTCTTGGTACCAGGTGAAAGTCAGACAGGGACCATAATATCTTGCATATGTGTACACAGACATCACCTTTAATCTGCTTTTACTTTCTGGTCCTTTGCATCTGGGTTAAAACTCACCCACCAAGTGTCCTTGTTTGGGTGATGGGGATGAATCCTATTGTCCCCTTGGTTCCTCCTTGTCTTGGTTTTTAGCATCTCTGGGCACCATTCAGTGAGGGAAATCTCTACTACATATGGGTCCTGGACCTCTCTTCATCTCAGCCAATCCAAACCCTCCCCTCCCCTCCTCTCCAGGGTCTACCCTGGAATTCTGTCTAAGGCATCTTCTCAGCCAGGGCAATGAGGCAGAGAGTGGTGATGCATTGTGGAGCATATAAGAAGGATGATGACATTTGTATGATCAATGGAGCTACCTGTCCTCTGCCATCTTGCAGAAGTAATGGGCCGGAAGGCTGAGGCGATCAAAATCGGCGTAGCTGTCATGGAAAGCTGTGTCCTTGGCAACCCTGCAGCCAGCTGCTGCCCCAAGCCTCACCATCCCCCAGACCAGTGGTGTTGCGCTCAACTAGCGTCTGTTGAAATTTGAATAAAGATATGGATGGTGACGTCAACACTGAGACTTCGCCTTCAAGAATGGGGTTTTGAAAGCTTGGTGGGACACTGAGATCCGGCTCAGACTTGGGCAAGAATGACTTTCTTCAGAGTTCTTGGCAAGGATGAAAATGCAAAAGGTGCTGACGGGTCTTGCTTTTCCCAGTTGCACAAGGCCCTGCTTGTGCCAGTGTGACGTGTGGTCTAGCCATTGTGGCTAGACCTGTCAGCAGCCATAGAGGAACTGTGAGCTGGAAATTGGGTCTTGTGCCTTAGTGGGAGCAAGATGGAAGAGAGTCCAGGTCCCAGCACTGGAGCAGAGGTTCCAACAGAATAGCAGCTCACTGTTGAAGGGGTGTGTAGAAAGATCCACTGGGAAGCTCAGTGCAGCGGCACACAACTGTGATTTCAGTACTTTGCAGGCTGAGGCAGGAGAATCACAGGTTTGAAGCCAGCCTCAGCAACTTAAGAAGACCCTGTTTCAAAATTTAAAAAGTAAAATAGGGTGGGGGTATAGGTCAGAGGTAGAGCACCTCTGGATTCAATCCTCAGTTTCACACACACAAAAAAAAAACAAAGATAAAATATCCACTGGGTTCCAGGAAAGCTGGTAGTCAAAGTGCCTAAGACAAAACAGTAGAATATCCCGACAGTTGACAGAAGGTACAACCAGGAAGAGAGAAGCGCTGTAAACAACCTCACATCCAAGCAGGTGGATGACTCTGCCACACACCTGAGTCTCCAGGGCTGCAGTGAGCCAAGGGCTTCACGCTGAAGATACTTGGTCTCCTCTCCACCGCTGCCATCCTGGAGAGGAACAAAGAGATCTGGGGTCCCACAGTCAAGCTGAGGAATCCAGTTCCCAGCCTTGTGCTCCGGATGAGCCAAGCCAGCAAGAGGGATGAGCCTGGAGTCAGGAGAAGCTAAACTAGAATGTGTTCCCATGCCTATCACAGAGATGCCAGGTAGGTTTTATTTTATAACGAATGAATGAATAAATGAATGAACGTAGGGTAGAGCTCAAGCAACGGAGCCAAGCCTGCAGCAGCTGAGAAACCCAGCCAAGGCAGCTTGGGGTGTGTTAGCGGATGCCGGTGGCGGTCCCCGGGAAGCAGGCTGAGCTCATGGTCAGCACAGCATCGCAATCTAGAGGCGCAGGATCAAAGCGACTCCACCGTGGTGTTTGCACATTTAGAGAGGCCACTCGCAGACCTCACGTAGTGCATCGGAGCGACACACCAGCCTCCTGAGGAACAGGCCACTGACGGGCTAAGGGCGAGGGCAGCTCAGACGCAGACGCACCCCATCCTTGACCCTGCTTTGCTTCCTCGTGTGACAGTCAGATGGCGTGGAAGCCAGTGTCTTGTTTACCAGAGGGACATGTGGAGCGGGAAGTCAGAAGGCCACAGGAAAAATAACTTGACTCCATCCAAAAGCCAGCTGAGCAAGGAATCCTGATGGGTGAGGGACAGGGAGCCAGAATGAAGATTTAACTTCCATTTTGAAGCACTGTGCTTGTATGGCTGTCGTTATTGCGGTAGACAAGCTGTTAGGGCCAAATATTTACACTTTCTAATTGTTGCCACCAAATTGCTGGATTCCCCTCCTCTCCTTTCTACTGCTAGCTGTCTGTTTGTCATTCATTCATTCGCTTTCTTTTATTTATGTATTTATTTGTTTGCCTACTTATTTTTGGTTCTGGGGATTAAACCCAAGGGCATTTCTACCTCTGAGCTAAACTCCCAACCCTTTTTATGTAGGTACATACTTATTTAATTTTAGTACTCGAGATTGACCCCACGGGCATCCTACCTCCGAGATACACCCCAGCACCTGTTATTTTTTGTTTTTTTTTTTAATTTTGAAACAGAGTCTCGCTAAGTTCCTAATGATCTTGCTAAATTGCCAAGGCTGGCCTCAAACCTGTGGTCCTCTTGTCTCAGCTCCCTAAGGACTGGGATTGCAGGAGTGTGCCACCATGCCCTGCTTCACTTTCTTATTTTTAAGATGCTATTTATCTCTTTGGGAAGGAGGATGGGGGAGGGGAGGAGGCACAAAGGTTGAGTAGAGCCTCTTTCATTTCAGAGAAAGGAAATAAAACCACAAGACAGAAAGTGGAGGAAAAGAAAGTGCTGACTGGTTTCTAGACTCTTCACCCGCCAGTAGTTTTATTTTTCTTTAACATTTTATTTTGGAATAATTTGAGATTTACCAAAATGCTGTAAAGAGTATAAAGAGAGTTTTAATACATCACATACTCAACTTCCCATGGGTTGATATCTCATGTAATGATAGCACATTAGCCAAAACCAAGAACCGGTGTAGTACAAGGTACTTAGCCACAAGGTTATTCGGTGCCAGGAGTTTGGGCTGGTACATCACTGCAGGCTTGTCTCCATCTTCACACCGCCTTCTTCCCTGTCTGTGTCCTCTCAACTTATAAGGACAACCGTCACCGAATTTGGGGTCCACCCTCAGTCCAGGATCACCTCCTCTCAAGATCCTCAGCTGATCACATCTGCGCAAATGCTATTTCTAAACCAGGTCACCTTCTGAGGTTCCAGTGGACATGAATTCTAAGGGGACATGGTTCAACTCACATGGCTCAGAGGTAGAATGCTCCTGGGTTCAACCCCCAGTAACACACACACACACACACACACACACACACACACACACCATGCAATTTCTTCCCCCAATACTCTAGTATATAAACAAATAAAAATAATCTAAGTTTTCTTCTTTCTTTTCATCTGTCGGAAATTCATAGAGCTAAGACAGAAATTAGTTTCAAGTTCCTCCTATATATCTGCTTGTCCCATGCTTAGTAACGCGGCTGACCAATGACAGAAGAGACTGTCAACCTGAGCCGGGCAGATGATGCTTTCCCATCAGCCTTCAGTCAGTGGTCTCGCCAGCCCATTGGTGAGGTAATGCCATTCCTGCTACCTGTATTGGTTGGTGTCCTTCTATAACATATTTCTTTCTCTCAACTATTTGGCTACTTTAGAAAAAGTAGAATAAATGCTTATACGTTTCCAAAATAGTGCCTTGGTGACTGGGTGTGGTGGTGTCTGCCTGTGATCCCAGCACTTGGGAGGCTGAGACAGGAGGATCACAAGTTCAAGAACCGCTCAGCAATTAACAAGGTCCTCTGAAACTTAGTGAGACCCTGTTTCAAAGTTCTACCTTAGTTAGCATTCCTACGAGCAACGTGCCAGAGTCTCAGCTTTTCCACATTTCTCAGTCAGACCCATCTCGGAGAGGTGAAGTGCTATCTCGCTGGGGTTTTAATCTGCACTTCCTGGTGACTACTGAGCATCCTTTTATGGACATATTAGCCTTTTATACATTTTCCTTGTGCAATGTTTGCTCAGCTGTAGGTTCAGAGAAAACTGGGAGGAATGAACAGAGATGTCCCACACCCCCATTTTCCCCACATAGGTATTGCTTGTCCTCGCCAGCATTCCCTGTTGTCAGCATTCTGGCTTGGGTCATTCTAACAGGTATATAGATTTGTCCCTGTCAGAAATCTCATCATATAAGGTCCTTTTTTCCCCCGTCAGAAATTCTCTGTTCTGTTCCATCGATCTATTTATCTATTATTGTGCCAATTCCACATTGTCGTTTTGTGTGTGTTTGTTTGTTTTTTGAAGTACTAAGGATTGAGTCCAAGGATGCGCTACCTCTGAGCTACATCCCAGCCCGATTTTTTCTTTTTCTTTTTCTTTTTTTTTTTAAACTGGGCCTCAATTCAAAACAACCAAGCATATAATTTAGAGAAAGGAAGATTTATTTGCTCATAGTTTTTGGAAATTTTAGAGGTACAGTCCATGTCAGGCCAGGTCTGCAGAGTTCAGGGCATGGTGGAGGAAGCAGAGAGAGGACAAGAACAAGACTCTACCTATCATGGGGGCAAGATGCCTGAAAGAGAGAGCAGGGGAAAAGGGGACCTTACATAATCCCAAGGCCACACCTCCAGGCACCCCTCCTCAGCAACCAAGCCCTTCCTACAACATGGCTTCCTACTCTCTGTGAGGTCTCAGGGGATGTTAGAAACCCAGACCTTACAGTGCTACCTTATTTTTTGTTTTAGTTTTCATTTCACTGATGACAAATGATGCTGGACATTTTTCCATGGGTTAATTTGCTACTGATATCTTTTTTACCAGTATCTACTAAAGTCTTTTGCCCATTTTTAAATCAAATTGTTTTCTTATGTCTAAAGTGTTCTTTATATGTTTTTTTTTTCCTAAAGAAACATTTTTAATAAATTTAAGGCCTTCAACATGAGGTCATGGGGCTTGGTATAGTTGAATGGAAGTCTTAATGTCTTCTCCTGGTTTGCAGTCTGTCCTTCTGTTCTTTTGGACACATCTTACATAGAGCAAACGTCTTTAGTTTTAATGAAATCCAACATCAATTTCCATGGATTGTGTCTTTCATGTCATATCAAAACAGTTATCGCTAAGCCCAAGATCATCTCAATTTTTTTCCTACATTACCTTATAAGAACGTTGTAGTTTTACCTTTTATAGTTCTAAAGTAAATCCTGAGTTAAATTTTACAAAGGGTGTAAGTAAGATCTGTGCCTAGATTTATTTTTATATTTTCATTTATTTATTTTGTACGTAGATTTTCTCTTGATCCTACACCAAAAAAAGAATATATTTTCCCCATTATATTGTCTCCCTTTGTCAAGGATAAATTGACTGCATTGTTGTGGCTCTGTCTTTTGGTTCTCTGTTCTGTTCCATTGATCTGTTTAGCTATTATTGTGCCAATTCCACATTGTTGTTTTGTGTGTATCTGTTTGTTTTTTGAAGTACTGAAGATTGAGTCCAAGGATGCGCTACCTCTGAGCTACATCCCAGCCTGATTTTGTCTTTTCAGTGCTAGGATTTCTCCTGTAGGGGCCTCAATTTCACTTACGGTTATTGTGCATGCTGATACGGAGCTGTTGCGGGCGTGGCAAACTCGCTGCCGCTGCTGGCAATATGGTGCTGCTGCCAGGCCCTCAGCCATGAGGCTGGTGTAGTTCTTTTCTGGTTTTAAGCTCCGTTCTGAGTCCCTGGAAGGTGTGATGAGCTTGGCCACTGGGAGTTTTAGACGTTCTCTGCGCTGAAAGAACTGCTGAATTACGCCCTGCTGAATGATCCGCAGCTGCTCACTTCAGATCTTGTTTACCTTTCCTCTCTGGAGCCTGGTGCTGTGAGGCAAGATGGAGCCGGCACAGCTCTGCCGCCGCAATGCAGGCTGGTTTCTTTTCTGGTCTCTGGTTGTTCTTCTAGACTTCTTTTTCTCTGTTCCTTGTGTTTACGTTTTTTATTTCTCTGCTGATAGTATTTGATGGTTCTGAAAAGCGCTGATTTTGTGGCAACAGAGATCGAGTGTTAGCAGGACTCGTAAACGCTGCTTTTCTCGGTCGCCATCTTCCCGGAAGTCCATCCAGGAAATTTTTTTTCTCTTAGATTTTTACATAAACAACATGTGAATTGCAAAGATAGTTTTATTTCTTTCTCCCCAATCAGTGTATCTTTTGTTTGTTTTCTTTCCTTATCTTTTTGCATTAGTTAGAACTTTCAGTTTGATGTTGAAAGGAGTGTTGAGAGGAACACACCTTCCTTCTTCCTGATGTTAGTGGGAAAAATCCCAGCTTCTCATGATTAAGTATGATGGTAGCTGTAGGCGGTTTTGTTTTGTTTTTGTAGATATTTTTTATCAACTTGAAGATCTTCCCTATTTTCCTAGTTTGCTGAGAGCTTTTCTAGTAAGTGGGTGTTGGATTTTTGTTAAATGAGCCTTCTGTGTCAGTTGATATGATCATGTGACTTCTCTTTGCCTGCTGATATGATGGCTTACATTGTTTTTTGAACATTGAGGCATTCTTGTATTCCTAGGATACATACCACTTGGCTGCAGTCTATAATTTTTATATATGCCATTGGGCTCAATTTGCTAATGTTCTGTTGAGAATTTTTGCATCTATATTCATGTGTTTTTCTTCTTGTAATGTTTTGTCCAGCTTTGCTATTAGATTAATGCTGATCTTATAGAATAGGAATTATTTTCTGTGCTTCAGTCTTCTGAAAGAAACTATAAAGAATTGCTATAATTTCTTCCTCATACTTAAGGAGACTGTAAGGAAGCATTGTTACATTTCAACTATGAGCCCATTTAGGCCTGGTATTTTCTGTTTGGGAAAGCTATTAATTATTAATTTCACTTGTTTAAAACATATGAATCTATTCAAGTGGTTTTGTGTGCATTTTGGCAGGTTGTGTCTTTTAAGGCATTAGTCCATTTGTCTAGGTTGTCAAATATGTGAACAGTTGTTCATAGTATTCCTTTATTATTATTTTAATGTATATAGGATGTGTAAAGATGTTTTCTATTTCATTTATGATAAGAGTAAATGGAAACATACCTTTCCCTTTTCTCACCCTAATTAGTCTGGCTTTTTTGATATTTTCAGAGAACTAGATTAGGGTTTCATTCATTTTTTATTGATCATATTTTGTGTCTCATTAATTTCTGCTCTAGTATTTCTTTTTGTCTTTTTTTTGTATACTTTGGATTTAACTTGATCTTCCTTTCTTTGGTTCCTAAAGTAAAAGATAAAATTATTTCTAGCTTTCTTTTCTAAAATATGCATTCATTGCCATGAGTTTTCTTTTTTTTTGGAGAGAAATTTTTCTGGATCCTACAAATTTTGAGAAACTGAAATTTAATTTTCATTTAGCTCAAAGTATTTTAAAATTTTCTGTTGATATTTCCTCTTTGACACATGTGTTAAAGTGTGTCTCCTGCCGGGTATAGTGGTGCACACTTGTAATTCCAGCATTTGGGAGGCTGGGACAGGAGGATCATGATTCTCAGACAGCCTCAGCTACTTAGTGAGGAGGCCCTTTGCAACTCAGTGAGACCCTGTTTCCAAATAAAGAATAAAAAATAGGACTGGGGGTGCTTCTGGGTTCCATCCCCAGTAGTGAAAAAAAAAAGTGTGTCTCCAGGTATTTTTAAAATTTTTAGCTATCTTTTTTGTTACTGGTTTTCAGTTTAATTCCACTGTAGCCTAAGAGAAGGCATTATATAATTTCTATTCTTTTAAATTTTCCAAGGTGTTCTATCAATTCTGCCATTGCTAAATTAAAAAGTAGTATTTAATCTGTAGAAACCTTATTATTTGCTGTTCTATGGTTAGGCCTATATATATTATATTAAGGACTGTTATGACTTCTTGGATAAGTGACCTCTTTATAATTAGGTAATGTCCTTTTCTAGCTCTAAAATTTTTATTGCTCTGAAGTCTGCTCTGTCTGAAATTTATATAGCTCACCCCTGCTTTCCTCTGATTAATGTTAGGATGGTATAGCTTCACACAACTACTGTTAACCTCTTTGCGTCTTCACAAGTAAAGTGAGTTTCTTGCACACGGCATACCCGCTTTGAGACTCTCTTTCACTTAGTCCTTTAAACCACTGGTGTCCAAGCTCATCACTGATACATTTGGATTCATATTTATACTGTTTGTTATTTTCTATGTGTTGTTTTTGTTCCTTACTTTTATTTCTTTTTTGTCTCCCATTTTTTTTCTGCTTCTTGTGGTTTTATGTAATTCCATTTCACTCCTTTCTCCTACATCAATCATACTTCTCTTCTTCCTTTCTAGGATTGGTATATATATTATATATTTACAATAAATCCAAGTCCACTTCAAATAACTGCATTCTGCCTCTTAGGTAGTGAAAGTATCTTATAATTAAAAATAATCCTAATTCTGGCTTCTCCCATTCCTTGTTTTATTTATACATACTATGTATACATATATTTATACATTTGAATAATTTATTCAATATTATAAAAGAGTATAATTTTAAACACATAGTTATGTGTTATATCAATCATGAATAAAAATATTTTATTTTAGCCCATTCTTTCTCTGATGCTCTCTTTTTATTCAGACCCAAGTTTCTACCTACATAATTTTACTTCTTAGAGAGAACTCATCATTTTTGCAAGGTAGGTCTACTGGTAAACAAATTCAACAAACTGATTTTTTTATTTTATGAAAAAGCTCTGTATTTCTCCTTCGCTTTTGAAGGATAACTTCCTAGGGTACAGAATTCGTGATGGATTTTTTTCTCTCTTAAGAAGTTAAATGAAAAGTTGGATGTGGTTCTTAGATTTGCTCCTCTACGTAGGTTGTTTTAGTTGTTTCCTCCTGTGGCCTCTCTCAGGATTTTTCTTTCCCTTTCATAGGTGGTGTGTGGTGTGTTCTTTTTGTTTTGGTTTTGCATTGGCCCTGGTCGTTGTTCTCCAAGCTTCCTGGAGCTTAGGTTTAAAATTGCACATTAATCTGGAGAAACCCTTAGTCATATTGTTTCAAATATCCTCCCGTGCCCTTCTACTTTTTCTCTTTCTGGTATTCCATTATATTTAGGTTAATCTTTTGTAGTCATTTCACAGTTCCTTGATGTTCCTGTGCTGGGATTTTGTTGTTGTTGTTGTTGTTGTTGTTGTTTTGTTTTGTTTTGTTTTATTTTCAGTTGGTTTCTGTATGCTTTTCAATTTGGAAGGTTTCTACTTGAAATATCCTCAAGCTCAAAAATTCTTCCCTCAGCTGTGTCCAGGTTCTAATAAGCTCATTAAAGGCATTCTTCCTTTCTGTTACAGAGGGACGAATGTTTTCTTATTTATTTATTTATTTATTTATTTATTTATTTATTATTTATTTGGTGGTACTGGGGTTCCTGGAAGCCCTTCTACCTCCGGGCTACACTCCCAGACCTATTTTATATTTTTATTTGGAAACAGGGTCTCTTAAGCGAGCGAGGCTGGCTTAGACCTGTGCGATCCTCCTGTCTCCGCCTCCCACCACGCCCGGCTGTTTTTTTTTTAATCTCTAACATTTCTTTGGGGGTCTTTCTCAGCATCTCCCTCTCTCTGTTTACATCGCTCACCTTTTCTTGCTCACCATCTGACTTACCCTCGGGAGCCCTTGGGACATTAACCACAGTTGCTTTTAATTCTCAGTTTCATAATTCCAACATCTCTGGCTTCTGAAAATTGTTTCTATGCTTGTTCAACCTCTGCACGCTGTTATCTGCCTTTTAGTATGTCTTGTAACTTTTTTCTTTTTTCTTTTTTTCTTTTTTTTTAAGTACTGGGGATGGAACCCAGGGGCATTCTACCTTCAAGCTACACCACCAGCTGTATTTTTTTATTCTTTATTTTGAAACCGGGTCTCACTGAGTTGCAGAGGGCCTCACTAAGTAGCTGAGGCTGGCCCCGAACTGCGATCCTCCTGTCTCAGCCTCCCGAATGCTGGGATTACAAGTGTGCGCCACCACCCCAGCTTTGTTTTCTTATTATTGAGCTGTGCACTCCACATATAAGTTCTTTTTAACTAGATGGATTGCAAATATGTTCTCTGAACATATGTGCATATATATATATAATTATATATATATAATTATATATATATATCATACACATACAGTATTCAAAATGTTTCAATCAATTGCAGTTATTATTCTTTCTAATGCTGAGTGTATCTATATATACATTTAAGGCAAAGGATTTTTTAAAATATATTTATGATTTTGGGGGGTACTGAGGATCACATCTAGGGGCATTCTACCTTCAAGCTACCTCCTGGCCCTTTTTATTTTGAAACAGGGTCTTGCTAAATTGTAGAGGCTAGCCTCAAATCTGTGATCCTCTTTTTTTTTTTTTTTTTTTTTTGCTGGTCTGAGGATGGAACCCAGGGGCATTTGACCCCAGGGGGCTATACCCCCTGCCCTATTTTTTAATTCTTTATTTTGAAACCGGGTCTCATTGAGTTGCAGAGGGCCTCACTAAGTAGCTGAGGCTATCCGCGAACCATCTTCGAGTCTCAGCCTCCCGAATGCTGGGATTACGAGCATGTGCCACCATACTCGGCTTCCCAGCTTTGTTTTTTTTAACTGGTGAATTGTAATCAATTCATATATGCACAGACCATTAGTTGGTCTGCTATCGTCATATATGAATATATTGCTATGAATCTCACCGTCATTCACAGGGAGGAAAGAGGAGATATAAGGAAGACTAAGTTTTTTTTAAAGCATGCATATTTGTACCCTTTTGTAATGAGAGATGTCAGAAATGTATCTATCAAAATAAAATCTACTGCTCTTGCAGTGCAAATTTTCTTTTGAGAACTCATGGGCGTCGTGAACATTTATGAGTCCTTTTAGAGCTGATAAAGAAGAAGGTGTTGAACACCTTTCACCCTTTGATAAACGATGGCCCGTCACCGTGGGACAGGAGGCTAAGGAAACGAAATCGCCTCATAACAAACATGTCAGAACTTCTTAAACAAAATGTGACTTGTTCTTCGCACAGCTGAAGACTACCAGCCTATTCCAAAGTGCTTAAGTGATGCGACTCGGCACATTTTTTAACTCTTCTTTGGATGGCCTTCAGATTTCATTCAGGCGTCTTAACAAGAAGGCCGACCTGCAACCTTCAGCCATGTTTAAAAGCAGGCATTTAGTAAAGCTTGACTCCGGGCCAAGCACAGAGCCTGACGTTTCAAATCCATCTTTGCACTTCATCTTACACAAATCCTAGGCGATGGGCATAGTGAGCTCTGTCCCACAGATCATGAAACCGACGTCGGCAAAGGTTGAGTCACGTGCCTGCGGTCTTGCAGCTCCCGAGGAGCCAGAGGTTTCACTGAAACGTGGCTCCTGCCGCCCCCAAAGCTGTGCTCACTGCAGTACAGATGGCCCCTGTCTGGGGATGGTTTGACAACCATTCCGACTTTTTACCTTTACATGGGTACGGGAGTTTACCCATACAACCTTGCTGCTTTTGACTTTCAGAATAGCGGTCCATAAATTGTGTGAGATACGCCGGGCGTGGTGGCGCACGCTTGTCATCCCCGCGCTTGGGAGGCAGAGACAGGAGGATGGCGCAGGTTCGAAGCCAGCCGCGCGCGCTGGCTTAGGAGACCCTGTTTCCAAATAAAAATATAAAATAGGTCTGGGAGTGTAGCCCGGAGGTAGAAGGGTTTCCGGGAACTCCAGTATCACCCCCAAAAAAATTGTGTGAGCTACTCAACACTTCATTTTAAGGTGCACTTTATGTTCGGTGACTTTGTCCAATTGGAGGCTACTGTAAGGGCTCTGAGAGAGGTCAGGGTAGACTAAGATATACCGGAAGCTTAGATATACTGGATACGTTTTCTCCTTTCTTCCTTTTTTACTTTCTTACCCCTCTCTTTCTTTTCTTTTTTTTCCTTTGATACTGGGGCTTAAACTCAGGGGCATTCTACCTCTGAACTACAACTCTAGCCCTTTTTTTATTTTTGAAACAAGTTCTCGGTAAAATGCCAAGAGTCTCATCAAGTTACTAAGGCTGGCCTCAAACCTGAGATCCTTCTGCCTCAGCCTCCCAAGTACTGGAATTATAGGGATTTGCCACCAAGTCTGGTGTGAATGCATTTTAAGTTATCATGAGTTTATTTTCATCATAAGTTGAGTGTACCACAATTTCTCATCATATTTACTTGTTTCAGAAAAAGAAAATCCACTTCAAATAGTGAAGCTTTTTTGTGTGTGTTTTCAGTAAATGCCGCCAAAGCGTTACTCTTTACCCACTATAGACTCCAAGGTGTTTGGGGGAAGAGATTTCATAACCGTTCCTGACTGTGGCAGCTCCCAGAACAAGTGGCCGTGACCAATGCCCCACAGCAACGGCTTCAGGGAAGACATGACCGAGTGTGATGTCACCACCTTCCACATCTTCTGTCTCTTTCATCCTGTTACTGACCTGTTTTTTTGTTTCTTTGTTTTTTTTTGTTGTTGTTGTTGTTGTTTTTTTGTGGGTCTGGAGATGGAACCCAGGGGCATTTGACCTCCGAGCTACACCCCCAACCCTATTTTTTATTCTTTTATTTTGAAACAGGGTCTCTAAGTTGCAGAGGGCCTCACTAAGTAGCTGAGGCTGTCCGCAAACCGCGATCCTCCAGTCTCAGCCTCCCAAATGCTGGAATTACAAGCGTGCACCACCACACCCGGCTTACCTACCTGCTTTTACACCAGAGAATGGTTCCTGTTTTTTTTTTTTTTTTTTAATCTAATGCCTCCCCCCGATTTTGCAGGGAAGGGGCTTGAGAGCAGCTGCAGCTCAGAGCTCTGTGATGTCTCTTCCCGCCTAGAAGCCTTCTCTGTGGTCCGGGGTCTGGTGGCGCAGTGGCTCAGTTGAGGATTTTTGACTTTTTTTGAAGATAAGTGAAAAGTGTCGATTCACATACAGTTGTAGGAAGTAATACAGAGAGGCACTATTTCCCTTGACTTATTTTCCCCCTGTGTTGACATTTTGAAGATTACAGTTTAATGTCACAACCAGGATCGTCACAACTGACCTTGATCAAGACCCCAACCTGCCGGCCCTCCTAGAGTCCCTGACCTTCCCTTCTACATCTCTCCTCGGCCTCCCCCGGCACTAACTCTGGCGACCTCTAACCTCTTCTCCACCTTGATAATTTTGTCATTCCGAGAATGTTCCTGTGGACGGCATCAGAGATGATGTCACCCTTCGGGACAGGCTTGTTTGCTCAGCATAATTTCCCGGAGATTGATCCAGATCACTCCAGGCACACAATTTATTTCTCTTTGTTTCTGAATAGTGTTCCATAGTGCTGAAAATGATCACTATTTACTCACTAAAAGACCTCAGAATTGCCCTGAGATAGCAAAACCAGAAATAGTAAATGAAAATAAGAAGGAAGGAGAGAAAGGGAAGAGATGGAGAGAGAAAGAGAAAGAGAGAGGAGAGAGAGAGAGAAGGAAAGAAAGAAGAGAAAGAAAGAAGAAAGAGGGAGAGAGGGAAGGAAAGAAAGAGATTGAAAGAGAAAAGGAGAGAGAAAGAAGAGAGAAAGAAAGAAAGAAAAAGGGAGAAAGAAAGGAAGAAAGAAAAGAGAAAGAAAGAAAAATAAAGAGAAACAGAAAGAAAGAAAGAAAGAAAGAAAGAAAGAAAGAAAGAAAGAAAAGAAAGGAAGGAAGGAAGGAGACAGAAAGGGAGAGAGGAAGAGAGTGAGAAAGACGCTATTTTCAACATAGAGCCAATAAATAAATCTGCTAAACAAATATTTGTACAAATTTTCATGTGAAAATAAGTTTTCATTTTTCTGGGAAAAAGATCTAGGAGTACAACTGTTGGGCCATAAAATAATTTAATGTTTTTTTTTAAAGAAACTTCCAAATTTTTCAGAATGGTTGTAGCATTTTACTGTCCCACCAAAACTATGAGTGGTCAAATTTCTCTGCCTCTTCTCCAGCATTTCATATTATCACTGTTTAAAAAATGTTGGTTTTTTTTTTTTCGTTTTGATGATTGAATCCACAGCCTCATACATGCCAGGCAAGTTCTCTACCACTGAGCTACATCCCTAGCTCACTTAAAAATCTTTATTTCGGGACAGGGTCTCTCTCGGTTACCCAGGCTGGCCTCAAACTTGAAATCCTCCAGCCTTAGCTACCTGAGTACTGATATTACAAGCATACATCACCATGCCCAGCTACAAATTATTATTATTATTATTATTATTATTATTATTACTATTACTATTACTATTATTATTATTATTATTATTAGTAGTAGTAGTAGTAGTAGTAGTAGCAGCAGCAGCAACAGCAGCAGCAGCAGCAGCAATAGTGCTAGAGATTAAACCCAAGGACATCTCATCTCCAAACTATAGCACCAGCCCTTTCATTGTTTGCATTTTGAAATAGGGTCTCTCTAAATTTCTGAGAGTCTCACTAAGTAGCAAAGCTGGGCTCAAATCTGCAATCTTTCTGTCTCAATTTAGAAATCATCTAAAAGTAATTTGTCGCTGGGGCGCCATGGCACACACCAGTAATCCCCTCTGTCATTTGTGTGGCGCCTGTACTTTATTGCCTGTACTGTATTGTGCCCCCCTTAAATTCATATTCATAATTGGGAGACAATTAGTTTGGGTTCAGGAGGGTGGGGTCCCCCTGATGGGATGAGTGCTCTTACAAGAAAACACAAAAAAGTGTCTCTCCCTGTTTCTGTCTCTCTCTCTGCCTCCATCTCCATCTCTGTCTCTCTCTTTTCAGCTTCCAAAACCATGAGAAAGCAGCGTGGTTATTTCTAAGCTATCCCGTCCTCGACACTGGCCCTAGAAGCCTGTGCTAAGCCACCCCTCGCCCAGTTTCACGCCCATCGGCATCTCTGGTTTGTGGGCCCTGTATCACAGCAAAGGCACATTGCTACTAACCCGATCCCCATTGGCTCACATTTCACCAATTTGCCTCAGGGTCCTTTGCTCTCCCAGGGTCCCAGCCAGGACACCTGCTGCCTGTCTTCGGTGGGTCTCCTTAGCATCTTCTAGTCCGTTAGTTTCTGACACGTTCCTTTTTCTAATCACCTAGATGGTTTTGAGGAGTGCTGGCCTAGGATTTTGGAGAAGATCCCCCAATTTGGATTCATTTGAAGTTTTTCTTATGATTAACTGGGGTGATGAATTTGGGGAGGATTACCCCAAAGGTGAAGTACCGCTCCCACGGCGTCCTATCAAAGGATCGTGTAATCAGCGAGCCTGTGCCCACCTCGTCACCTGCACAGGGCGTCTCTCAGGTGTCACTGCTTTTCTGTCCCCAACCCCCACCCTCATACTTTACTTTCAGAAACAAGTTCCTAGCACAGCCCACACTTTGTGGTGAGAGCTAAACTCCATCACATCGAGGGGCAGTATCTACATAAATTATTTGAAATTATTCTATACTTTAAAATTTTTTTCAAACTGGTCATGGCAGCGCACGCTTGTAAACCCAGCATTTGGGAGGCTGAGACAGGAGGATCATGGTTTGAGGACAGCTTCAGCTACTTAGTGAGGCTCTTTGCAACGCAGTGAGACCCTGTTTCAAAATAATCAAAAATAGGGCTAGGAGTGTAGCTTGGAGGTATAATGCCACTGGGTTCCATCTCTGGTATCGCCAAAAATAAATAAAAATAAATAAATAAATAAATAAATAAATAAATAAAGTTTTTAAACAATTCTGATAGGTATCATAATGATATTTCATTATATTAACTTACATTTCTCTAATGGCTAATGATATTGAACTTCTATTCATGGGCTTATTTGCTGTCTGAACATTCTCCTAAATGAAATATCTCTTCACATTTTTTTGCCCATTATTTTTCTGGTGAGATTGTTTTATTTTACTATTGAGTTTCAGGGTTTTTTTAGCTGGGTGCGGTGGCACACGCTTGTAATCCCAGCATTTGGGAGGATGAGACAGGAGGATCGCGGTTCGCGGACAGCCTCAGCTGGAACTTAGGCCCTTTGCAATTCAGTGAGACTGTTTCGAAATAAAGAATAAAAAATAGTGCAGGGAGTGTAGCTTGGAAGTTGAATGCCCCTGGGTTCCATCCACAGGCCTGAAGAGAAAAAAAAAAACTGAGTTTCAGATTTTTTTTTAATATATTCTAGAAATTAGTCTATTTTTAGGTATGTGGTTTGCCAATATTTTCTCTCAATCTGTAACTTATCTTTTCATCCTGTTATCAGGGTCTTTCAGAGAACAAATATTTCCACTCTTGGTGAGGTCGGCTTTATCATATTTTTCTTTTGTGGATCACACATGTGGTATCTAGTCTAAGCATTTTTTGCCTAGCCCCATAAAAAAAAATGTCTCCTACAGTCTTATATAATATTTTACATAAGACTTACATTTAAGTGTGATTGATTTTGGGTCATTTTTTTTGTATAAGTTGTGAAACTTCAGCTGAAGTTTATTTTATATTATTTATTTATTTGTTTATTTATTTATTTATTTATTGTGATACTGGGGATGGAACCCAGGGGCTTTCTACCTCCCGGCTACACCCCCAGCCCTATTTTATAATTTATTTGGAAACAGAGTCTCACTAAATTGCTGAGGGCCTCACTAAGTAGCCGAGGCTGGCTTCGAACCAGTGCGATCCTCCTGTCTTGGTTTATCTTTCTTCTACTGCATTACTTTTTCACCTCAGTCCAGAAGCAGTTGGACATACTTGTGTGAGGACATGCTTGGTTCTCCGCTCAGTTCCATCAATTTCTGTGTCTATCATTTTGCCGCTTTTATTTATTTATTTGTTTATTCTTGCGGTACTCGAGGTGGAACCCAGGAGCCTTCTACCTCCGAGCTACACCCCAGCCCTATTTTTTTTTATTGTTTATTTTGGAACAGGGTATCACTGAATTGCAAATAGCCTCACTAAGTAACTGAGGCTGGCCGCAAACCGCGATCCTTCTGTCTCAGCCTCCCAAATGCTGCGATTTTTTGTCCCGCTAAGTTACTAAAGGTAAGTTGCTGAGGCTGGACTCTTGTCTCAGCCTCCCCAAGAACTGAAATTACAGATGCGAATCACCGCGCCCGGCTCATTCGCATACATAGTTAAGACATCTTGTTTGGGTAGTTAAAAGAGTACTCTTGCTTCGACAGTGAGCATTTTGGATAAGATTGGAAGCTGGAAAATTAACTGATAAGCCAGGCATGGTGACACACACATATAATCCCAGGACTCAGGAGGCTGAGACAGGAGAATGACAGGTTTGAAGACAGTCTCAGCAAGTAGGGAGACTCTCATCAACCTAGCAAGACCCTGTTTCAAAGTAAAAATTAAAAAAACTGGGCTGGGGTTGTAGCTCAGAGGTAAAATGCCCTTGAGTTCAATCCCCAGTACCACACACACACACACACACACACAAAAAAAAAAAAAAAAACCTATCTGATAATCACATGAGCCATGAGCCATTCATTCTTTTTATCTACATAGAGAGGCTTTATTTCCATGTCATCCCAGTATTCAATTCTGTCAGTTTACTGAGTAGGTTTATTCAGAGATGAATATCACCGGTGAGTCATGTTACATAAACAATGAATTACACAGTCCCGTATCCCTGTGCAGACTCAAGTGCTCAGGATAGATTCCATGAAGATACCTATTTTAAGAAAGAAATATTTACCAGACTACCAGGTGTTTCTAAAAAGATATTTCATTCCCTGTGGACACACAGAGGTCTAGGAGTTTCCATTTCATTCGGACGTGCTGACATTGTGCTAGAGACAGCCTCCCTCTCCTCCGTCTTATGTAGCTTTGAGGGATAAAGCATGTGTGTACCGTGCCCCGGAGGCGTAATGTGGGGTGTGGCTCTAATCAGGGTGTGTAGGAGGGTGCGCCTGGCAGAAGCCTCCCTGGTGCCCTTTGCCCTCTGCTGTCCCCCCCCCACTCTTCCTCTCCTTGGTGGAGATCCGAGGTCTCCAGACCACCCGGCCTCTCTCTGGGTGTGGTTCCGGTGATAAGACCCTCACCACAAACCCAGCCCCTCTGACTTACTGTTTCAAACTATATAGCGGTGACTCGTTGCCCCATAAGCTTCCCCACTCCAAAAAATAGTCCCAGGAGAGCTTACAAAGACAATCTGTTTGGCTGAGGAAAGGCAATCTAACTCAGTAACTAAAACACATGCTTTCTCATGACTTTGTTCAGCTGATACTATTCCTTAGAACCCAGCTCACCTCTCTGTAAATCTGATGTTCTGAAAACTTCCTTGCAAGGAGAAGAGTCATCATTGGAAAAGCATGTTTAGGTTTTGAGAGACTGATCATGTGTGGGCCTGCCAGGTGAAAGGAATATTATAGCTTAAGATTATATCCAGTTAGGGATGGCAATTGAGTTATAATAAGAGACCTTGAAAAAAAAAAGGCAGCTTAAATAAATAGCATAATCTTTCTGTACACAAAGGAGTTCAGAGATAGGCGGTCTAAAGCCAGATTGGCAATTCAATAATGGCATTAAGGCGCCGGGTTCCTTCTTCCTGGTGATGGTGAATATACTGCCTTTAGCCTCAGGAGACACTCACAGACACAAAGTGGCTACTGAAACTCCAGCCACCAGTTTTGTATTTTAAACACTAAGATAAAGAGTAGGACCAAAAGACACATGCCGGCCCACTCCCTCCTTTGGGAGAATTCTCTTTAAGCCCCACCAAGAGCTTTGACTTATATCTCTTTAGTTCAAAACTGGCCACGTGGCCACCTTGTCTTCCCCTGGGGATGCATGATGGCTTTTGTTTTGTCTGCACACATCGCCATGCTCCAACAGGGCTCCATTATCAAGGACGAAGAAAAGAAGGAATATTTGCTCAGCAATTAAAGAATGTGCTGCCAACATGCTAGAAACCAACTTACGCTTTTTGTTTATTTTTGCCATTAGTAGGGGTTTGTGATACCCACAAATTGGAAAGTAAGCACCCATACCCACGATCAAGTTATTTCATTCAAAGAAAGAACATTCTCAAGATGCCAGACCCCTGGGCAGGCCTCAGATTCCAGTGGCCGGGCTGCAGGGGAGGAGACAGCGGTCCTTCTTTCTCTGCGGATTCCCATTTGTCCTCGGAGCTAGTTCAGTCGCGATCTGTGGGTCATCAGCCCACGTGCTGTGGCCAGCAGCTCGCTAGAGAAAGCACGGTCGGGTCACGGCCTCGCTCACTCCCCCTGCGCCAGTGTGAAACGCAGCAAATGTTCTTGGCCCTACTTGGCAGGTGAAGTGAGTCGGGATGGCCGTGGCGCGCGCCCCGTGGCCGGGCCAGGACTCCAGCTGTCCCCGGCTCCACGCCATCTCCAGCTCCTTCGAGGCATCTATCTAACAACACACATCCAGATGTTCTCTAGAGTCACAAGACCTCCGTGGTCTCTCCTGCGTCCCTGGGTCTTCATTTGAGCCAAATGACGGAGGCATTTCTCCCGAGAGCTGCAAACACAGTAACAGTGCTTAAATAGCAAGACCAGGACTTGAACCCAGCACTGTGTGTGTGCGTGTGTGTGTGTGTGTGTGTGTGTGTGTGTGTGTGTGTGTGTATGTGTGTGTGTGTGTTACCAGGGATAGAACCCAGGGACATTTTACCTCGAAGTTTCACCCCCAGACCGATTTTTTAGCCTTCATTTTGAAGCAGGGTCTCACTAAGTTGCAGAGGACCTCACAAGTAGCTGAGGCTGGCCACAGGCTTGTGATTCTCCTCTCTCAGCCTCCCAAGTGCTGGGATTACAAGGGTGTGCCACCATGCCCGACTGGCATTCTACTTCTGAACTATACCCCCAGCCCTATGTATGCCTGCATGTATTTATTTATTTAATTTTGGAACAGGATCTTGCTAAGTTGCTAAGGCTGGCCTCGAACCCGCAATCCTCCTGTCTCAACCTCCCCAAGTACTGGGATTTCAGGTGTATGGCACCATGCCTGGCTCAGAACTAGTATTTTAACCTCATAACAAGGCTCTTTATTTTGGAACAAGTCCTGGAAATACTGCTGATTATATTCCTAGGGGCTTGAGAGCAGACACAGCACCAAAGCTGGCTCCGACTCCCAGGTAACCTGGGAGGGAGAAGGGGAAAGCCTATTTCTCTGTGGCTCCCATCTCCCCTGCACAGCCATGGGTCTCACACACTCCCCGGTGGGACCAGGATGGCAGGGATCACGGCGTGCGAGAGAGAAAAATGTTCCCCAGGAATGGCCCTGAGAAATGTTTTCTTCTCCCAGGAGATGTATTTAACACAAGATAAAGGGCCCGTGTATTAAACAAACTCACTCTCTCTCTCTCTCTCTCTCTCTCTCTCTCTCTCTCTCTCACACACACACACACACACACACACACACACACACATACACACGCACACACTCATTCATCTGGAGATGCCACGCTGGCCCATGAGCTCCCTTCTATTGGGATTTCTTCCTACAAACACATCTCACAGAGACCGCCATGGCATCCCCAGCTCCCACTGCCCCTCCAAGGAAACTAAGTCTCCAAACCTTGCTCACATGTATTTTATTTTATTATTTTATTTTTGTGGTACTAGGGGTGGAACCCAGGGGCTTTTCTACCTCCAGGCTATATGCCCAGACCCCCCCCCCATTTTTAAAAAATATATACTTTATTTGGAAACAGGTCTCACTAAGTTGCTGAGAGCCTCACTAAGTAGCTGAGGCTGGTTTCGAACCTGTGCGATCCTCCTGTCTCAGCCACACAAGCAGCGCTGGGATTACTAGCGTGTGCCACCACGCCCGGCTAAGAAGGGACAAAGTTTCTGGGTATGGTCATGCATGCTATAATCTTAGTACTTGGGAAGCTGAGACAGGAGGCTTGGGAGGCTGAGACAGGAGGATCTCAGGCTCAAGGACAGCCTCAGCAAATAGTGAGGCCCTCTGCAACTTACTGAGACCCTGTTTCAAAAATAAAGAATAAAAGAATACGGTTGGGGGTGTAGCTCAGAGATAGAATGCCCCTGGGTTCAATCTTTAGGACCAAAAAAAAAAAAAAAAAAAACCACGGGTGGCAGGGGTGGGGAGGTATAGCTCAGAGGCAGATGCCCCTGGGTTCAAGCCCCAGTACCACAATAAATGAGTAAATAAATAAGTAAATAAATAAATAAATAAATAAATAAATAAATAAATGGCTGGGGTGTAGCTCAGTGGAAGAATGCTCCTGGGTTTAACCCCAGTACCTAATATAATTAATAATAATAATAATAATAATAATAATAATAATAAAAGACAAATCTAGATGTAGGTTTGCTTTGAAGCTTAATCCAGATATCTGAGAATTTGGTAAAATCCTTATCATAGGCCTAACTATCACCAGCGTCGTGGCCAAGTCTTCCCAGCTGGGCAGAGCGCCCGCACCCCCAGGGGCCCCGGCCACGGCTCTAGCAAAGTCCGAGCAAAGGCCTGGCAGGCTGCTGCGCCCTTCCCAGCCCGGGATGTGTACGGGCCGGGACCACGGAGCGCTTGACCAGCTGGAGTGCTTGGTGGGCTGTAGGGCATGAAGGTCAACGCCTGCCTCCTTCAGGAAGACCTCCGGCCCCGCGGGTCTGCAGCACAGGCCCCTGGACACCTGGAGCCTCGCAGTCATCTCCCTCTGGGTTAAGGTCTCCGCCCCACAGTGTCCATCACCTCCGACCACGCCTACCGCCCGCCCCAGTGCAGGGCCTTCCCAGCACCTAGTGAGTCTCCTCCCTCTGACACCCTCCCCGGTGCCCAGCGCCACCCAGGCTGCGGAGCACTGCTTCTAGAGTCGTGTCTCATAGTCCTATAGAGCACCATGCCTCTGGCCACGCACAGCGGTTTTGTGTACCTGCTTTCGTCTTTATCTTCCCAGCGATTCAGTGGCATTCTTAGTCCCCCATTTACAAATGGATGGATTTAAGTTGTACTATAACTTAGTTATTTCCCAAAGTTGTTCTACTTCTGTTGCCCGGAACCCGGGTTGATCTGATGGAAGGTTTCCGAGAACCAGCCCTGGGAGCTGGCTCTCCCTCCAGTTATATTGCTTCTATAGCTCGACACACCTTCAGCATCTCCCTGTCTCAGCCTCGGTTTCCCCAAATCTGGGGTGGTCTTTCTGACATGTTGGTGATACAGGATAAAAATGCCCCCTTGGAACAAGTGAGAGTGGGAAGCCGGGTGTGTTGGCCCACGCCTGTGATTCCAGTACCTGGGGACTGAGACAGAAGGATTGCAGGTTTGAGGACAGCCTCAGTAACTTAGTGAGACCCTTAACAAATTATCAAGACTCCATTTCAAAATTTAAAATACTAATAATAAGCCAGGCGTGGTGGCGCACGCTTATAATCCCAGTGCTTGGGAGGCTGAGACAGGAGGATCGCACAGGTTTCGAGCCAGCCTCAGCTACTGAGTGAGGCTCTCAGCAACTTAGTGAGACCCTGTTTCCAAATAAAGTATAAAATAGGTCTGGGAGTATAGCCCGGAGGTAGAAAAGCCCCTGGATTCCATGCTCAGTACCACAAAAAATAGTAATAATAACAATAACAATAAAAATAAAAATAATAAAGTTGGTAGTGTAGCTCGAAGGTAGAATGCCCTTGGGTTCAATCCCCATTTAAAAATAAAATGAAGAGCCTTGATGGTAGAAATCTTTGCCAGCTATTCTTCTGATAGAGGATTAGTATAAAGAACTCAAAAAACTTACCACCATAAACTGGGCGTGGTGGTGCACGCTTGTAATCTCAGCATTCAGGAGGTGGACACTGGAGAATCCCAGTTTGTGGACAGCCTCAGCTACTTAGCGAGGCCCTTCACAACTCAGTGAGACCCTGTTTCAAAGATAGAAAAAAAAAATCCAGGCGTGGTGGCACACACTTGTAATCCCCGCACTTGGGAGGCTGAGACAGGAGAATCGCATAGGTTCAAAGCCAGCCTCAGCTACTTAGTGAGGCTCTCAGCAACTTAGTGAGACCCTGTTTCAAAATAAAGTATAAAAAATAGGTCTGGGAGTATAGCCTGAAGGTAGAAAGCCTCTGGGTTCCACCCCAGTACCACCAAAAAAAAAAAAAAAAAAAAACTAGGACTGGGGGTGTAGTTCGGGGGCACAATGCCCCTGGGTTCCATCCCTGGTACCACAAAAAAAATAAAATAAAATAAAAACAAAAACAAAAAAACTACACAACCTGATCAGTAAATATGCAAATGGACTAAACAGACATTTCTACAGAACTGCCAATGGGCCAGCTGTGGTGGCGCGCAGCTGTAATCCGACCACTTGTGAGGCTTTGATAGGATGACCACAGGTTTCGGGTCAGCCTCAGTAACTCAGTGACACCCTCAGCAATTTGGTGAAACCCTGTTTGAAAATAAATTAATTTTTTAAAAGGGCTGGGGATGTAACTTAGAAGTAGAATGCCTCTGGGCTCAATCTCCGGTACCATAAACAAAACAAAACAACAAAAAAGAAAACCATACAAATGGCCAAGAAATATATTTTAAAAGTGCTCGACATCTTTAGCAATCAGTGAACTGTAAATTAAAACTATACTGATGAGAAGCTGAGGCCGGAGGATCACAAGTTTGAGGCCAGCCTCTGCATCTTAACAAGACCCTCAGCAACTTTAGTGAGACCCTGATTCAAAATAAAGAGGGCTGGGGGTATATCTTAGATGTAGGATGCCCCTGGGTTCAGTATCTGTGTGTGTGTGTGTGGGGGGGGGGGACAGAGCCTACACTGCGATTTCATTTCAGTCCAGTTAGAACAGCACTCACGCCGGGCGTGGTGGCGCACGCTTGTAATCCCCGCGCTTGGGAGGCAGAGACAGGAGGATCGCGCAGGTTCGAAGCCAGCCGCGCGCGCTGGCTTAGGAGACCCTGTTTCCAAATAAAAATGTAAAAATAGGTCTGGGAGTGTAGCCCGGAGGTAGAAGGGCTTCCAGGAACCCCAGTACCACAAAAAAAAAAAAAAAAAAAAAGAACAGCACTCACCAAAAACCCAAATAGTAAGTGGTGAGGTTGTGGGGGGAGGGGAAGGGACACTTGCGCACGGTTGGTAAGACTGCCAAGCACTGTGGCAATGAGTGTGGAGCTTCCTCGAAAGACCAGGAATGGACCCAGCGCGTGACCCCGCTGCACCACTCCTCGGTACCTTTCAAAGAGAATGAAAGTCGGCGCACTCGAGGGATACACGCCTTCCCACATTCATGGCGGTGCAATTCACAATAGCCAAGTTACGGGACCCACCCTGATGCCCATCCACAGAAGAATGGAGGGGGGAAAGGGTGTATACACACCCCCTTTCCCTGTGTATACACGGTGTTTCCACTGTGTATACACAGTGGCGTTTTACTGAGATTAAAGGAAAGAACAGTGGGGAGCAGTAAACTAGAGGGAAGGGGGTCAGGGGCAGAAGGAGAGGGCAAAGGGAGACACAGGAGAACGGAATGGGCCAACCCATGCTATGTAAAGGTGCAAATACATCACAATGAATCCCCTATCGTGTATAATTATAATACCCGGGTAGAGTTTTTACATGCTTCCTGGGGTCTGCAAGTTGTACTATGAGAAGAAGGCACAGTCGGCGCAGGCATAAGGAGCCCATCTTGCCGGGTCACGCAGCTCAGCCTGCTCTGCGCCCTCTCTGCTGCTTCTCCAGGCCACCCCTCCACCTCCTCGGCTGGGACGGTTGTTAACATGTGATTTCCTTCCTAGGGCCTCAGTTGATTCCTTGCAGAGGCAAGAGAACTTACAAAATACCCTCTGGATCCCCAATGTGCTGAGGAATCCAGACCAGCTGGATGACATTTTCTTCTCAATCCTCATAGGGCCACAACAATTAAGAGGAAAGGACTTGGCACCCAAGGTGCTGGGTGGAGTCCAGCCGAAAGCCCCCCGGGAGCGGCTCCGGGCCTGGCTGACCTCCCCGTTCTCTCTGCTGCTCCCCTGCCTGGGGTGTCGGTGCCAATCGGGCTCCCAGAACGGCGCCAAAATGCCGTGGGTTGCGATCAGGCCCCTGGCTGCTTTCAGCCTCTTCTGCAGCAATCTTGCAAAGAAGACAGCTGAGTTCGATGGGGGAAGTTGCAGATTGTGAGACCTAGCAGATATAAGCCCAAGGCAGGTGAGCGGTTTCACTGGTTTCAGAGTTGGCTCCTGCCTCAATTTCCACATCCTCAGAATAGGAAGGTTCATCCTCTCTAAACTCGCATCCAGTCAGAGGTCAAGCAGATGATAAGGGGGACGGGTATCACTTCCTTGAACTTCCTGGGAATCCCTCAGCATCATTCGTAGCTCCCCAGCCCAGCATCCCTGTAACTTCTTCCCCAAGTGTGTCAGCCAGCTTTCCGACACTATGACAAAATGCCTGAGGCAAGAAACTTATAAAGGGAAAATATTTATTTTGTCTCATGTTTTAAAGGTTTCAGTCCCCGGTCAGTTGACTGTTGTTTTGGAGCCGGTGCTGAGGCAGAACACCACAGTTTGAGGCACGTGGTAGAATGAAGCTGCTCACCTCTTGGTGGCTGGAAGCAAAGGCAGAGAGAAGGGGCTGGGAGTCTCAATAGCCCCTTCAAGAACTCAGCCCCAAGCTGGGCGTGGTGGTGCACGCTCGGAATCCCAGAACTTGGGAGGCTGAGACAGGAGGATCACAGGTTCAAAGCCAGCCTCAACGACTTAGAGAGGCTCTCAGCAACCTAATGAAACCCTATTTCAAAATAAGGAATAAAATCAGGCTTGGGGGTGGAATTTGGAGGTAGAATGTCTCTGGGTTCAATATCTAGTACCAAAAACAATAAAAAGCTCACCCCCAATGACCTGGCTTCCTCTCGCTGGGCCACACCTCCTCAAACATTCATCTCCCAGTAGCGACACAGGGTGGTGACCAAGCCTTTAGCATATGGGCTTTTGAGGAATATTAAGATCAAACCAAGACACCACTTTATCAGCAGTGGTATGCTCAGGAGATGAAATTATAAAGCTGTCCAGGAGAAACCATAATCAGTAAGATAAGTCTCTTGTGAAGACATATACCATAGAACTTTAGTCCCAAAAGGGATCTTAGAGTTTGTTTATTGTGAGGATATCAAAACCAAACAGAAATCATGTTTAGAACATCTGTTGTTTGGAATGGCACTGGTCGGGTAGTGGTTTCATCTTTTCTCTGAAAACCATCTCTCTCTTTCTTCTTCCTTTCTCTTTTTCTTTCTTTCTTTCCTTTCTTACTCTCTTCTCTCTCTTTTTTCCCTCTCATACTACAAATTGAACCCAAGGGCATTCTACCTCTAAACTACACGCTAGCCTTATTTTGTTTTATTTTATTTTTGTGGTACTGGGGATGGAACCCAGGAGCATTCTACCTCTGAGCTACACCCCCAGCCCTATTTTTTTATTCTTTATTTTGAAACAGGGTCTCACTGAGTTGCAGAGGGCCTCATTAAACAGCTGAAACTAATTGCCTGCAAACTGCGATCCTCCTGTCTCAGTCTCCCAAATAATGAAACAGGATCTGGCTAAGTTGCTGAGATTCTCGTTAAGCTTTTGAAGCTGGTCTTGAACTTGCAAAATCCTCCTGCCTCATCCTCCTAAGTACTGAGATTACAGGTGTGAGCCATCACACCCAGCTCCACCATGTATTTTCATAAGAAAAATAATATTATTCCACAAAGACCCCTGTGGTATAGAAGGAAGGCAAGAATTATTATCTTGTTGTTTTCGCAGATCTGCAAGCTGGTACTCAAAGATATTAAGAAACTTTGCCAAAATCACACAGTAAACTGAGAGTAGAATTGAAATCAGTAGAATCAAGCCTCTATATCCCCGACACAGGGCCAAATGCACAAGTTACAGTGAATTTAGAATTATAACTATCCCCATAGCTAAATAAAATCCAGGAGCTCCTCCTCACAGCACATAATTAGAACAAGAACAAGGCCACTAAAAATAGATGCTGGGATTTTTTTTTCTTTTTTAAGTAAATAGTGAACAACATGAAAAATTCTACAACAAATTATGAGAATGTTGGGTTCTCCTTAAGGAAAATGTGGGTTATAGTTTCTGCTACATGCAAAATCTTAAATAAATAATCAAGAATTGATTTGTCTGGGCATATTTTTTTCTGTTTTATAATGGTGCCATACAACATCTTTTGATTAGCCTTTGCCCTTCAAAGTAGAGGTATATAGGGTGTCTCTTCATCAGCTCTCCTGAGGGCTCTTCCTCACTCCTCCACGCAGCAACCTCACCCCTTGGAAGTCCGTCCCCTTTGCTAACTCCCAGCTTGGTGTCCTCGGTCCTTTCACGGGCTGTCTCAGCCGGTCCTCCCCAGGACTCCTCACCCCCTCCAGGTGATTTCAGTAGTTCTCCAACATCTCTTTCCTCAACCTATTAAGATTTGATATCTTTTGCAAGGTTTGAAGTTTTATTTTGCAAAGATAAAACTCATGGTAAGGATGTGGGCTGGTGAACTAATTTGAAGAAGCCAGTTCACTAACAAGTGTGTGTGTGTGTGTGTGTGTGTGTGTGTGTGTGTGTGTGTGTGTGTGTGCGTGTGTGTGTGTGTGTGTGTGTGTGTGTGTGTGTGTTGATGTAACTGGTCTTTGGTTGATCTCAAAACTCCAGTCCTGGGGCATTAACTTTCCAGACGATAAGGGCAGTTCAGGTGACTCCTTACTCTAAGCAGCCTCAGGCAGGATCAAGTTGGATTGTAAATTTTTTTTTTTTTCTGGGTTCTTTTTGTTTTTTGTTTTTGGGTGTTTTTTTTTGTTTTTTTTGTTTGTTTGTTTGTTTTTTTGGTGGTACTGGGGACAGAACCCTTCTACCTCTGGGCTACAATCCCACACCTATTTTATATCTTATTTGGAAACAGGGTCTCTTAAGCCAGCGAGGCTGGCTTCGAACCTGCGTGATCCTCCTGTCTCCGCCTCCCAAGCGTGGGGATTACAAGCGTGTGCCACCATGCCCGGCTTATTCTTTATTTTGAAACAGGGTCTCACTGAGTTGCAAAGAACCTCACTAAGTAGCTGAGGCTGTCCACAAACTGTGATCCTCCTGTCTCAGCCTCCCAAGCGTGGGGATTACAAACGTGCACCACCATGCCTGGGGGAAAGAGACAAATCGCAAGGGTAGAAATCGGTAAGATACAGTCCTACTTAAAACATGATCGGAGAGAGAAGATATAGACATGGTGCATTTATTATAGTTATTAGTCATTTCAAATAGTTGCTCTTGAAATATGCATTATTCTTTATAATTATGTCTTCTTTTATCTCCTACACTTTCTGCAAGATTGGGCTACCATTACCATTAATTCACAGATGAGCAAACCTGTGAGGTAGGTCTGGGGTAATTAACGTGCATGTGGGAGGCCAGGTTTCTCTTCTTTGAGTCCAGTGCTCTTCCTACAACCAGTGCTCTTCCTACAACATCCATTAACCTTTGTAAAACAACCAGTTATTGTTCAGCCCTAAAAAGGGACGAAAGGTTGACAGATGCCACAATGTGCCTGAATGTTGGAAACATCACGCTAAGCGAAAGAGCCAGACACCAAAGGCCACACACTGCAGGCTTCCAGTTGTGCCAAATGCCCAAGAATATGCAGTTCTAAAAAGGTCGGGCGTGGTGGCACACGCTTGTAATCCCAGCGTTCGGGAGGCTGAGACAGGAGGTTTGTGGTTCGCGGACAGCCTCCGCTACTTAGCAAGGCCCTTTGCAACTCAGTGAGACCCTGTTTCAAAGTAAAGAATAAAAAATAGGACTGGGAGATGTCGCTCAGAGATAGAATGCCCCTGGGATGCATTCTTAAGACTGAAAATATATATATATATATATATGCAATTCCACAGCAATCGAAAGCAGGTGGGTGGTCGACAGGGCCCGGAACAGGGAGGATCTGGGAGAAACTGCTTAATGCATGCAGGGTTTTGTTTGGGGGTGATGGGAGCCTTTTTGAACAAGGTAAAGATAGCATGTGTAACAATATTGTGGGCATACTAAATGTTATTGAGTGGTTCACTTCAAAATGGTTAATTTTATACTGTGTGAATATCTGTTAAGTTTAAAAAAAAAATTAAGCCAGGCGTGGTGGCACAGGCTTGTAATCCCCGCGCTTGGGAGGCAGAGACAGGAGAATAACGCAGGTTTGAAGCCAGCCTCGCTGGCTTAAGAGACCCCGTTTCCAAATTTAAAAAAAAAAAAAAGTAGTATTAAAAAAATAAAATAGGTCTGGGAGTGTAGCCCGGAGGTAGAAGGTTTCCAGGAACCCCAGTACCACCAAAAAAAAAAAAAAAAAAAATTAAGCCTGGCATGATGGCACAGGCCACCTGGTCCTTGGGAGGCTGAGACAGGAGAATTTCAGGTTCAAGGACAGCCTCAGCAACTTAGTGAGACTTTGTCTCAAAATTAAAAATAAAATAGGAGCCAGATGTGATGGCACTCACTTTTAACCCCTGTACTTGCGAGGCTGAGACAGAAGGATCCGGGTTCACTGTCAGCTACTTAGTGAGGCCCTCCACAACTTAGTGAGACCCTGTTTCAAAAATAAAGAATAGCCGGGAGTGGTGGTGCACGCTTGTAATCCCAGTGCTTGGGAGGCTGAGACAGGAGGATCGCCCAGGTTCAAAGCCAGCCTCAGCTACTTAGTGAGGCTCGAAACTTAGTGAGACCCTGTTTCCAAATAAAGTATAAAAATTAGGTCTGGGAGTATAGCCCGGAGGTAGAAAAGCCCCTGGGTTCCACCCCCAGTATGAAAGAAAGAAAGAAAGAAAGAAAGAAAGAAAGAAAGAAAGGAAGAAAGAAAATAGGGTTGACAGAAAGGAAGAAAGAAAGACAGACGAAAGAAAGAAAGAAAGAAAGAAAGAAAGAAAGAAAGAAAGAAAGAAAGAAAGAGAAAATAGGGGTGGGATGTAGCTCAGAGGTAGAATGCCCCCTGGGTTCAATCCCTGGTACCACAAATAAATAAATAAATAAATAAATAAATAAATAAATAAATAAATAAATAAATAAATAAATTGTGCTGGGAATGTAGTTAAGAAATAAAACATCTGAGTTGAGTGACACATTCACACACACATACAAGTTAAAAAGATACTATTTTTTGTGTGTGAATCTAAAAGTACTATAAGAAAATAAAATAATTTTTTTTTCTTTCCCCGTGTGTGTGGAACTGGAGATTGAACCCAGGGGCATTCTACCTCTGAACTATACCCCCAGCCCTACCTTATTTTCTATTTTGAAATAGGGTCTCACTAAGTTGCTGAGGCTGGCCGTGAACCTGCAATCTTCCAGTCTCAGCCTCCCAAGTTCTAGAATGACAAGGGTGCACCATCATGCCAAACTAAAAACATATATATTTTTTAAAAAGGATACCAGTGTCAAATAACTGTAGAAGAGATGCTAAAACACACTGACTGCTTCAGTCACCCCCAGCACTGTTTAGTCCTTATTTTGAAACAGGGTCCCACTAAGTTGCTGAAGGTCTTGCTAAATGGCTGAGGCTGGCCTGAACCTGCAATCCTCCCGTCTCAGCCTCCTAAGTACTGGGATTCCAGTCGTGGCCACCACATCACCGGTGCTTTGCACAGCTCTGGTTCTCGTCCTCCACTGCTTGACTGCTGTGCTACCTGGAACAAGTTGTTAAGTCTCTCTGGGCTTCAGCTCCTCGACCTCTGATCTCGGCTCAGTCCACTTAACACAAGTGACAGTCTGAGTGATGTTATCCTAACCACCGTGCCTCAGTAAACTTCCCCCACCCTCCAGACGACTCAGCTTGCTCTGGGCAAATATCAATCCATTATTCTGTGCAAGCGCTGAGTTTTTCTCTCTCTCTGGGGAATATTACTACTTCCTCTTGTGTTTTGTCAAGAAACTAGAAACAGTGAGAACAGGCTGTAGTTTCAGTGGGCTCCTAAAGATGTGTGTGTGAAAGGGGGGTGGGTACTGGGGATTGAACCCAGGGGCATCCTACCTCCAGCTATACCTGAGCCTTATTTTATTTTATTTTATTTTATTTTATTTTATTTTATTTTTGGTGGTACTGGGGATGGAACCCTTCTACCTCCGGGCTACACTCCCAGACCTATTTTATATTTTATTTGGAAACAGAGTCTCTTAAGCCAGCGCGTGATCCTCCTGTCTCCACCTCCCAAGCGCAGGGATTACAAGCATACGCCACCAGCCTGGCTTATTTTTTTTATTTTGAAACAGGCTCTCACTAAGTAGCTGAGGCTGTCCTTGAACCTGCGATCCTCCTGTTTCAGCCTCCCAAGTACTGGGATTACAAGCATGTGCCACCGAGCCCAGCCTAAACTTCTTTAAAGAGCGAAGGATGCCTTACTCACAGGCTGTGAACATGCCGGCTTCTTCTGGAACTCTCTTCCTCTTTGTCTTGTGAATTAATCCCACAGCAGTAAGGTGGGTACCAATTTTCTTCATTTTGCAGATTGGAAAACTGGGGTCCAGGAGGAATCGCTCATTCTGAGTCAGCAGCAGCTGATCTGAGCTGAGGCTTCGGTCTGTGAGCTCAGCCTCCTCCTGGAAGGCTTGGGAGATGGGCTGCAAGGGTCCCTCCTGGTGATGTTGGTGGACAGGGGGGCCGTCGCCATCTGGAACGGTTTAGTTTCCCTCCTGCCTGGCTGCTGGAGGATGGACTAAATGACCTCTGGGGCAAGTCCCTCTGCCCCACGCCTCTCCAGTTACCTTCTCTGGTTTCCAGCAAACATGCTTTCTCTAGGGAAAAATGAATCCGGGGCTCTGGCTTCCCCCTGGGACTCTCTAAACGATCTGCCGTCCAGTTTGGGGAACATGAGCTCCTTGAGAGGAAGTCCTCCGCGACGTCGGAGAGAACGTGGCGACAAGCATGAACTATGTATGTATACACTCTTACTGGCAACACGTGCTCCTGATGGGCGTCGCACAAAACCTGAGTCCCCTTCCTGGGTCCCGTGGCCCCCCAGGTGCCTGGATTGGGACCTCCCTGTTTGCTGCCAGAGCACACTGCCTGCCTGCCATAGACGTGGGAGCCACTGCTGCCACGGTGGCAGAGCGCTGTCCTTGACATCTGTTTCTGATTCTTACATCGTGTGTGTGTGTGTGTGTGTGTGTGTGTGTGTGTGTGTGTGTTGCTGAGATGCGAACCCAGGACCTCGCATGGCCTCAGAAATTGCTCTGACACTGAACTCCACCCCAGCCCTGAATGTCTATTTCCCAAACCCAACCCAGGACACACGGCCTGACAACGAATTTCTCTGATGCTTCTGGGGTCTGAGGTTAATGATGATTATCGCTTCCATTTAAAAGATGTATTGAATATTTGGATGGTATTATATTTCATCTCACACTACCCATGTTGGGAAATGACACTGAGAAGGTTTAGCCCAGCATCACCCAGCCAGTACAGAGCAAAGCTGAGCTGGGACCCTGTCCTGCCCGACTTCACCGCGCATGTATCATACCAGAACGCCGAGCTCTGAGACGTAAATCCGGGCTTGGTAAAAAGTCACGTATTATTTTAACACCCAAACACTAGCATTCCCCAGGCCTTTCCTAAAAAGCTCTTTATAACAAAAGTTTCAAACATACAGAAAAATCACAAGAAGAGGAAATAGACCCTCACCCCCTCCCCCAGGTTCAACAATTACAACATTTTATTATACATCTACCCACTTTTTTTCCAATAGTACTCTAAAGAAATTCCTGGCATCGCGTGTCATTTTGCACCTAAGTATTTCCATATGTAGCTCTAAAGAGGGAGGAGGAGGGAGCCAGAAGGAATTTCTTACCTAAGTACAAAACCAAACACCTAACACAAATAATTCCCTTTTATTACCTAATAACTAGTTCAATTTAAAATTCTCCGAGTGTCCCTCAAAAGAACCTTTACATTTGTCTTGTTCAAATAAACTCCAAATAAACCCACACGTTGTATTTGATTTTGTCTCCGACATCTTTTGGTTCAGCATTTTATCTTCTTTGTTATTTTCTGTGTCGCCGATCATTAAAGAAATTGTGTCCATTGTCCTGCAGAAGAATATTCAGCATTTGGTTTTCTGGATTGCTTCCTTGTGGTGATATTTAACTTGTTCTTCTATCTCCTGTATGTCCCGTTAAGGCATAGGTCTACAGGTTTGATGAAACTCTGTGTGTGTGTGTGTGTGTGTGTGTGTGTGTGTGTGTGTGTGTGTGTGTGTGTTGCTAGGGATTGAACCCAGGGACATTCTACCTCTGAGCTGCACTCCCCAGCTCTCTTTTATTTTTTATTTTTATTCATTAATTTATTAAATTTTTTTTGCGATACTGAGGATTGAACCCAGAGCATTCTACCTCTGAGCCACACCCCAGCCCTATTTTTTTATTCTTTATTTTGAAACAGGATCTCACTAAGTTGCAGAGGCATCACCTAAGTAGCTGAGGCTGTCGACAAACCTGCAATCCTCCTGTCTCAGCCTCCCCAAAACCGGAATTACAAGTGTGCGCCACCACGCCCAGCTTCCTCTTCTCTTTGAAATTATATTTCTACTTCACTTTGACACTGATGATTTTCAACAAAAAAATGTGTTAAGAAACATAGTTTTTCCAAGTCCTTCTAATTCTCCCATTCTGTCAGAATTGTTCTGTATTAAGTTCTGATGATAATTATCGTAATTACACAATTGGTTGAAACCATATAAAATATTACACATTTTAATAAAATTTTTAAAAATAAAAGGCACTGACATAGACCATGTCCTGGTGCATAAAGCAACCTCCAACAATTTTAAAAAGTTGAATAGTTTAGCATGTTCTCAAACCACACAGAAATCAAACTAGGAATTAATAGTGGAAACATAACAGGGAGCTATGAAACACTTGAACCATCCGTGGGAAGAGAGAGGGACTCTAGAGAAATCCAAAAATACATTGAACGGAAAGAAAATGAAAACATCACATATCAGAAGTTCTGTGACATCTCTAAACGGTGCTGAAGGGGGGATGTGGGCCTAAATAGTAAATACACTGGGAAGAAGTGTCTCCCATCAAAACCCATGCATTCCACCTCGAGAACCTTGGAAATGAGGATAGAAAATCATGATAAGAAGAGAAATCAGTGACTGTGTGTGTGACGCTTGGAACTAAACCCAGGAGTGGGAGCTACACCCCAGCCCATTTTAATTTTAATTAATTAATTTTTATTTATTTATTTATTTACTTTTGCGGTATCGGGGATGGAACCCAGAAGCATTGTGCCTCCAAGCTATACCCCCAGCCCTAATTTTTAGTCTTCCTATTTTTTGAAACGAGGTCTCACTGAGTTGTGAAGGGCCTCGCTAAGTAACGGAGGCTGTCCACAAACCACAATCCTCCAGTCTCTGCCTCCTGAATGCAGGGATTACAAGCATGCGCCACCACCCCTGGCTTAATTTTTATTTTGAAACAGCGTCTCAGGATCTTGCTGAGGCTGGCCTCAAATCTGCAGTCTCCTATTTCAGCCTCCCATGTACTGGGATCACAGGCAGACACCGGCTTGCACGTGCCTTTCATAACCTGTGGTGGGGGCAGTATACCAGCTTTGTGGCCATCCCCCCCAATCTATCGCCCCAGTCTAACCATGAGAAAATATCAAACACACTTGTGCTTGTAATCCCAGTACTTGGGAGGCTGAGACAGGAGGATTGCAGCTTCACGGTCAACCTCAGCTACTCAGTGAGGTCCTCTGCAACTTAGTGAGATCCTATTTCCAAATAAAGAATAAAAAATAGGGCTGGCAGTATAGTTTGGAGGTAGAATGCCCCTGGGTTCAATCCCCAGTACTGGAAAAGAAAAGGGGGGGGGGGATAACAATATCCTAGTGGTGACAGAAATGGTTTTATTTATTTATTTATTTACTTATTTATTTATTTATTTATTTATTTTGGTGGTACTGGAGATGGAACTCTTCTACCTCCCGGCTACACTCCCAGACCTATTTTATATTTTATTTGGAAACAGGGTCTCTTAAGCCAGCGAGTCTCGCTTTGAACCTGCGTGATCCTCCTGTCTCCACCTCCCAAGCATGGGGATTACAAGCGTGTGCCGCCACGCCCGGTTAGAAATGGTTTTATACTGTGACCATATCAATGCCTATATCCTGCCTGGTTCTGGCATGCTAGGTAGGTAGCGTTGTAAGATACCACCACTGGGTGGGTAAAAAGGTATACAGAATCTCCCTGTACTATTGCCTATAATTGCATGTGGCCCTAAGATTTTCCCAAAATACAGTTCAATTCATCATCGCATTTATTTGTTTGTTTATTTATTCATTTATTTTGCGGGTCTGGGGATGGAACCCAGGGGCATTTGACCTCCGAGTTATACCCCCTGCCCTATTTTTTATTCTTTATTTTGAAACCGGGTCTCACTGAGTTGCAGAGGGCCTTACTAAGTAGCTGAGGCTGTCTGTGAACTGCGATCCTCCAGGTCTCAGCCTCTGGGATGCTGGGATTACAATCGTGCGCCACCATGCCCGGCTCTCATCATTTTATTTAAAAATCAATTTCTACATGAAATTCATTTGACTAGTGAATAAATGCACATGCTTCCTTGTGACCAGACCTCGGCAGGGATGCGGATGTTCTGTTCCTACTTCTCATTTCTGTAGCAGCCACGCTGGGAAACGTCGTTCACATAAGTTAGTTTGGATCGGGTTTTATTATAGCGATATGATTTAACTCTCTGAACGCTTTCCAAGTTCTGTGCCAAAAATAACATACTGCTCTGGCATCAAGTATTATTTTTAATAATCTGTCAGCTGACGGCTTGATTGGGTCTCTGGTATTGTTGAAGGCAAAAAAAAAAAAAAAAGTAGAAAATATCCGACTGGCAATGAGTCCTTGTGGCCGTGAAGTTTCTATCTTCCCAGGAATTCACCTGAAATACTTTACCAAGACTTACAAATGAGTATTCATGATTCCTAAACTTCATTCTCTTAGAGCCACCTTCTTCTGATTGGGTAGATGTAGAAAGAGTTAGAGAAATCAAAATAATGTTCATTTCAATACACATTTGCCAAAATTTTATTTATTTACTTATTTATGTATTTATTTTTTTATTTTGCTGGACCGGGAGTTAAACCCAGGGCCGTTCTACCTCTCCCATCCCTACACTCCCATCCCTTTTTTTTTTCCCTTTATTTTGAAACAGGGTCTCACTAAGTTGTGGAGGGACTCTTTAAGTTACAGGCTGGCCGCAAACCTGTGATCCTCCTGCGTCAGCCTACCAAGTACTTGGATTATAAGCATGTGCCACCACGCCTGGCTCAAAACTTTATTTTATACACTAATCTTATATTGTCGTATATTTTATTTATTTATTGGGGCACTGTCAATTGAACTCAGGGACAGTCTACCTTTGAGCTCACCTCCAGTCCTATTTTATTTATTTTTATTTGAAACAAAGTCTTGCTAATTTGATGAGAGTCTCACTACTTGCTGAGGCTGCCTTCCAACCTATAATCTTTCCGTCTCAGAGCCTTCCAAGTTCTGGGATTACAGGTGCGTGCCACCACGCCTGGCTCTTTATTTTAATTGTTCTAAAATTTTTTTTGATACTGGGGACTGAAATCAGGGACATTCTACCTTCAAGAACTACACCCCTAGCTCTTTTTATGTTTCATTTTGTAACAGGGTCTCCCTAGGTTGTAGTGAGAATCTCAGTACTTGCTGAGGCTGTCCTCGAACCTGTGATCCTCCTGTCTCAGCCTGCCAAGTTCCGGGATACAGGCATGCACCATCACACCTGGCTCGTCCTCAAAATGTTGAGAGCTACAGATGTAGCACATTCAATTTATGAATACCATTCTCAATTTTTTAATTACTGAAGACCAATATTAATCACCTAGAGTAAATTTATTCTTTGTCTCCCCCTTTGCCCCAAAGAACAAATAAGCCTCATTTTTTAAAAAAGTCCAGTTCAATGAGTTTGTGTTCCCATGACCAGTATTCTGAATTCTGATTTGAAGAGGCAGGTAGGCAGAGATTGACAGCGGAGCCGCGCCTGAAGTGTATCTCGTTTACATCAGCTGGATGCAATGATGGGACGCCGGCTTTATATTTATGGAGTCTGCATGATGGCCATACCTCGTCCTCATCGGGAGGAGAAGGGGACGACTCATTAAAGAGAAATTGTCATGCTACAGTCTATCCGATCTCACGGTACCCCGGAATGGGCCAAGCTCCCCAGCGTCTAAGTCCCTGTTTTTCCTTCATGGGAAGACGCACAGGACAGGAAAAGTCTCTGTCCAGACTCCTCTGTTGCCTTCATTAATACTTTCCCTTGTCCTCAGTGGGTGGCAGGGAGGTTTGTTCGCTTAGCCTAATGCATTAATAATTGGTTTTCTTCTTGAAAAATGGAAGAAGGGTTTCCTCTTTGGTTGCTTGTTGGCTTTTTTTTTTTAGTGGTGGTGGTACTGGGGGTGGAACCCAGAGGCTTTCTAACTCCAGGCTATACTCCCAGACCTATTTTATACTTTATTTGGAAACAGGGTCTCACTAAGTTGCTGAGAGCCTCACTAAGTAGCTGAGGCTGGCTTCGAACCTGTGCGGTCCTCCTGTCTCAGCCTCCCAAGCGCTGCCATTACAAGCGTGCGCCACCACACCCGACTTTGCTTGTTGGTTTTTCATGGTGCTGGGGATGGAACCTGAGCCGTGGGTGAGGCACCGCAGGGAGACAGAGGCCATCTGGGGGAAAGGTGGATACTGGATCAAGGGTTTGGAGATAATGTGATTCAGGCCCCCAGCCCTTGAGCCGCTGTCCTGGGGCCTCATTGGCAGCCATCACACCCGAGCAGGTGTGTGGAGCCTGGGGCGCCTCCCTCCTGCCCATCAGCTCCCCACCTGATCCCAGCCTCAAGGGGTCCACGCTGAAACTTATCCTCAGCCGAGAAATGGCAAAGCTGGGGACACCTTACTGAAAGGGAAAGAGGAGGGGCCAGAGGGTTTAAAGGAACTGGAAACAGGGATCACAGATTGGGAAGATTTCTCAGAGTTCATTTGTTTCCGAGATTTAGGGAAGGGACAAGTGAGATCAGATGGAGTGAGCGAGGCCAGTGGACTAATTATTTATTTATTTTTATTTAATTTATTTAATTTATTTATTTTGCGGTTCTGGGGATGGAACCCAAGAGTATTCTACCTCCAAGCTACACCCCCAGGCCTATTTTTTAGTCTCTCTCTTCTCTCTCTCTCTACCTCCAAGCAGGGTCTCACTGAGTTCCAAAGGAACTCATTAAGTAGCTGAGGCTGTCCTTGAACCGCAATCCTCCTCTTTCAGCCTCTCGAATGCTGGGATTACAAGCGTGTGCCACCATGCCTGGCTCCTTTTATTTTTTGAAACAGAGTTTTGCTGAGTCGCGAAGGGCCTCGCTAAGTAGCTGAGGCTGTCTGTGAACCGTGATCCTCTGGTTTTCGTCAGCCTCCGGAATGCTGGAATTATACGAATGCGCCACCACACCGGCTTTATTTTATTTTGTTTTGTTTATCTACTGGGGATTGAACCCAGGACATACTACACCCAGCTCTTTTTAGTTTTTATTTTGAAACAGGGTCCAGCCAAGTTGAAGAGGCTGTCCTTGAACCCGTAATTTTCCTGTCTCATTCTCCCAAGTACAGGGATTATAGGCATGCGCCACCAGCCGGCTTGACTGGTCTCCGCAGTTTAAAACCTCCACAGCTCTCTCCTGGTAACACTTTCCTCTCCACAGCTAAGACTGTCTTGAGCCAGCCTTCTATGTTCAATGATAAGAGAGATAGAAGTTTGTCTTCCACTTGGAATTCTCACTCCATTTCTAGCCTAGTAATAGGCAAATGGCTTAATTCATACTAAAGTGTTAATGGCTCACAAAAATCATACCCCTCCCCCCAAATACCTTCCAGCTCAAAGGCTCTGTGGAATGTTGTATACTTTAAGGAATCAATGTAACAAAGGAATGAAAATAAAAAGGAGGATGAGAGAAAAAGGGATGAGGGAGAGGACATATTCTCGCAGCTCAGGAAATCCAATCAGGAAACAGAATCAGGAAATCCAATCAGGAAACAGAGTAACTTACAAATTGCACCAACAGGGCCTGCAGAGTCCATCTGCCAGTAGGTGGCGGTCTTCATAAAAACTGACTGTTGGCTGGAACAGCCCTTCTTTCTACTGGACCATCTTGGTAGGGTTGTTGCTTAATGAGCAGGTAGAGCGGGAAGCTACCTGCAGAGTGCAAGCTGGAGAATCCTGCGTGGAATCTCCACCTGCTCGAAATCAGCTCCCTTGCCAATCTTGTCATTCACGTCTAACATGACTATTCACCCAACCCTTCAGATGGCAGGCAGGATGAAATTAACACTTTAGCAGGAAATAAGTTGGTCCATTAGTTCAGGAGAATGAGGAAATTATATATATATATATATATAATCAAAAGACGTTCAAGTCTTGCAAGGAAGGCAGCAAAGCTTTGGTGGTTATGTGGGCAGATGTTTTGCGTATAAGCTAGGGTTAGGTGCAGGAACCTGGCATTCTTTTAGAAAGAAAAAGAAAATGGGTGGGTAGAAAAGAAATAGAATGGGACATACTGCCATCCCACAATGGAGAACAAGGGCCCCCACGTTTTGCTGAACAGCCCAGAAAACTCCTTATCCTTGGCTGGGTTAAGAGGCTGAGCCCTCTCTGCTCCGACACCGCAGATCTGTTTGGGAAGCACTTTCTTCAGCTCTAGAATCTCCTGGGATGAGGGGACGTAGACAGAGGCCGAGATGGAGAGAAGACCGGATGGCGGCCAGCAGCTGTCCTTTGGCCAACTGGAGAAGGTGTTTTCAAGAAGACACTATCTTCCAAAGCCCCAGCGGCTGCCGTGAGGATCGTGTGAGCCCACAGGTGGGACCAGAAGTCACTGAGGAACAGATCATGGTGCAATATAAGGAAAATCCCACTTCTGCCATAACCGTCCAAAGGCTGGAGACAGACGGGCGATTCGATAAGAACAATCCATGCTCGCGAGCAGTTGCTTGGTGTCAGGCGCTGTGTGACACGTGCCTGGCCTCATTTAATAGTTACAACATAGCCCGGCGTGGTGGCGCACGCTTGTCATCCCTGTACTTGGGAGGCTGAGATAGGAGGACCGCAGGTTCGTGGCCAGCCTCGGAAACTTAGCAAGGCCCTCCACAACTTTGTGAGACCCTGTTCCAAAAATATAGGATAAAAATTAGGGCTGAGGGTATAGCTCGGAGGTAGAATGCCCCTGGGTTCAATCTCCCACCTAAAAAAAAGGTGACACACTTCTGTCTTCTATGCAGTGGATCACTGTTGTTACTATTTCACAGGTGAATGAATAGGGCATAGAGTGTTGAGTTTGTTATGGTTTGAAAGTAAAGTTACTAGGGGACCTCATGGAGGCAGCCATGCGTGGATGTGGGTCCCTGGGGATGTGACTTTGGGGAATATATTTGTCCCTCGCCCCTCCTTTCCTTTCTCTCTCTCTCTCTCTCTCTCTCTCTCTATCTATCTATCTCTCTATCTCTCTCCCTCTCTCCTTCTCTCCATCTTGCCCTGAGGACCTGTAGCCCCGGCTCCAGCTTGGCAGCTCATGATATAAATGAGTCCATATAGCCGGGCAAGGTGGCTCACGCTTGTAATCCCCACGCTTGGGAGGCGGAGACAGGAGGATCGCGCTGGTTCGGAGCCAGCCTCGCTGGCTTAAGAGACTCTGTTTCCACATAAAAATGTTAAAAAATAGGTCTGGGAGTGTAGCCCGTGGGAGTGTATACCGGAGGTAGAAGGGCTTCCAGGAACCCCAGTACCACCAAAAAAAATAAAAATAAAATAAAAATAAATAAATGAGTCCATATATATACTGAAATCTTCTGAACTGTAAGCAAATAAACCTTCCTTCTCTAAGTTGTGGTCATGAGGTATTTTGGATCACAGAGATGGGGATGCTGACAAAACAAGTATGAACCTGAGCATTTAATCACAGACAAGGCTGCCTCTGGGGACGGAGCAAGCTGCCTTGGGAACCCTCAGGTCCTCAGCCCAGAGGCTTTGAAGCTGAGGCTGGAGACTTCTGGTGGGGAAACTGCAAAAGACACTCTTTGGACTTAAGGATGTTCAAGTCCTCCCAACCCCGAGGGAATCCAATCATTCAGCACATGGGCAGGGACCAGTAGGCAGTGTCTTGGGAACTAAGAGAAATCATATTACCAGAGAGAAGCAGGAAGAGGAGGAAAAAGAGGAAGAAAAGGAGGAGGAAGAGGAGGAGGAAAAGGAGGAGGAGGAGGAGGAGGAGGAGGAGGAGGAGGAAGGAGGGAGAGGAGTTGCTATTGAGATGGGGAGTGACCTTTAAGCTGAACCCTTGAAAGCTGAGCGGGAGGTACCCAGGTGAAGAGACAGAGAGACCAGTCCACACAGAAGCCCCAAGTTGGAAGAACCTGAGCTCTTCTTCAGCTCAGCCAGACATGTAGCTGGAGTTGGATCGGGGAAGAGAAGCTGAGTGCCCTGGATGCTGCAAGAGGTGTGAACCATGTTGAAATTCCATCCCCAGAGCCCTGTGGAGCTTTTGAAGGTTTTAAGCTGGGCATAGAAACCATGCATCAGGGACAGAGGACCAGAGCCGCAAGATGGCCGAGGAGGTGGGGGCGGGCCAGGAAACGACCCTCTTCCCAAATGGTTCTCCCGGCTCTGCCCGTGTTGGCCTGGTGCATCTTGCTGGAGGTGAAGAAAATCAGCAGAGAAAATAGAAGGTCAGCTGGGGAGCTAGCGGAGGTGTCCAGCAGCTTGGGCCATCCAGCAGCTTCTGGTCTGCAGGCTCGCGGAGCTTTTCAAAGCTGCATTGGGTGACGTGGGGAGCGCGCTTGGGGCCCCGTGCATCCGTCCATAATCAGCGACAGCTGTGCTGGGCTCTGGCCCCAAGTGTCCACCTCCCACACTGCCCGCCACCAGTGGCTTCTTCCCACAACCCAGACAGAAGGTGTAGGAAGTTGGAAACAAGACAAGGCTGCAGCAGAAGCCAGAAGTCCAGGGGCAGAAAAGTCCAGATGATCTGGGGAGAAAACCCCAAAGTCAGGTAATTATTCTAAATGCACAGAAGAGTTAAGAAAGGATGCCTGTTTCGTGTAGATGTGGCAAATTGTGGTGCCAACAAACCATGAGGTGGGTAAGACCAAGGACCCTAGGTCAGGAGCCCACCATCTGTTCCAGGGTTTGCCCAGCTTCCTCGCTTTGAAACAGGGTCTCACTAAGTTGATAAGGATCTTGCTAAATTGCTGAGGCTGTCCTCGAACCTCCAATCCTCCTGCCTCAGTCTCCCAAGTACAGGGATGACAGGTGTGCCCACCACACCCAACCGAAAGTTAAAATCTTGATACATGAGGGAGGCAGGGGTGGTGTTAGGACTGTTATCAGACAGCAGGGCTGGGAGAGTGCCAGGCCGTGCAACCAGCTGTTCATACTGTAGTCATGTATCTCTTAGCATGAAACGAAATCCTCATGTTTTAGTACTTCTTTGGAATCTTAGCCTGCTGGGCGTGGTGGTGCATGCCTGTAATCCCAGTAGTTAGGAGGCTGAGACAGGAGAATCTCCTACATAAGGCCAGAGAGCTGTAATTTAGCAAGACCCTATTTCAAAACAAAAAATAAAAAGGGCTGGGGATGTAGCCCCAGATTCATTCATTCATTCTCTCTCTCTCTCTCTCTCTCTCTCTCTCTCTCTCTCTCTCTCTTTCTCATACACACACACACACACACACACACACACACACACACACACACACAATTTTTTAAACCCCAGTACCCCTGGAATGCAGCAGATAGCAATCTTTGGGGGATTTCTGGAATACTCAAATGGAGGAGCTCACCTCCAGACATCTAGTCCAGGTGTCGACCAGCATTCCACTGATGTTTAAATGGGATATAGGTGAAGCCAGGCGTGGTGGCCCATGCTTGTAATCCCAGTATTGGAGGGCTGAGACAGGAGGACCGTGGTTCTCAGCCAGCCTCAGCTATTTAGTGAGGCCCTCCGCAACTGAGTGAGAGCTTGTTTCAAAATAAAAAATAAAAATTAGGGCTGGGGTGTTACTTGGAGGTAGAATGCCCCTGGGTTCCGTCCCCAGTACCGCAACAAACAAAACAGGATAGGTGTTTAACCAGACACAGCAGGGAAGGCACAAGATGGGAAGGAAGCTTCCATCCTGATTTATCTTCTGCAGAAGCAGGGACACCTGGCTCCCTTGATTAAGGCTGAACCGTCTCTCCTTCTGCTCTCCCGCTGACGCTGGGTCATCACATCAAAAGCTTACAATCACGCCATCACTTCAATTCATTTGTCTAGAGGGTTACTGTTAGTTTCTCCACTAGAAGGAAAGTGCTTCAAAAGTTGAGAAACCATTTGTCTTTTTTATTATGGTAGGTACCCTTAGTACTTATAACTGCGCCTGGCACTTAGTAGTTGCCAGGGAAATATCTGACTGAATGAATGAATGGTGTCTTTCAAAAAATGTCATCAAGCCGGGTGTGGTGGTGCACACTTGCTTTCGGGATTACAGCATTCGGAAGTCTGAGACAGGAGGATCCAGGTTCGTGGACAGCCTCAGTTACTTAGTGAGGCCTTCTGCAACTTAGTGAGATCCTGTTTCAAAATAAAGAATAAAAAAAAAAAATAGGGCTGGGGTTATAGCTCAGAGGTAGAATGCCCCTGAGTTCCATCCTCAGTAACACACACACACACACACACACACACACACACACACACACACACACATGTCACCAGGCATGATGGCACACACTTATTTAGAAAGATCACAGATTCAAGGCCAACTTTAGCAACTTAGAACCTGTTTAAAAATGAAAAATAAAAAGAACTGGGGGTGTAGCTTGAAGGTAGAATGCCCTTGGGTTCAATCTCTAGTACCCCCATCCCCAAAATATGTAAGTTGTCAAATGCCCGTCTCTATTCACCCAAATATATGCTTTGCCAGAGCAGAAACTTTGCCTGCTATTTCTCATGACAGTTTCAACACCTAGAATGCACAAACTTCAAAAAGTATTTGATGGGCTGGGTGTGGTGGCACACGCTTGTAATCCTAGCGCTTGGAAGCTGAGACAGGAGGATCGCACAGGTTCAGAGCCAGCCTCAGCTACTTAGGGAGGCTCTCAGCAACTTAGTGAGACCCTGCTTCTAAATAAAGTATAAAATAGGGCTGAGAGTGTAGCCCGGAGGTAGAAAAGCCCCTGGGTTCCACCCCCAGTACCACAAAATATAAAAAGTATTTGATGAATGAATGAATGAATGAATGATGCAGGTAGGCTAAGAAGCACAGGCAGAAATTTCCAGAGAAAAGGAAATCTGAGCTAGCCTGGGAAGAATTAGTAGAGTTTGAATGACATCATTATTTTAATCTTCTAATTCCCAGGGACTTGTTATTACTAATAAGAGCTAACATTTACAGAGTCTTTGTTCTGTATGAGACACCATTCGGGACACTTTGTCTCTGTGTTTTATATCCCAGAGGACATATTTGGATGAGCTTATAAATCCTTACCTGAAATAATTTTCTGCATTAAAAATAGAAACATCAGTTTTGACACACTCGTCCTGGAAGTCAGCCATTGTTCCCACGATGCTCTGAACAGGTGAGGTGCAGGGGGAGCCAGGGGCAGCCTCTGCCTGCTGCTTACGCCACTGGCTGGTCAGCAGAGACCACCCCAGACCCTCGACTACCCGCACAGCTGCTCTAGCCATTGGGAATCCTGCACCAGAGAGGCCAACAGCTGAGAGTCCAGGGCGGGGACGTGGCCACCGGTGCGACTGTGTGTGTCTGTCCACCCTAACTCGGAGGAAGGGTTTAACCCCCACAAAGCCCTGATTAGCATGGCTCAGACCAGAAGTCTTCAACTGTTCTTCTAAGAACCTCTTTGTAGGACGGGGTACAGCTCAGTGATCGAGCACTTGCCTAGCACAAGCAAGGCCCTGAGCTCCATTCCCAGCACCAGAAAACACACATGCACAAAACCTTTCTGTTCCGTCATGTTAGCCAGGTACCAGGTGCTCTGAGAACTGCCCTTCCTGCAGAGGTGAGAAAGGTCTAGAAGCTCCCCTCCCGTGCATCCTCTCTCCAGCAATCTTGTGCACTACAAAGCAAATGTCTACACTTGCAGGACATTGGAAGTGGACGAGGCCATAACGTCTGTGTAGGCTGAGCCCCTGGTTCGACGGGTGAGGGGCATGCACTCTCGCCCCAGGCCACACAGCCAGCGAGGGCAGCAGGAGTTTGCCTTTCAGTTCTCTGCCCCCAGCTCCTGGGGCTAGTTTGTTCTCAGTAAGGTTTTGAGGGACTATTATTATAGTTCTATTTTTTAATCTCTTTCCAACAACTGTAATTAGTATGTTACTAATTAATAGGGTATTGATTATTACCTCAAGCGATTCTATACTGGACACAGTGCTAAGGGTTGCATTTAATCTGATCAATAGCCCTAAGAGAGAGAGAGGGAGAATGGTACTAATGGGCCTGGGCATAGGAAGACTTTAAGGCATGGGAGACATTATCTGTTTTGGCATGGGAAATGTAATATATATATATATATATATATATATATATATATATATATATAAAATATTTATATTTTATATTATATATAATATTTATGTATTATATATTATATATTAAGTATATATATATATGCTAAAATGCAATCAGCTATCCACTTAATTCTTGTGTTCTCCTATGTGATATTGATTTATTTTTTTTGCAGTAATAGAGATGGAACCCAGGGGCATTCTACCTATGAACTACATCCCCAGCTCTATTTTTTCTTCTTTATTTTGAAACAGGGTCTCATTGAGTTGCAAAGGGCCTCACTAAGTAGCTAAGGTTGGCCGTGAGCCACAATCCTCTTGTCTCAGCCTCCCAAATGCTGGGATCACAAGGCATGCGCCACCCTGGATATATTGATTTTTTTTTTTTTTTTGCAGTACTGAGGATAGAATCCAGAAGCATTCTACCTCCAAGATATACCCCCAGCCCTAGTTTTTAGTCCCTTTTTATGTTTGAAACAGGGTCTCACTGAATTCCGAAGGGCCTCACTAAGTAGTAGCTAAGGCTCTCCGCAAACCACAATCTCTGTTCCTGAATGCTGGGATTACAAGCATGCACCATCATGCCCGGCCAGATTTTTTTTTAATTACTATAATTTGCTCTGGGGATGTAGCTCAGTGGTAGAATGCTGGCCTCATGTGCATTAGACCCTGGGTTCAATCCCAGCACCATACACACGCACAAAAAAAAAGTTAATATGATGTATGTATACATACACTTATCACAATAAGTTTCCAAGGAGAAAAACTATCCCTAAAGGATACTTTTATTATCTTCCTGTTATAGATGAAAAACTCAAGACAGAAAAATTAACAAAATTAATCACAACAGCCTCTAATAGGTGCCAGACATGATTCTAAGGGTTTTAGGCACATCTTCTTTAATCTGTTAATTTTTATGTTTTACTCTTTTATAATTTTTATTGTGGCTAAATACACATGGTATAGTTAAAATAACACTTACCATTTTAACTATTTTTTGTTTGTGTGGTACTGGGGATAGAACCCAGGGGCATTCTACCTCCAAGCAACATCCCTAGCCCTAATTTTTGTGTGTGTGTGTGGGGGGGGGGGTACTGGGGATGGAACCCAGGGGCATTCTACCTTCGAGCTATATCCCTAGCCCCATTTTATTTAAATATATTTTTATTGGTGCATTGTAGTCAAACATCACAATGGAATACAAGACTTGTGAGGATATACAAGCACACCTCATCCAATTAGCCTTTATCCAATCCCCATCCCATTCCCTCCACCTTCCTCGATCCCATGCTTGATTTGGTGATTAACTTTAATAAATTTGTTTACGTAACTCCTGAGTTTTAAAAAGATTCCATCTTCCCTCATCCCATCCCCTCTGATTGGTCACCTTAATTGGTCCTCCATAGGGCTCTTTCTTCAACTAGATCTCCTCCTATTACCCATTTTTTCCCTAGATTGTGCCTATTAGGGAAAGCATCTGATTCTTTATTTTCTGTGATATTTCTCTATGTATGCCGCATTGCAAGTTCTGATCCCACTTTTGAAGGCCCTGGCACTGGCCTGGCCACCCAACAGACTCTGATCCCGGCCTCGCTGGCTCCAGCACCAGCTTTGCCTCATGACAGGCTCCAATCCCGGCCTGGGAGGCCCCAGCACCAGCCTTGCCTTAAGGCAGGCTCCTATCTCAGCCTCGCTGGCTCCAGCAACAGCCTCACCGCATGGCAGGCACCAATCCCAGCCTTGTTGACCCCAGCACTGGCCTCGCCGCATGGCAGGCTCCGATCCTGGCCTTGTTGGCCCCGGCGCTGGCCTCATCCCTCGGCAGGCTCTGATCCCGGCCTCGGAGGCCCCAGCACCAACCTTGCCTCACGGCAGGCTCCAACCCCGGCCTCGCTGGCCTCGGAGCCAGCCTCACCCCTCGGCAGGTTCCGATCCTGGCCTCGGTGGCCCCAGCACCGGACTTGCCTCACAGCTGGCTCCAATCCTGGTCTTTCTGGCCCCGGCTCCAGCCTCACCCCTTGGCAGGCTCCAATCTCAGCCTCTGAGGCCCCAGCACCAGCCTTGCATCATGGCAGGTTCCGATCCCAGCCTCAGAGGCCCCAGCACTGGCCTTGCCTTAAGGCAAGTTCCTATCCCAGCCTCGCTGGCTCCAGCAACAGCCTCACCACATGGCAGGCACTGATCCTGGCCTTGCTGACCCCAGCACAGGCCTCACCTCATGCCAGGCTCCAATCCTGGCCTCAGAGGCCCCAGCATCAGCCTCACCCCTCGGCAGATTCCGATCCCACCCAGCCTATTTCTTATTTGTTATTTTGAAACAGGGTCTCACTGAGTTGCAAAGGGCCTCACTAAGTAGCTACGGTTGGCCATGAACCACGATCCTTCTGTCTCAGCCTCCCAAATGCTGGGATTATAAGCATGAACCATCACTCCTGACCTATTTTTTATTCTTTATTTTGAAACAGGATCTCACTGAGTTGCAAAGCACTTCACTAAGTTGCTGAGGCTGGCCACAAACCGAGATCCTCCTGTCTCAGCCTCCCGAATGCTGGGATGACAAGCATGTGCACCATGCCCAGCTCATTTTAACCATTTTCAAGTGTGCTACTCAAGGCCTTTGAACACACCCATACTGCTGTGTGGCCACCACTGCCATCCATCTCCAGGGCTTCTTCAGCTTCCCAAACTGAAACTCCCCACTGACTAAAACAAAAACTCCCCATTCCTCTGGCCTCTCAGCCCCTGGCAACCACCATCTACTTTCTGTCTTTATGAATTTGACTACTTGTTTCAAAAATGAGTGGCATCATGCCAGGTGTGGTGACATATGCCTTTAATACTAGTAATTGGGAAGCTGAGAAAAGAGGATCTCAGGTTTGAAGCCAGCCTCAGCAACTAAGGAAGACCCTTAGTAGCTTAGCAAGACCTTCTTTCTTTCCTTTCCTTTCTTTCTTTCTCTCTTTATTTCCTTCTTTCTCCTTTTCTTTTTGCGGTACTGAGGATTGAGCCCATGGGCATTCTACCTCCTAGCTACACCTCCAGCCCTAATTTTTATTCTATTCTATTTTTTTTATTTATTTATTTATTTATTTATTTATTTATTTATTTATTTATTTGGTGGTACTAGGGTTCCTGGAAGCCCTTCTACCTCCAGGCTACACTCCCAGACCTATTTTTTTTATATTTTTATTTGGAAACAGGGCTAAGCCAGTGTACACAGCTGGCTTCGAACCTGCGCAATCCTCCTATCTCTGCCTCCCAAGCGCAGGGATTACAAGCGTGCGCCACCATGCCTGGCTTTATTCTTTATTTTGAAACAAGGTCTCACTGAGTTGCAAAGGGTCTCACTAAGTAATAGCTGAGGCTGTCTTCGAACTGGAATCCTCCTGTCTCAGCCTCCCAAGTGTTGGGATTACAAGTGTGCATCACCACACCCGGCAACAAGACTCTTTTTCAAAACCAAAAAATAAAAATGTCTGGGGATATAGCTCAGAGGTAGAATGCCCCTGGGTTCAATCCCCAATAACACACACACACACACACACACACACACACACACACACACACCAAAAAAAGTGGCATCATATAGTATTGGTCCTTTCATGGCTAGCCTATTTCTCCTAGGGTAAGTTTTTAAGGTCTATTCATAAGATGGTTCAAAATTTCATTCTTTTTTTTAAGGCTGTATAACATTCCATTGCGTGGAAAGATCGTATTTTGTTTATCCATTCATTTTCCCATGGACACGTAGGGAGGTCTTTCTATCATCCCCATTTTATAGACGAGGAAATAAACTCTCAGAATAGTTGGGGCATGCATCCAAGGTAACAAAAAAGTAGAAACTAGTACCACATATGTTCCAAAGCAGAGTCCATACCCCTTAACTACTACTTTTCCATCCTGTAACAAAATACTTGAGAGCATCTACTTACAAGGAGGAAAGGTTTACCTGGGCTTTTGGCTTCAGAGGCTTTGCCCATGATCACTTGTAGTTTTGAACCTGTGGAGGGGCAGAATAACATGGCGAGGCCTGTTTACATCATGGCGGTCAGGAAGTAGAACGAGAGAGACAGAAAGGCCCTGGGTCCCAGTGTCCCCTCAAAGGCACACCACAGTGATCTAACTTCCTCCCACTAAGCCTCGCCTGCCGAAGGCTCCACCGCCTCCCAGTAACGCCATGGACTGGGGCCAAGCCTTTGGGGAACACTCAAGACCCCAGCTGTAGCAGCTGCTATGTAGCCACAATGTTATCTAAATCCCCATCTTGATCTGAAGCCCTTGGTCAAGTGTATAGACTTGACCATGCCCATTCTCACTCAGCCCTGCAGTCTGGGGGGCCCGGGGACACCTGTCATCTGTATTCTTCAGGAAAGTGACTGCTCTTTGGTGGATGGCTGCAGGAAACCCCTCTGGCTCACCTGACATAGCTACATGGCCCGGCCATGTATGGGATGTATGGGAAAAACCATGCTACACACAATGGAAATGCTTGGGGGCTGCGTGCAGTCATTCTAGAAGTCAACCCAGGAGGTGTGGGGCATAGGGACGTTTCATCTCGCTAATTCGCATGCCCTCTGGGTGTCTGATTCACAAACTTCACATGCTGAGGCTATGTTTTCATTTAGTTAGAACGACGGAAGTTTCAGGGTGAAAAGAATATGTGCTGGGCGGAATACCTTGTAGGAGGCATATTTCTCTATGATTTAAAGTGAAACCGAGCAAGGTGCAGTAGCGTGCATACCTGTAATCCCTGTGTCTCTGGGAACTGAGGTAAGGAGGATCTCAAGTTCGAGCCTAGCCTGGGCAACTTAGTGAAACCTTGTTTCAAAATTAAAAAATAAATGAAGCCAGGTGTAGTGGGGCACGCTTGTAATCCTAGTACTTGGGAGGCTGAGACAGGAGAATCACACAAGTTCAAATCCAGCCTCAGGTACTTAGTGAGGCTCTCAACAACTTAGTGAGATCCTGTTTCCAAATAAAATATAAAATATGTCAGGGTGTAGCCCAGAGATAGAAGGCCCTTGACTTCCATCCCCAGTACCACAAAAAAATTAAATTGGCTGGGGGGTGTAGCTCAGTAGTAGAGCGCTTGCTAGCATGTATGAGCTAGCAAGCTCAGTCTCCAATACCACACAAAAAATAAAAGACAATCGAATACTTTCAATGCACCAAAAAAAAAAAATCAAATACAATTAAATCTTTCTTGAGAGGTAGCATAATATGGTAAATTCTAGCCAGGCATAGCAGTGCATGCTTAAAATCACAGCATTTGGAAGGCTGAGACTGGAGGATCACGGTTCTTGGCCAGCCTCAGCTACTTAGTGAGGTCCTTTGCGACCTCAGTGAGACCCTGTTTCAAAATAAAGAAGAAAAAGCAAGACTGGGGGTGTAGCTCAGAGGTAGAATGCCCCTGAGTTCCATCCCTAATACCGCAAAAATAAAAATAATTAAAAATTTCAATATGGTAAGTTCCTGGGCTTTGGAACCAAACAATTCACTTTCTAGTCTGGATTCGGTCATTTTCCAGATTTCGGGCAAGTTGGTTACCATCTTGAACTTCAAATTACAGAGAATAGAACGAACCCGTAGGATCCAGAGCCTGCCTGCCTGGCCCCAAACAACCTGGCCCAGTGATGGGCCTCCACCCCACCCAGAACACCGTCGACATGGAGACCAGGCTGAGGAGACCTGTGGGTAGTAGGGATCTCTGGATTGGATGGTCACGAGCCTCCTGGGCTTCATTCAGGGCATGTGAATGCCATGTGATGTCCAGAAGCTCGGACATCCAGAGAGACTCAGAGAAGTCACAGGGGAACAGAAGAAGGCCCAGAAAAGAAGCGTAGGAAGAAGCTCAGTCCTTTGTAACAGCACTAAAATCAGGCAGAGTGAATGTCGAGATATTCCAGAAAGAAGCAACTCTGGAGACTGTGCAGCCAGAGAATCCCCAAATAGGTCATGGGCATGGGGCCCATGGGGAAAGAGTTCAGTGCTACAGTCGGAACAGCTCGGCAGACCTGAAGAAGGTACGTCTGTGGGATGGATGGTTCTGGATGCCCTGGAGGGTCCCTTCTGTGCAGAGGCCTCCAGACCCCCACCCCAGGCCTCTGTGGCCCCACCTGCCCACAGCCCAGCAGCTGCTTTCAGAAATAAGTTTTGTAGCTGGAATGGTATCCCATACCTGTAATCCCAGTGAAACTAAGCCAGGAGGTTTGCAGTTTCAAAGCCAGCCTCAGCAACTTAGTGAGACCCTCTGCAACGTAATGAGACCCTGTTTACAAATAATTAAATAAGAAGGGCTGGGCATGCGGCTCGGAGGTAGAATGACCCTGGGTTCATTCCCCAGCTTCCGATCTCTTGTAGAGATGCATACAGAAGAAAATAAAAAGCCGGGCTTTATTTAGCCTCAGGGAGAGCTGGAATCTCCAGTTCTCATCAAAGCAACAAATAAAGCCTGGCCTTCAAGACCGAGTCGAGGCTAACCTCACCCGCAGGATCGTAACAAGGCAGAAATGGACTTGATCCTCGGTGCTGCCGTCGGCCAACATCCTGATCTGTATAAGGGACACAATGATCCTGCCTGGGCCAGGGCGGGCCAGGAGGATGAAGTGGGACAGTGCCCGGCAGCCCCGGGCGCGCACCCGACATGCCAGTGTTCAAGCCAGGGCAGCCCTTTCCAGAGCACCGTGGACCGAGGGGCGTGTCCAGTGTCCACCTGCATCACCACTGTCCCGACTCCTGTTCCCCAGATGCTGCCATACCAGATGGGGGCTCAGCTCTCTCCTTTGCTCTGCAGGAGATGGAAGAAACAGAGCTGGGAGAAGAGGCCAGGAAGATGGGGGAGCAAACTGCCCCCAGTTATCACAGAGCCCCACTTGGTAAAAGGCGAGTCCCGCCAACCCTTCCTGGAACCTGTGGAAGCCACACATCCCCTCTCTGCCCCCCCCAGGGGCTCTCTTGTAGCCTCTGCGGAGAGAAGGGACGCAGGGACAGGGGCTACTCCAGTTGCAGGCAAGCTCCTAGAAAATCCGATGGAATGGATATCATTCCTCAGTTGTGAGTAATCAGCCCAAGCAAAAACCACTGGCATTTCCGCATCCATCCCCAGTGCCCAGAGCTGGAGCCAGAGGCTGAACCACTGTCAGGCCAGGAAGGCAGCCCCCAGCGCTCAGCCCTGGATCAAGACAGAGACCCAGAGATACCCCTAGCCCAGAAGTGGGGAAGCATCCTGAAGGTCCTCTCATCCCTGCCTCGGCCTGCAGCCCGGACATTGGAAGCCATGAGTGAGGGTCCTACGCCCTAGAACCCATCCCAGCGTGAGGCCCAGGAAGCCTGTGAGAAATCTTAAGTCTGTAGGGTGAGGACAGGAAAGTGGTATCCCCTTGGTCTCCCCAAAGAAGGGGCAGCAGGATGCCCCACCCCAGGGCGGCCTCTGACCTCCCCGGGGCTTTTCTTCTCTCGCACCTCCTTTGGTCTCCAGGCAGGGGTCCCCTCTACCTCCCAATGCCTTCCCTCCCTCTGGGCCACACATCTGTGATAGCACCATTCCCGGAAGCTCGGCCTCCTCCTAAGGGGAACTGTGCCAGCCCCAGGTAGGTCACCCTGGGGTCACAGCAACCCTTCCGGGAGTCTCTTCCTACATCCTCACAAGGAAGACACTGCAGCCCGGCAAAAGGAGATGCTCAAGGTCTCTTTGTCCGCCCAGACATGTCCCTTGGAGTCCCCTGGCTGATTTTCAAGGGACAGAAACTTCTACTGCCTGTTCCTTACCCAACTCCTAGCCAGAATGGGAGAACGGCAGGGCCACAGGCCGCGTCACACACAATTGCTCCACAGCCCATGTGGAAGAGATCCTAAAGTGTCCCCCCATAGTGCTGACCGGCACTTCCCCAACACACCCTCCAGGCGGGCATTCACACTCCCCAGAAGTCTCCTCGAACCTGCGATCCTCCTGTCTCAGCCTCCCAAGTACTGGGATTACAGGCATGTGCCACCATGCCCTGCTTTCAGCAACCTTAATAAGACCCTGTTTTGAAACAAAAAGTAAACTGGGCGTGGTGGCGTGCACGCTTGTAATCCCAGCATTTGGGAGGCTGAGACAGGAGGATCGCGGTTCATGGACAGTCTCAGCTTAGTGAGGCTCTTTGCAACTGGGTGAGACCCTGTTTCAAAATAAAGAATAAAAAGCCAGGCGTGGTGGCACACACTTGTAATCCCCGCGCTTGGGAGGTGGAGACAGGAGGATCCCACAGGTTTGAAGACAGCCACACTGGCTTAAGAGACCCTGTTTTCAAATAAAAATATAAAAATGGGTCTGGAAGTGTAGCCCGGAGGTAGAAGGGTTTCCAGGAACCCCAGTACCACCAAATAATAATAATATTAATATTAATAATAATAATAATAATAATAATAATAATATAAAAAGTAGGGCTGAGGGTGTAGCTTGGAAATAGAATGCCCCTGGGTTCCATCCCCAGTACCACAAAAAACAAACAAATAAAATAAAATAAATATAAACATAAAAAAGTCCGAGGCTGGGGGTTGTAGCTTGAAGGTCAAATGCACCCATGTTTCAATCCCCAGTACCACATACACAGCACACAACATTCCCCAGAGAGCTCCCTTGGGCTGTGTCCTGTGTGGTCCGCCTGCATGGCCGGCTGGAGTGTCTGAGCCTCTCTGTGGGATAAGCTAGTCCTGGAGGGTGGGGTGGGGACGTCCGGGGGCCAGTGGCCGGCAACCCTGGTAACATCCGGTCACTTGCATTTGCCAGAGCGGAAGGGGAGATTCTTGCAGGCACCGGTCGCCTGCGATCAGGGGGTAATCTCACACTGCTCCTCGCGCCTGGGCCAGGAGCCAGCTGCCCGGGGTGGTCAGAGGTGACATCTGAATGCTGGTGAATGGAGAGCGGAAGTTTAGCAAAGCGGAGTTAAGCCCATTCATGAAAAAGATCTAGTCTCATTTCCTGATTGCCCTGAGGCGTGTGTGTGCGCGCGTGCATGTGCGTGTGCCTGTGTGTTTGTGTACGCATGCGCGAGAGCTAAAGATTACTTTCTGTCTCATTTCTTCCCCCCTCCCACTCTTCCTCTTTTCCTCTCTCAAAATGTAAAGATCATCCTCAGGAAACTGCCAAAAAATGTGTAGTTGGTCTGTGGTTTGCTGAAAAAAAAAATATGGAGAGATTCACATAGAAAGCGATATTCTCTTTTCCCCAAAACTTGGTCTCTCTCTCATGCCCCCCACCACCACCACATTTCTAGGCCATGTGGTTCCCCTGCGGTTCTCTCTACAGTCCCAGCTGGCTCGGGCCACAGCATCAGCCCTGAGAGGGAGCGAGTCAGAGGTGGCCTGGAAGGAAGTCCAAGGCTGACCACAGGGCTCTGCTCTGAGGTGATTCTTTGGGGAAGAAATTCATAGCTGTCCAGTGGGGTCCCACCTCAGCGGGCCACTCGGTGCCTCTGGCTGGACATGCCTGGTACTAACGGCAGGATTTCTAAGCATGTCTAAGGCCCCATGAGGCTATTAACCTCCCTGCTTTATCTATATCTAGAAAATTGGGTGTGTTTTTGTTTTTGTTTTCGGCACTGAGGGTGGAACCCAGGGCCGTTCTACCTCCAAGCTACACCCCCCAGCTCTATTTTGTATTCTTTATTTTGAAACAGGGTCTCACTGAATTGCGAAGGACCTCACTGAGTAGCTGAGGTTGGCAGCAAACCCGGATCCTCCTGTTTCAGCCTCCCAAATGCTGGCATTACAAGAGTGCGCCACCGCACCCAGCTTGATCTTGGGGTTTTGTTGTTAATTTTGTTTTGCTTTTGAAACAGGATCTTGCTAAGTTGCTGAGGCTGTCCTCGAACCTACAATCCTGTCTCAGCCTCCCAAGTGCGTGGATGACAAGTGTGCCCCACAATACCAGGCTGGAAACATCTTATTAGCCACTTCCTCACAGGGTCGGCACAAGCATTAAGATGACGTCCACAGTCGACACCGAGGCACACGTCTATCATCAGCTACTTAGATGACCAACACGGGAGCACCAGAGGTTCGAGGCTAGCTCAAGCAATTCTGGAAGACTATGTCTCAAATAAAAGTGTAAACGGATGTGGGGCGTAGCTTGGTAGGTTCAACCCTTGGTACCCTAAAGGGGAAAGAAAGATGCTGCCCACAGAGGGCTTGCTTAGCACGCTGTAGTGATGGATGCACTGTTCTGTTCTCCGGAGATGGGCCCCGCATCTGAGGACAGTCTGTTCCACCCACAGCGACACGTTGAAAATGCCACCAACTCTCCTGGGCTTCTTAGGGCACAGGAGGGTGAGAGGCACGTCCTTTGCCTTTAGAATTAGAAGCTGGATGTCTACCAAGAAAAGAAGAAAATAAAAAATACACCCAGAGCAGTCCAACCCACTCCCTGGATGGGGTGAGAAAGAAGACCCGTCTCAGGGAACGAGATCAAAACCAAGCCCTCGGGATGGACCCGAAGATATTAAACCCCAAGTAGCTTTCTGTTGTTTCTCTCCAACCCTAGCCAACAAGGGTTTACAGGGAGCCAACAGTGATTTCGAAGCCACGTGGGAGGAGGCGCACCTGTCCCCGCCACAAGGTTCCCTCTGTGGCCACAGCAGGTGTAAGGCACGTAGGTACTTTCCCGTCTTGTAGCCAACACCCCCTGGGCTGCTGCCCCAGAAAACCCCATGCTCACTGACCCTGCACCTTTCAAAGCTCCACTGTGACGCACTCGAGATGCCCTCCCTCATCAGGAGGAAATCATTTGACAGGTAACTCTTTCTCCCCAGTTCACAGATGGGAAGATGGAGGCCACAGAGGTCCTGGCCGGAGAGTTCAGAGCTGCCAGAATCCCCCGCGCTGCTATCCCTGCTCTTTAGGCCTTTTCTCCAAGTGATACAGATGACACAAAGCTATTTTTAACCTCTCCCATCCTGAGTTTATTTTTCACTGTGTTGAACAGAAGCTTCTACCGTCCCCCTAGGTCCCCCCCTGGAAAGGGGCTCCTCCAGGAAACTGGGTGTCCTCCATCACCGTCCCTGGCGTGTCCCCACGCTGGCCCTGGCCATGCAATCCACATCCCTCGGGTGCTTCCTAAGACCTCAGGGAGTTCAAGGTGGGGAAGGACGGGTCCACGAAGGAATCTCCCTGGCAGCCTTAATTTCCTTCCCCCTCGAACCCCCCACATCCCCAAGCCTCCCACTGATAGAGAAAGAGAGGAAACATCTGGTTTGGGTAGCGCCTCCGCCCCGTGGCAAAAGGGCTTGTAGGAAGCGATGGTTGGAGGTCTTGCAACCTTGAAATAAACTTGCAACGGTCTCACGGCTCAACTCCCCAGCCCGATCTGAGCATCAGACACCCCTGCCGCCACCCACAGGGCAGCTCTTGCTCTTCCAGAAACGGGAGAGAACTGTGACCAAAGAGAAGGCTCCAGGGTGTCTCTGGGGAGACAGTGGAGAGGGTGGCAAGACCAGGGCAGGACAAAGGTGGACACACTTCCAAAGCCCCATAAAAGTGGTCCTCCTCCAGACTTCTCCCATCACCAGGAACCATCACTTACAAGCCCTTCACCCAATGCCGGGCGCTAACACAAACGATCTGACTGAGCCATCTCCACCGTCCCACAAGGCAGGGATTCATCTCCCTCCTACATTCTAAGTAGAAGCACAGCGGGGCTAGGTCGCTTGGCCAATGGTTAAGTGACAGGGCTTAGATTCAAACCCTATCAGGCTCCAAAGCAAACACTAGAATACCTAATGTGTAACTTACATGAAGAATGAGAAAAAGGCCTTCCCTGTGTGGAAGAGAACTTTTATAAGAACACACTCTGGGAGGCTGGTACACACATCGGACTTTGGCGAGCACCCCTCCCCATCCAGTCTTTCCCAGGAGTTTGGAAATGAAGGAATACAGCTGCACTCAGAGAGTGAACCACACAATGAACATACACATGAGAACAACGTCTGAAATCACCCCCAAAGAGAGGCTACTTTTCAGCTCCTAGCCTCCACCTGGTAAAAGGCTGTCTACAGAGCAGATGGTCAGTTCATTGGGAAAGGTCGTCAGCAACCGAAACACAGAAAAGGGAGCCTCTGGGAAGAACCAGAGCGCTGTGTGAAGAAACAGTACTTTGGTCCTAAACGCAGCTGTGTCTTTTTTGTAGAGATGGATGCATGGAATTATCACTACCTGATACCATGAGCCATGTCCCCAGGAAGCTCCCGGCCTTCCTGACTTCTCTAATGCTCAGGTAGGGCCTCTTTTTGAAAACATCTGCAAGTGAGGTAGGTGGTATTATGCCCGTGGGCTGGGAGTGCGGTGGCACTGGGAATCGAACCCAGGGCCATTCTACCTCCGAGATACACCTCAGTCCTTTTCATTTTTGTATTTTGAAACAGGATTTTGCTATCTTGTTGAGGCTCTTGCTAAGTTGCTGAGGCTGGCCCAGAACCTACAATCCTCCTGTTTTAGCCTCCCAAGTACAGGCATGAACTGCTGTGCCCGGTTTTTGCCAATTTTTTTTTTTTTTTTTTTTTGGTAGTGGTACTGGGGTTCCTGGAAGCCCTTCTACCTCCGGGCTACACTCCCACACCTATTTTAATACTTTTTTTTATTTTTGGAAACAGGATCCCTTAAGTCAGCATGGCTGCCTTCGAACCTGCATGATCCTCCTGTTTCCACCTCCCAAGTGCAGGGATTACAAGCGTGCGCCACCACGCCAGGCTCTGCCCATTTTTATAAGCAAGAAATTAGTGATTCCCAAGGGCAACTTGACTTAGCCCAGAGCATTCAAAGGACTAAAGCAGCCTGGATTTCAAATTTGTTCTTGTGCCAGGCATGGTGGCGCACGCTTGTAATCCCCGCGCTTGGGAGGCAGAGACAGGAGGATCGCGCAGGTTCGAAGCCAGCCGCGCTGGCTTAAGAGACCCTGTTTTCAAAAATATAAAAGTATAAAATAGGTCTGGGAGTGTAGCCCAAAGGAAGAAGGGCTTCCAGGGACTCCAGTGACACACACACACACTCTCTCACACACACAAACACACACACACACACACACACACACACACACACACACACACATTTGTTCTTGTCGGGACTCCCAAGCCCGTTCCTTTCCTTGACTCTGGGTGCTGCCTGGATTCATTCAAGTACCTTCCTCTCCCATGTGTCTTTGAGTAAGAGATTGTGCATGGTGGGGAAGAAGATCAGAAGGGGGTTGAGACCTGTGGGAGCTCCCTGCCATGACAAGGAATCGGGTTTGTCCCCTCTGTCCAGCTTCTCTGCTTCCGGGGGTTGTCTGGAGGAGTGAATGGCTGCCTCTCACACCACTGCTCAGCAAAGAACAAGAAGGATACTTGGGAGACCAGGAGCAGGGGCGGTCCCTGCCCTCTCTGCTCTGGATTTCCACACCTCCCGCTGCCCTTCACTGCCCCGAGGTCCTCCTAGGGGATGAATGATCCGAGACCCAACCTCCAGGTCAAGAGAAGGACTTAGGGTCTCATCCCCTTCTCCCAGGTACAAAATCCCAGGGAAACAATTCATTTCCATTCTATTTTTCTCCTTAAGTCAAGAACACTATCAACATTTTAGATCACCTGTGTGTCTTCTGAATCCTACTAAACTTTCTCACTCTCAGAAATAACTAGAATATGCCGGGCGTGGTGGTGCACGCTTGTAATCCCCGCGCTTGGGAGGCAGAGACAGGAGGATCGCGCAGGTTCGAAACCAGCCGCGCGCGCTGGCTTAGGAGACCCTGTTTCCAAATAAAAATGTAAAAATAGGTCTGGGAGTGTAGCCTGGAGGTAGAAGGGCTTCCAGGAACCCCAGTACCACCAAAAAAAACCAAAAAAAAACAAAAAAACGAGAATATTCTTTCTTTCTTTTCTTTCTTTCTTTCTTTCTTTCTTTCTTTCTTTCTTTCTTTCTTTCTTTCTTTCTTCTTGTGGTAATGGGGATGAAACCCAGGGGCATTCTGTCTCCAAGCTACACTCCTAGCCCTATTTTTAAATTCTTTATTTTGAAACAGGGTCTCACTAAGTTGCAGAGGGCCTCACTAAATTGCTGAGTCTGGCCGCAAACCTGCAATCGTCCTGTCTCAGCCTTTCACGTCCTGGGATTACAGGCATGGACCACCACATCCAGCCTGCTGATTATTTTGGTAACATTCTGAATCATCTTTTCCCTGTGTAAGTGTCATTTCTCACAATCTACACTCTTACATTCTTTTAGTAATTCTCCATTTCACCGTGGCCAAAGGATCAGTCCATTCCTTTTTGCTGTGCTGAATGCTGTGCTTACCTTATGAATTCCTTCCATAGCCTGAATTCATAACAATACTTGACAAAATTTTCTTTTAAGAGATTGAAAGTTTTTTTGTTTTGGTTTGGTTTGGTTTATGGTGCTGGGGACCAAACCTAGAATCGCATACATGTTAAGCGCGTGCTTTACTACTGAGCTACACCCCCAGGCCAAGATATAAAGATTTGACTTCTGCATTTACCTTTTTAATTCATCTGGTATTTAAAGTGTCTGTATATACATATTATTTAAGTATATACATACACATTATTTGCTGATACGATTTCATATGGCAAACAAATTTATTTACTGATATGATTTCCTCTGGGAAACAAATTTCTATTTTCCCCACTAAATGAGTTAGTCTCTGAACTATATCACGTTCCGTTGATTTATTTTTATTCCTTCATCAGTACCAGTTATCTTAATTACCATAGATTTTTAATAAGTCTTGATGTCTAGATACTTATTCACCTTAACTACCTTGAGAATCTCTCAGCTCTTCCTGATCTTTATTTGTGTTTCAGATACACATTGGAGTCAGATTGCCACATCCCACTAAAAAGGCAAAAGCCCAATGACTGGAATTTTTGTTGCAACTTCACTAACTCTAAAAAATAAATAAATCGCTGGGGTATGGTGGCGCATGCTGAGACAGGAGGATTGCAATACTTGGGAGGCAGAGACAGGAAGATTGCAGGTTCGCAGTCAGCCTCAGCTACTTAGTGAGGCCCCTCACAACTTAGTAAGACCCTGTTTCAAAAATAAAAAATAGGAAAAAAAATATTAAAAAAAAAGATAAAAGATAAAAGATAAAAAAATAGGGCTGGGGGGTGTAGCTCAGAGGTAGAATGCCCCTGGGTTCAATGCCAAAATAGAAAGAAAGAAAGAAAGAAAGAAAGAAAGAAAGAAAGAAAGAAAGAAAGAAAGAGAGAGAGAGAGAGAGAGAGAGAAAGAAAGAAAGAAAGAAAGAAAGAAAGAAAGAAAGAAGGAAGGAAAGAAGGAAAGAAAGAAAATTTATACTGCTATTCTGTTGAGTCATCCCACTCAGAACCATGGTTCATCTCTTGGGTTGTTTTTTTGTTTGTTTGTTTTGTTTTGTTTTGTTGGTGGTATTGGGGGGTGAAACTCAGAGGCTTTCTACCTCCAGGCTATACCGCCAGACCTATTTTATACTTTATTTGGAAACAGGGTCTCACTAAGTTGCTGAGAGCCTCACTAAGTAGCTGAGGCTGGCCCTGAACCTGAACGATCCTCCTGTCTCCACCTCCCAAGTGCTGGGATTACAAGCGTGCGCCACCATGCCCGGCTTACATTTTATATTTTTTCTCATAAAAATCTTGCATATATCAGCTGGGCATGGTGGTGCCTGCCTATAATTCCAGTACTTGGGAGGCTGAAAAGAGGAGAGTTTCAGGTTCAAAGGCAGCCTCTGTAACTTAGGGAGACTCAGAAAAAGGGAGGTGGAATCTCTGAGATAGAATCTCTGGGTTTAGACTTCAGTACCAAAAAAAGAAAAGAGAAAGAAAGAAAGAAAGAAAGAAAGAAAGAAAGAAAGAAAGAAAGAAAGAAAGAAAGAAAGAAAGAAAGACAGGAAGGAAGGGAAGGAAAGAAAAGAAAAGAAAAGAAAAAAAGAAAGAGTATCATTTTGTTTTGGCTAAAATTTCAGTCAACACTGAATAAAAACCAATGAGAGCAAATAAGTGTAGCTTGCTACTAACCCTAAAGGGAAATTTTAAAATGATGAATATGTCTCCTGTAATTAAGACTGTAAGAGCAAGCATGGGGCATGTAGGCATCTGTACATGTGTGCTAAAATTGCTTATCAAGTCAAGAAAGTTGCCTTTGACCCCTAGTTGGGCAAGAGTTGTTATCAAAGGCAAACACTGAATGCTATCAAACGCTCTCCGCTTTTATTGGGGTGATCATATGGTTTCTCTTACTGAACTGCTGTTATGTAGTGAACATTTAGAAATTTTCCAACGTCGGAGATCACCTTTGCGTGTGTGAAATGCATTTGACTTAATCACAACTAATAATCTTTTGAATTGGTGTCAATATATTAATGTTGTGTTTGGGACGTTTGCATCCATGTTTCTTAGTGAAATGGCTCTGTAATTGTTTTCTATAACTATGTCTGATTTGGGTTTCAAGGTTCCACTGGTCTCATAGAATGACCCGAGAAGTGTTTTCTTTCTCTTCTACTCTACAGGTATTTAAATAATATTGGTAATAAGCTGGGCGTAGTGGCACACGCTTGTAATCTCAGCATTCGGGAGGCTGAGACCAGAGGATAGCAATTTGTGGCCAGCCTCAGCTACTTAGTGAGGCCCTCTGCAACTTAGTGAGACCCTGTTTCAAAATAAAGAATAAAAAGTAAGGCTGGGGGGGTGTAGCTCAGATGTAGAATGTCTCTGGGTTCCATCCCCAGCCCCGCCCCCCCAAAATAATTTTGGAAATATATTTCCCTTTAATATTTGTTATATCTCACCTGTAAGATAATCTGAGATGAATAATTTCTTTGTAGGGAGATTGTTAAGTGTTTCTTATCCAAATGGAATGGTTCTAAGTGGTTATATTCAATATTTTCATTTTCACAGCAATTAATATTTTGCTAGTGATTTTTCCTTTTCATTGAAGTTCTCAAATGTATTGGTAATAAGTGGCATACTATTTTCTTGTTTTATTTTTACTCCAGTGCATTGGTAGTATATCAAATTCCTTAGACCGCTATAATAAAGTACCAGAAACCAAAAGGCTTAAAGTAGCAGAAATGTATTTTCTCACAGTTCTGGAGGCTAGAAATTCAAAATCAAAGTGACAGTGGTTTCTTCTGAGGGTTCCAGGCCGTTCCATGCCTTCCGATGGAAGAGATTAGTACATTAACATTTATTGTTGCTACTGATAGAACCAAATTTTTCTTTTTTCTTTTTTTGACAGTATAGCAGATTTTATTAACCAGTATTTGTGGGGTTTTTAAAATTTTTATTGGTGCATTATATTCATACATCATATTGGGGTAAAAAACTTGTGTGTAGAGACATGTACACATCACTGATTTAACCCCTACCCAATTCCCACCCCATTCCCTCCCCGTCCCTCCCTCCCTTGCTTGGCTTAGTGGTTGGCTTTGATATGTTTAAGTACATTGTGTGTTTTAGAGATTTTCCTCTTCTCCCCTCCTTTCTCCTCCTTTAGGTTGTCTTGTTTGCTTCTCCATAGGATTTCCTTTTTCATCTAGAGTTCCTCCTATGACCCATTTCTCCCTAGCTCTCACATATTAGGGAAAGCATCTGATTTCTTATTTTTTGTGACTGACTAATCTCACTTAGCATAATGTCCTCCAGTTCCATCTATTTCCCTGAAAATGATGTAATTGAGTTTTTTTTCCGAATTTCTTTCTAACACATTATTCTTTTGTTTCTTATTACATTTTTTCTTCTACTGGTTTAGAAGTTGGTCATTTTACTATTTTTCAGAATCTAAACTTAATATTTTGGCTCATCTCCCCAAGACAAGGACCTTAGCATATTTTAACTCTATGATCCATCATGACTTTTATGCTTTTGTGATCTTTTTCAGTTTGACCCGTTGGATAACTCTCCCAGGCAGCTCACTATTATTATCACTACTTTATTCTATGTTTAGATTTACCTGTGTTGTATATTTACTTGTCCTTCAGTTCCCGTTCCTTTTAGCATGTCAGTTTTTCCTTCTAGAACTAGTCTTTCTTCCTGAAATGTATGCCAGCCTAGAAATTTACTGAGGATCTGTTGGCAGCAAATGCAGCTAGTTTTTGTTTGTTGAAAATATCCTTATTTTCTCTTCATTCTTTTATTTGTTTTTTCATGTGGTTGGTTGGTTGGTTTTTCTGTTGCTGAGGATTGAACCCATGCTAAGCATGTTGTCCACCACTGAACTAGCCTTCAGCTCAACTCTTCACTCTTGAAAGGTGGTGTAATTCTAGTTCTTGTAAAGCTGAGACGGGAAGATCGCAGGTTCACAGCCAGCAGCAGCAACTAAGCAAGACACTCAGGAACTTAGTGAGACCCTATTTCAAATTAAAAAATAAAAATGACTGGGGGTGTAGCTCGGGGATTAAATGGCCTTGGGTTCAATCCCTAGTATGTCTCCCATCACACACATATACAAAGATTGCTTTGCTAAGTACACATCTAGATTGAAAATGGTTTTCTCGCCATTATCCAAGGCTGTTCTTCCAATGTAAACATCCTTTAAAAGGCAGTCGGGGACAGAAAGCTGCCTTTGTGCCTTTCCACAGATGGGCAGAAACATGGAAGACCCATGGAAGATTATCTCTCAAATTTTCAAAATAAAGGGTTTTTTTTTTTAAGTCTAAAGAGTTCTTTAAAAAAAAAATGTCTAAAGAAAACAAATAGAAGTCCTAAGAACGCTGTTTCTATTTCTGGGTTAAACATGAGAAACTGAATTACAGACGTTTAGGAGCTTGTCTGTGTTGTGCTTGGGTAACTATGTTACCCAAGACCCCCATGTCTCTGGTCTTTTTCTCCACCCAAATCAATGTACCAGAGGGAATCTCCCCGTAGCTTCCCAATCCTTCAAGATTTATTCCCTTCATAATCCAGCAAGTTGTCTTCTAGCAACATAATAATCCTAGTAATTAAACCAACAATCCAAAAAAAAAAAAAGATTGTCTCACCAGTATAGATATATCTGTGTGGATTTTAGGGTGCTGTGTATAAAGCTGACAACATCCCCAAACATCCAGATCAATGTGTCATGGTACCAAACTGATTGTCTAACCGAACCCCCCTGCTGTGTTTCATGTTAATCTGTTTTGGAGGCAGAAACTATGTTCCATTCAATGTGCCTTCCTAGACTTGAAATCCTTAAGTCATCACTTCTGGGGGACGGGACAGGAGGGAGGAGTCTGAAAACTTGCCAAAGAGGAAGGAAAAGGAAAAGCTTAAAATAATTAAGCGGAAAAAAAGGAACAGAGAATAAAATGTGCTAGAGTTGACCATCCTCAGTCTCGGAAGGCCAGGCAAAGGTCAAAGGACCGGAGCCACTGCCCTTGGAAGCAGGGGGTCACAGTCAGACCTGCTGGGGGTAAATACTCAGTTTCCCTCCATGGAAAATCATTGAGAAAGGAACCCAGGAACTGGAAAACAGACCTTGAATGTTTATGTAGCCCCTACCCCTGTCCTCAAGCAGGGAACACCTGGTAAGACTCTCGTTCAGAAAAATGCTACTCAAACATTGGTGTTGTGGGGGTGGGGCAGAGGTATACAGCTTTCTGGGAAACGGTCTCTAATTTAGCAAGTCGGGGGCAAGACCTGAGAATTTGCTTTTCTAAGAAAAGTTCCTAAGGGTATCAGTTAACTACAAAATGCCTGAGATAATCATTTCCAAAGGAGGAAAGGTATATTTTGGCTCACGGTTGTAGCTATGACAAAATGCCTGAGAAAAATCAATGCAAAAGGGGGAAAGGCTTACTTTGGCTCACAGTTTCAGAGGCTGTAGGCCATGGTTGGTTGGCTCTGTTGTTTGGGGGCCTGTTGAACACTCACCCAAGGTAATAGAAGAGAGCTGTTCAGCCCACGACAGCCGGGAGGCAAAGAGAGAACAGAAGGGCTGGGGTCCCAGTAGCTTCTTCAAGGACTTTCCCCAATGACCTAACTTCCTCCCACCAGGCCCCACCTTCATCCCTTCCCGATAACACCACGGGCTGCAGACCAGGGCTCGAACACATGAGCTTATGAAAGGCATCCCAGATCCAAACCATAGCACAAATAACGCAGCCACCGTGTCAGGAACCACACAGGGCACACCAGTCCTAGAGAGGGTGTAGATGAAGCCGTGAGTGGCCTCAGCTTCATAGTCCCAGAGCCCAGCCGTGGCAAGTGTGTGGCTTGTATTCAGTGAGTACTTATCTTCAGTTTGCCTCTCACCATCTCAATTTCCTCATCTGGAGAAGAGTCCACCACAGAAAGGAATCCTGAGGGGAAGGAGCTGAGTAGGTCTATATTTTCTGTGCAGGCTGTGTCTGGTTTCCCACTGTCCTTTGGGCCTATCTAGCGTTGAATAAAAGAACCAAGAAGCAAATGGCAAATGAGGAAGAAAACAGGAGGGTGATTGGAAGTGGCAGGTCAGTGGCACCAATCTCCTCCAAGGGGGAGAAGTTAGGACCCAGGGTTCAAGAGGAGGAGGGAAGCTGGATGTGGTGGTGCACACCTGTAATCCCAATACTTGGGAGGCTGATACAGGAGGATCCCAGGTTCAAAGCCAGCCTCAGCAACATAGTGAGACCCTCCGCAACTTAGCAAGACCCCGTCTCAAAATAAAAATAAAAAGAACTGGGAGTAGCTGGGCACAGTAGCACATGCCTGTGATCCCAGTACTTGTGAGGCTGAGAAAGGAGCATCACAGGTTCAAGGCCAGCCTCAGCCACTTAGTGAGACTTGTTTCAAAATTACAAAATAGGGCTGGGGGTACAGCTCAGAAGTAGAATGCCACTGGGTTCAAGCCCCAGTACCACACCAAAAAAAAAAAAAAAAAAAGTTTTAAAGAGCAGAGGTAGCCGGGCATGATGGTGCACGCTTGTAATCTCAGTACTTGGGAAGCTGAGACAGGAGGATCACAGGTTTGAGACCACCCTCAGCTACTTAGTAAGGCCCTCGCCTACTTAGTGAGACCCTCCACAACTTAATGCGACCCTGTTTCAAAAATAAAGAATGAGAAATAGGGCTGAGGGTATAGCTCCAAGATAGAATGCACCTGGGTTCAATCCCCAGTATGGCAAAAATAAATAAGTAAATAAATAAATAAATAAATATCAGGAAGGAAACCTGAGCCTGCCCATGCTGAGCTGAATGTGTCCCTGGGCCAGGCTGGCTCTCCGGGCCCATCCCTGGTGCTTGAAGGACTCACCCCATATTCGGCCCTTCCCTGGGAAGCAGCAGCTACCGTTCCTTCCTTACCAAGCGCCTGGGCTGGGATTCTCCCCCGTCTATAGATGCAAATATTTATTTATAGAGCTGGCTTCCTCCTTCCTCTCCACCACCAACAGCCAGACCCAGCTGCTCTGCTGGGCCAGCCCCTCCCAGCTGCTTCTCTCAGCCCTCAGCACCAGAGACCCTGGGCTTGCAAGGGCACCCCCAGGATGAGGACCCGGGTGGCTTGGACTCACCCCCATCACCAGCCAGGTGGGGAGGGGGGCGCCCATTGATTTGCTGCTCCTCCTTCCAGGACCACCCAATACTTTCTTAAAAGAGAAGTGCAGAAAGGCCCCAACTCTAGATTGGCTGCCGGGGACTCAGGAATGCTTCAGTTACCCAGTTACCGTAAATATTCTCATAGAAGATGCTGACACAAAGGAAGCCTAGACTGACTTCCAAGCCCTGTGGAGCCCAAGTGTCAGGCCATGTGAGCACATTTATTCCTCCCTCGACATCCCGTCCCAGCTCCCTTCCCAGTCTCCAAATCCACAGGCGGGGCACTTCCCTAGCAAACCCAATTTTTCAGGGAACCTGGCTGGGCTGGAAACTAAGGTTAAAATGAGTGATGCATTGGAGAGATAGATAGATAGATAGATAGATAGATAGATAGATAGATAGATAGATAGATAGAGGGCTCTGATGCTCTGATGATTCTCCTAGAGGCTCATCATTCAAATACACGCCACCGTTTTTTTCGTCTTTCCTGGGGCCTCTCATAGGCAAGTATATATGGTACTTGGAGTGAGGACTGTGCTATTCACATCTCCTACCTTTGAGGACTGAGGAAAGGACTGATCATAGCTGATCAATTCTCCAGGGCCTAGAGCCCTGCCCCCTCCCTAAGCCCTCCTCCCCTCCTCCTCCCACCTCACATTCTCCCACCGCCACCCCTCACCTGGAGGGGGCGGGGAAGGCCAGAAGGCTGCGAGGGCCCCAATGTGCGCTCCAGTTACATTCCAGGGGCAAACCAAAAGGAAAACGGACAATGCTGGGAGAGTCAGGGCACCAGTGTTTTGTATTCCCCCTTGGCTCTGCTACTCCCTATTCAGGCAGATAACCGCCAGCGGCCAAAACTCCTGTCCAGGAGGGTCAGAAACCAAAGGCCTTCCAGACCTGTCTGCCCTGCCTGGTTCTCAGCAGACAGCGCTACAGATCAGAGAGACTTAGTGGCCTGACCAGGGCTACACAGCAGAACCAGGCCTAGAATTCAGGTCTTCTGAGTCTCGGGCCAGGGCGCATTCCATAACCCACACCTGACTCATTAACACTCCTGTGAGGGCCTATGGGCTCAGCCTGGTGGGTGAAACTAGCCGGGAGGGTGGAGGCCAAGGAGCCACTAACAGCTCAGGTCTCCAGACAGCTGCAGCCAGGGCAGGTCCCCAGGACCCAGGATGCACAATCCAGGGCAATGGAGGGGCCTGAAATTTGATATTCTCTCTCTCTCTCTCTCTCTCTCTCTCTCTCTCTCTCTCTCTCTCTCCCTCTCTCTCTCCTCTCTCTTTTTCTCTCCCCCCTCCCCTCTCTTCCTTTCTTCCTCCATCTCAGCCTCCAAGTATTGAGATTACTGGTAATAGAACTCAGGGGCATACTACCTCTAAGCTACACTTCTGGTCCTTTAAAAAAAATTTTTTTTTAAATTTCAAACAGGGTCTTGCTGGCCTGTCCCTTCTAGGTGACCTGGGGGCCAGAGGGCGATGACTCCCTCCTGTTGACCTTTTGCTGTCACAATCAGGGTACCTGTATCAGTCCACACAAGAATGTGTGCGCCTGGATTCATAGACTTGAGAGCTATGGCGTGTGTGTGTGTGTGTGTGTGTGTGTGTGTGTGTGTGTGTGTGTTTCGCACATGCCCGTTTCCTCTTCCACCGCTCCTTGCCACAATCCTGTGAGGAGCCGGCACAAGGTTTCCATTAGTGAGGCACATTTTTGAGCTTTGGATGTTGAGCCAGGGTGAAAGAAAGCAGATTATTGTCGGTGATGGATGGGGCTTCCTGAGCACTTCCCAGGGTGGTCCTGCGGGCCGGAGGGAGGCATGCTGGACAGCACGCAGCTTCACAACACCCCCTTGTTTCGGCTGGACGTCTGTGCTGGGGTCTGTCTGCTGCGCCCTGGGCTCTGCACCTCCCCCAGCGCCTGGACCCCAGGTCACCTGAGCACAGGAATGCCTTTCTCCAGTCAGCTTTCAGAATGCAAAGCCGTGTGCATCTCCATGGTGATTCCTCTCCAGTATGGACCCGGCTGTCCAAAAGGAAGAGATGGTTTAGGGACCAGAGGTCACCAAATACCACTTGTTATCCCCACAATTTATTCACTTATATATTATTATTATTATTATTATTTATTATTATTATTATTATTATTATTATTATTATTTAGGTACTGGGGATTGAACACAGGGATATTCTCCCTACAAGCTATACCAACCCAGGCCTTTTTTATTTTGAAACAGGGTCTGGCTAAATGGCTGAGGGTCTAAGTTGCTGAGCCTGGTCTCAACCCTGCCATCCCCAGCTGGGGACCGCCAAGCCCGGCTTCTCCCCGCTTTTCCAATATGTGCGCATGCCTTTTCACGAAGCCAAGGCTTTCCCCCCACTTTGCCGGCACCATTTTCCAGCATCGCCCCCCTCGCGGCTGTGGAGAGGCTAAGAGGAGTCCAGATGTAGGCCCCACATCTGCACCACACAGCCTCTGAGCACACGGGGTGTGGGGGGATAAAAGATGAGCCAGGGTTCTATACAACTCACTTTCCCCCAGCTCTGTTATCCTTTTGTTTTGAAGAAAAAAGGATGTGAGCCTGCAGGAACCCTAGTGAGTGTTCATGGGGACAGGCGGCCACGGGGCTGGAAAGCAAACCCAACCCCTGACTTGGGGCCCCTGCTACACGTGTATTGGGGGACCCCGGAGCCACTGCCTAGGAAGGACCGGGCTGGGGAGTGGAGCTCTGGAGGAAATAATACCGAGTGATTCAGGGCAGTAGGTGCCAATAAAACAACACAGCAATGCCTCGGGACGGTAGCCCCCAAAGACAGGGATGAATGGGGGCCCATTATCCCAATTCACTGGGGAGAAAATAGAAGGGCCATAAAGAGATGGAGAAGTTCACCCAAGGTCAAATCACTGAGAACAAAAGCAAGTTAATCAAATCCTTAATCCAGTTGAAGGGTTTTCAAAGAGCTTTTCTGAGCAGGTGGGGCACCGGCTAGAGGCCCAGACCTCCCAGGACGGGCCTCAAGACCAATGCCCACATGGGCGGCGTTTTAACTGTTTTTACTTCAACATGGAAGCAAAGTATCCCGAACTTAGGGGAGGCACTACAGCCTCAAAAATTGGATGGAATAATAATAATAGCAATAATAATAATAATGATAATGATAATGACCCACCAAAGCAAGCAAGTTACTTCATCCTGGCCACGTCTTGGAAGTTTACATATTAAAGGCTCTGAGAAGTTCTGCAGGCAAAACCCAAAGTACATAAGCAAAAATACCTAGAACGGAAAAATTCCCATCCCAAAGTAACCCAATGTCATTCGACCTGGAAATTTTCTTTGTCTTCATCCGAAGCCACGCCTAACAATACCAGGATATTCTGGGGAAAACATCTTGGGAAATAAAGTCCAGAGTCATCCGACAATGTAGCAGTGGTGGGTAGCCAGCCTCCGGGTCCTGCCCATGGCAAGCGGAGTTCAGTTGCCGCAGATGAGTAAGAGATAACTGCTTTGGATATAGGACGCAAGGAGAAGCCTCTTTATTCTTTCTGTCTTGTCTCCTGAGCTGACCTGTAGAGCTAGTGTCTCCTCTCTCACCCCCTCTCTAGGATCTGCTAGCAAAGAAGAAGGGATCTTTTGTCTGGAATAGATCTAGGTACTACCCTGCAGGTTGACTCCAAGGAGCTTCCAGCTTTCAGATCCCCCAGCTGACATGCAAGCCTGAATGCACACCCTCCTCTCCTGGAAGGAACCTGGGTCACCCGGCCCTTCATGCCCATGCCCCTCGTGGCGAGGCACAGAACGCTGCCCCGTCCTCCAGAGCGTTAGCAGCAGCTGCTTCTTGCCCACCCTGTGCCTAGCACAAAGCAAGGCATATAAAATAGTGGGTGAGGGGTTGGGGACATAGCTCAGTGGTAGAGCACTTGCCCAGCATGTATAAGGCTTTGGGTTAAATTCCAAGCACTGTAAAAAAAGAAAAGAAAAGAAAAGAAAAGAAAAGAAAAGAAAAGAAAAGAAAAGAAAAGAAAAGAAAAGAAAAGAAAAGAAAAGGAAAGGGGAGAGGAGAGGAGAGGAGAGGAGAGGAGAGGAGAGGAGAGGAGAGGAGAGGAGAGGAGAGGAGAGGAGAGGAGAGGAGAGGAAGGGAGGAAGGGCAAGCAGGTGTATAAAAAGTGTGAGATGAGATGAAGGCAGGGCACTTTTAGATTATCCTAACACTTTTTTCTCTCTTGGCCCAGCCACATCCTGGCAGAAGCCATCTTTAGACTCTCCAAAAGAGCTGAGTTTTAAAGAAGTTAAGATCCTCCTTTAAGAGTCAAGAATGGCTAAACTGGTCAGGCATGGTGGTCCATGCCCGTGATCCCAGTACTCAGGAAACTAAGGCAGGAGGACCACAGGCTAAAGGTCCGCCTCAGCAACTTAGTGAGACCCTGTTTCAAAATTTAAAAATTAGAGCTTGACGTGGTGGGGCACGCTTGTGATCCCAATACTTGGTGAGGCAGGGCAGAGGACCTGGGAGCAGGAAGAATTAAAGAAGCCGTCTGCATCCCCCTTTCTGTGAGGCTGGGGAGCTGAGCAGGGAGGTGAGACTGCTGGGTGCCAGGGAATCCAGCCCTGACCAGCCCACAGATAACCACTCAAATTAAGGATCAAAATTGTGCAAGACTCATTGTTTCCCCCAAAACCCAATTCTGATCAATCATTAAAAAAAAAAAAAAAAGGCAGAAACCCGCAGGAAGATTTCAAAGCGCGTTCCCCAGGTGCTTCGTGGTCACTCTTTCGGGGACCCCTGCTTTTGCGGGATCTGCTTTGTCCTCTAAAGTCCTCTTATGTCCTCTTTGACTGAAACCTTCATGTTTCTATACCCTTCACTAGTCCTTGGACTTCATTTGTCGAAAGCCACAAAAACCCTGAAAAGAGAGACGCCTTCATTTCATCGGGAGGCTGAGACAGGAGGATCGCAGGCTCGAAGCCAGCCTCCGCCATTTAGTGAGACTCTCAACAATCTAGCAAGACCCTGTTTCCAGAGAAAAAATAATAATAAAAAAAATAGATCTGGGGGTATATCCCAGAGGTAGAAGGCCCCTGGGTTCCATCCCCAGTACCACAAAAAAATAAAGACGTACATAAGTAAAATGGCTGGGAGTGTAGCTTAGAGGCAAAATACCCCTGGGCTCAATCCCCAGTGACTCCCAAAAAAGTGTCTAAGCTAGACTGGGGGTACAGCTCAGAGAAAGAGCTTAATGCCTACCCAGAGTGCACCACTCCTCAGCCCTGCCCCAACCCTTCGAGCCCCTCTGGGTCCAACATGAGATCACTACCCTTACGCTTCACCTGCTTCCTCAGATGGACACAGGTGGGTCTGCTCTTTCCCCATTTCTCCTCTCCTCTGCTTCCCCCCGGGGCTCTCTCTTGCCATCTATTGAGCAGTCAACTTTGCCACAGCTGAGTGACTTGCTCCTGGGATCCTCTCTGGCTGGGCCCCGGGCCAGTCCCTCCCTCCGACAGCCACCTTCAGCATGATCTACAGACAAGGTCCATGTGTAGGGCCAGGGTCTCCAAGGGGCTCTCCTCACTTTTAGTCCCCCTAGTTAAAAGGCACACAGTCACCAGGCACGGTGGTGCACACCTGTAACTCTAGTACTTGGGAGGATGAGACAGGAAGATCTCAGGTTCCAAGCAAGCCTGAGCATTTTAGTGAGACCCTGTTTCCAAATAAAATATAAGCCAGAAGTGGTGGCGCACTCTAGTAATCCCAGCATTTGGGAGACTGAGACAGTTAAATCATAGTTCACAGACAGCCTCAGCTACTACTTAGTGAAGCCCTTTGCAATTCAGTGAGACCCTGTTTCAAAATAAAGAATAAAAAATAGGGCTGGCAGTGTAGCTCGGAAGTAGAATTCCTGTGGGTTCCACTCCCAGTGCCACAAAAAATAAAATAAGATATAAAATAGGGCTGGGGGTGTCACTCAGAGGTAGAACATCCCTGTGTGAAATCCCTAGTACCAAAGAAATAAAAGCACTCAAGAATATCTGTGTTTGCTGGGGCAGTACATCTGGCCAGTCTGGGCTCCTCTGACCACACACCCTCTGCTGCTGTGGCCACGGGGCCCTGCTGTCCAGAGACGATGCAATCATGCAGGGGGGTTAGCTCTGTTTTAGAGAGAGGATGATCTGCTCTGCATCCGTAGAAAGGTTTGATTTCAGCAAAAGACCCAGGCATGGCTTGGAAACTCAGGTGTGTGTTGGAGATAAAGGAGACAGGAGGTGGGTGGTGAGCATTCTGCATGCACACGCAGCCCTTCTGAGGGGCCCAGGGAATGAATGAGATTAAGGGCCTGCCCCCGGGTGGGCGTGATGGCTAGAGAGGAGCCCAGGGGAGGGGTCATGACCTACTAACTGCACGCGCAAAAGGGCCCCACCGCCTGGGTCCCCAGGTGACAGAGAGGAAATGGGAATGTCTCTGGATCCCGACATGTGGTTGTAATGATCACACACCCCTTGATTCAGAGGGACCCCAGAGGTCATCTGTTCCATCCTCCTGCTTCCGGGTGAGGCTATTTCTAAACTAGTCAAGATGTGCAGGCAACTCTTCCTCAAGGTCCCCAGAGAAGGAAAACTGAGCCTTTTCAGGAAATACCAGGCTCGGGGTACCCTGGGGTTGACTTTGACCAGATCACTCAGAAGGGTCACTGTTTACAAAGGGCTGTGTTGGTAGTTGCTTCAGAACCAGGCTGGATGTCTGGACCCCTGAGCCTTTGGTCAGTTGCACATTGTGATCACAAGTTTCCTAGACAAGAAAGTTCTTGTTGTTCAGCCTAAACCCTCTAGCAGCTGCTTAAGGTCTGTGCTCGCTGACATGAAATAGGCAATATGAGCCGGACGTAGTGGTCCATGCTTGTAATCCTAGTACTTGGGAGGCTGAGACAGGAGCATCGTGGTTCCCGCCCAGCCTCAGCTACTTAGTGAGACCCTCTGCAACTCAGCAAGACCCTATTTCAAAATAAAGAATAAATAATAGGCCTGGACTTGCTGGGCGTGGTGGTGCACGCTTGTAATCCCCGCGCTTGGGAGGTGAACACAGGAGGATAGTGCAGGTTCGAAGCCAGCCATGCTGGCTTAAAAGACCCTGTTTCCAAATTTAAAAAAGTATAAAAATAGGCCTGGGAGTGTAGCCCGGAGGTAGAAGGGTTTCCAGGAACCCCAGTACCACCAAATAAATAAATAAATAGGGCTGGGAGTGTAGCTTGGAGGTAGAATGCCCCTGGGTTCCATCCCTAGTACACCAAAAGAGAAAGAAAGAAAGAAAGAAAGAAAGAAAGAAAGAAAGAAAGAAAGAAAGAAAGAAAGAAAGAAAGAAAGAAGAGAGAGAGAGAGAGAGAGAGAGAGAGAGAGAGAAAGAAAGAAAGAAAGAAAGAAAGAAAGAAAGAAAGAAAGAAGCAAGCAAGCAACATGGATAGGCCTGTGCACGACACATGGTAAGATTGTGTTAGGGTGGGCGTTAGTGTCACCGCAGCTATGGAGAGGGAAATCAGTTATTCCTGTTTCCTTCTTGAGAGTACTTTGCCTATGATACTGCCCCAATGGCCGAGGGGGGATGTGGTAAATACGCGATGTGGGCCGTTTCCCCTGACCACCTCCCGCTCCACGTCCACTCTGCCTCCAAACCAGCCAGGTTTTGCCCCTCCGGCCCCGTGTGTTCCCATGAACACGTTAGCTGACCTTTAGAAGGGGCAGCGGAATGGCGCAGAGGGACGGCTGGGCTCTGAATAGAGCGGCCATATAATTTATTATCCAATCCAGGGTGCTTTCGAAAGTGAAAAGGGACGCTGTTAATTATGTGAGACAAGAGGCATAAACCAGGATTTTCCCAGGCAAAGAGAGAGACATAGGTCACCCTACCTCTGGGTATAAATCGGGTCTCTCCAGCTTCTCCTGGGTGCATCCTGAGCGATTTAGTTCCTAGTTTTGAGCTCAGCTTCCTTATCAGACAAATGCACAGAGGTAAGGCGTCCACCCCCTGGGCAGAGGGCCTCAGCCTTTGACGCACATGAGTTAAGCGGGGTGTTCTTCAAAAATGCAGGCTCCCGGCCTGGCCTGGCGGCTCACACCTGGGATAATCTGACCCCAGTACTTGGGAGGCTCAGGCAGTAGGCTCAAGGGTTGGAAGCTAGCCTCAGCAACTTAGTAAGACTGTTTCAAAATAAATAAATAAATAAATAAAATAAGGCTGGGGGTATAGGTCAGAGGTAGAATGCCCCTGGATTCAATCACCAGTACCATGGGGTTGGGGGTAAAAGCAGGTTCCCAACACAGCCTCAGACTGCAAACTGATACAATGGGCCAGGGGTGTCATTTAGAAATCTGCAGAAATCTGCAGTTTCGGGGGGATACTGAGGACTGAATTCAGGGGCATTCTACTTCTGAGCTATACCCCTAGCCCTATTATTTATTTTATTTTATTTTATTTTGAAACAGAGTTTTACTAAGTTGTGGAGGGCCTCACTAAGTTGCTGAGGCTGGCCTCAAACCTGCAAACCTCCTGTCTCAGACGCCCACATAATGGGATCCTAAGCTTGTGCCACCACTCTGGGCTAGGAATCTGCCTTTTGATGATCATCTCGGGTGGAATTCTGCTGGGTGACTCTTGGATCAGACTTTGAGAAGCAGACCCTTTGGGTGAGAGCAAAGCCGGTGAGAGTAATAATGTAAGCAGCCATGTAGGCGCGCCACAGAGGGCCATCCTTCAGGGCCTGTTGCCCTGCTAGACCTCCCTGTGCAGTCCCCTCCGTGAAGCAAAAGCCTCCTGTCTTACTTATCTCTGAAGGCACAATGACAGCCTGATACCTATCAGGCTGTAATAACAGGCCTGGGTGTTGCTTCAGAGACCCTTTCTAGACCCGCACCTATGGAGGTCAGAGGCAGAGAAGAGATGGGCTCTCAGAGGTCCAGGATCAGTTGGACTGGGGGGCAGAGTTGATCCTCAGACCCAGCGGTGACATTTTGTTGATATCAGAGTCCCCTGAGCTGCAGAGCATCCCCCACACCCCGCTTCCTGCTGCTCACCTGCCCCCGGACACCCCATCTTGGAGGACCAGGGCTGGGCCGAGCACAAGTCTACTGAGAAATCTAGCTGGTGGATCTGACCGTTGAAGACTTTCATCCTGAAATGACTTTGAGTGAAAACTGAAAGTGAAACTCAAAACCACCCACTTCCCTGCTGGGGCTGAGTTCAGCAAAGCCACTCCTGGCTTGGAGGCCTCCTCCGGCCTCACCCTGCCCAGCCCAACCCTGAACCCACCGCCCAGCACCAACGGTTCTGCTCACACCGCCCACCCAGAGCCAGCACCAGGCGGGCGGAAGAGACACGCCCTTCAAGAACAGCTATCTGTGCCCAGCTTCTTTTTTGTTTTGTTTTGTTTAGTTTTCTGCAGTGCAGGGATGGAACCTAGGGGCATGCTACCTCCGAGCTACACCCCCAACCCTATTTTTTATTCGTTTTGAAACAGGGTCTCACTGAGTTGCAAAGGGCCTTACTAAGTAATAGCTGAGGCTGTCCGCGAACCTCAATCCTCCTGTCTCAGACTCCCAAATGCTGGGATTACAGGCGTGCGCCACCACGCCCGGCTCCCAGCCTTCTTATGAACCTGCACGCCTTTGTTATTTCCTTCCTTTCTTCTTCTTCTTCTTCTTCTTCTTCTTCTTCTTCTTCTTCTTCTTCTTCTTCTTCTTCTCCTTCTCCTTCTCCTTCTCCTTCTCCTTCTTCTTCTTCTTCTTCTTCTTTTGGAACTGGGGATTGAACCTAGGGTCCTACCTCTGAGCCACAATGCCAGCCCTATTTTCTTTTTTTATTTTGAAAACGCTGTCTTGCTGAAGTTGCTGCGGCTGCGCCTCTAACCTGCGATCCTTCTCTCAAGTACTGGAAAGTACTGGAATTCAAAGAGTGCATCACCTCGCCTGGCTCTGAGCTCGATCTTCCACGTGGACTGCACTTACTAAAGAAGAACCAATTCTTCCATTTTGAAAATTTGTCCAAGACACATAATGACCAAAACTTCTGAGTGTTTATGTTGTTACAATGTGGAGTTGGTATCATTCAAGTCAAAACCACAAAAGCATACACACACACACACACACACACACACACGTATAAATATATATGTGTATTAATATAGATAAAATAACACATAAATGTGTATAAATATGCTTAATATAAAATATAATATATAAAATAATATAATAAAATAAATATAATATATATGTATTTGGGGGGAGGCTGGAAATGTAGTTCAGTGATAGACCACTTGCCTCGCATGCAAAAAAAAAAAGTAAAAATATATTTGTTTTAACTAAAAAAGCAACTACAGGTGCTTCTCGACTGATAATAGGGTGAGGTCCAGATGAACCTATTGTAAGCTGAAAATATAGTAGGTTGAAAATGCACTCGGTGCATCCAACCACACAGCCCAGCTCAGCCTCGTCCACCCCGATGTGCCTAGCTCACCTGCACTAACCTGCAGTGGCGTGAGCTCGTCTAACACAAAGCCTATTCTATAATAAAGTATTGAATGTTTCATAGAATTACATGAATTTAGTGATGTTCTAAAGGCAAAAAACAGGGATGGGGAGTGTGGCTCCATGGGAGACCATTTGCTTAGCTTGCAGGAGGACCTGACTTCCATGCCCAACATCATAAGGGAAAAAAAAAGTGAAGACAGAAAGATTGTCCTACATCACTAGCCCAGGTAAAGACCAAAGTTCAAGATAAGATTTCTACTGAGAGGCTGGGCATGGTGGCACACGCTTGTAATCCCCGCGCTTGGGAGGCAGAGACAGGAGGATTGCGCAGGTTCGAAGCCAGCCGCGCGCGCTGGCTTAGGAGACCCTGTTTCCAAATATAAAATGTAAAAATAGGTCTGGGAGTGTAGCCCGGAGGTAGAAGGGCTTCCAGGAACCCCAGTACCACCACAAAAAAAAAAAAAAAAAAAAGATTTCTACTGAGAGTCTATAGTTTCCCTATCAGAAGTTCAAAAACTTAAACTGAACCATGCTAAGTAGGAGGCCACCTGTACAGGCTAACAGCAAAAACTCAAACACATGGTTATACTGGTTTCTGGAACCTCATCCTCCAAATGCCACTTTTTTTATAACTCTCATATATATATATATATATATATATATATTTTTTTTTTTTTTTTTTTTTTTTTGGTGGTACTGGGGTTCCTGGAAACCCTTCTACCTCCAGGCTACACTCCCAAATCTATTTTTATATTTTTTATTTGGAACCAGGGTCTCTTAAGCCAGCGCGGCTGGCTTCAAACCTGCGCAATCCTCCTGTCTCTGCCTCCCAAGTGCGGGGATTACAAGCGTGTGCCACCACGCCCGGCTCATAATTCAGATTTTTTAAAAGCTAGACTGCAGCCAATCTGTCAGCAGGATTGTTACTGAATGCATGCTGTTCCCTGAGCTCCGAAGGGTCAGGGCAGGTTGACTTGCCCAGGATCCTTCGGATAAGAAGGGGCAGAGCCTCGGTGGTGCAGCCAGATGCTACAGATGACATGGTCTTAGTTCGGAAAGAAACAGCCAGGGTCCAACACACGAAGAAGTGGGGAATTGCCTGGCCTGTCCCCACGCGCTTCAGAGGCACAACACAAACCTTAGGAAAGACCCAAACCACCTGGTTTTCAGCCCAATATTTGGAATTAAAGATTGAAAACCAGAATGTAATTCAGGGACCACAGAATGTCATTCATTTTATAGTCATGGACACTGAGAGCTGGATCACCAGTGTGGAATAGGCCAGTGATCTTAAAACCATGGTGCAAAAAGACACCCCAAGAGACAGCCCAGGAGCCTGCTGTGCCTTCCAGGCTGAGGAACTTGATGAGCCTTGAAGCAGGTAAAGTTTGTTTGTTTGTTTGTTTCCGGTACTCAGGATGGGACCCAGATGCATTCTACCTCCGAGCTACACCCCCAGCCCTATGTTTTTTTATTCTTTATTTTGTCTCAGCCTCTCAAATGCTGGGATTACCAGTATGTGCCGCCACACCCAGCTCCAGGTGAAGATTTATGAAAACACCTGCAGTCCCAGTACGTGGGAGGCTGAGGTAAGAGTGTCGCTGGTTCATGGCCATGCTCAGCAACTTAGTAAGGACCTCAGCAACTTAGTGAGACCCTGTTTCAAAATAAAATAGGGCTGGGGATAGAATGCCCCTGGGTTCAATCAGAGAGAGAGAGAGAGAGAGAGAGAGTAAAATCCCTGCAGGAAACCTGGCCTCTGACTCTGGTTCTGGTTCTCAGGGCCCATCTCCAAGCTCCAGGAACTTCCTTCTATCTTTCTTCCCACTTCTCTCCCATCTCCTCTTCCATCTCCTCTTCTTCCTCCTCCTCTTCCTCTTCTTCCTCCTCCTCCTCCTCCTAGAACTAGGTATTGAACCCAGGGCCATTCGACCTCTGAGCTACACCCCAGCCCTATTCTATTTCTATTCCTTATTTGGAAACAGGATCTTGCTAAGTTGCTGGATTTCGCTAAGTTGCTGATGCTGGCCTTGAACCTGGGATCCTCCTGATTCAGCCTCCCATGTACTGGGGTTACAGGCACGCGCCACCACACCCAGCCCAGTGACTCATTTCTAAGTGCACATCTTGTACTCACACTCTCCATGAAAAGAGGTCCGCTGGGGTCACCGTGTCACCATCTCACAGGGATGACCCTCCCTATGGAAGGGAGTCTTTGTCGAGACACCTCAAAGGGGCCAGACCTCTGGCTTGGGCACCAGTCCCAGGGCTGTGATCGACGGCAGATCTCCTCTCACAGGAAGGACTGCAGGTCATGGAAGGGACTACAGGGGAGTCCCACGAGCATCACAGACCACGAGGGCTCACACCAGCCCTGAGAACTTGCCCTTCGTCTTACCTTTCATCAGCCCAGGAGTCTGGCACAGCTGCTGTCCACGGGAATTTCGCTGGCAGTCCCCAGGCTTTCAGAGAACCACTCAAGATGTCTTCACCAGGCAGAAAAAAAGCACCATTTCCACCAGCCTAGCCACAGTGCGATTTTATTTGCACAGACAGTGAGGAAGGTATAATGAACAACTTCACTTTCTAACTCCCCAGCTTTATTGTGAAGAGAGCTTGTGATGTTTCAAAATGAACGCATGTGGGTTCAAGTCCCTTTCCCCCTTCTTGCTAGCTGTGAGACGCTGGGCCATCTAAGCTCTCGGAACCTGTTTTCTCCTCTATAGAATGGGAGCAATGTAATTGGCCTCTGAGTTTTTCTGAGGTTTAAGTGACTTCAATTTAGCATCCTGGAGCCGGGCGTGGTGGCACACGTTTGTAATCCCCGCATTTGGGAGGCTGAGACCTGGAGGATCACACGGTTTGCAGACAGCCTCAGCTACTTAGTGAGGCCCTCTGCAACTCAGGGAGACCCGGTTTCAAAATAAAGAATAAAAAAATAGAGCAGGGGGTGTAGCTCGGAGGTCAAATGCCCCTGGGTTCCTTCCATCTCAGACCCGCAAAAAAATAAATAAAAATAAATTTAGCATCCTGCCTGGCAAGCGAGTACCGGCTCACATTTGTGGGTCCGGACCTCTCTGCGTCCGCGGGGATACCAGTGAGTCAACAGAGAACATTCAGCTGCTATCGGTGAAAGATAAAAGCTTCTGTTGCCCCCTCTCCTAGAACAGACCTGGGGGCAAGTCCAGCTTTGCACTGAGTGGGGTTGACCTTCACGCGCCTCTCTGGCCCCCTCGCCCTGCCTGTCTTTCTCTGTAAGTTGAGGAGTCGTGCTTAGATGACCCCTCATTTCCTTGCAGCCTAGTGTCTGAGGATGCGAATATCCCCTTGCATCCAAGACGCTTCCTTTCTTCATTTATTATTTATGTATTGGTACTGGAGATCGGAACCACGAGTGTTCTACCTCTGAGCTGCACCCTAGCCCTTTTTATTTTTTGTTTTGAAACAGGGTCTACGTTGCTGAGGGGTAAAACTGTTAAAAAAAAAAAAAAGATTGAAGTCGGGCATGGTGGCGCACACTTGTAATCCCCGCGCTTGGGAGGCTGAGACAGAAGGAGGTTTGAAGCCAGCCTCAGCTACTTAGTGAGCTTCTCAGAAACTTAGTGAGACCTTGTTTCCAAATAAAATATAAAAAAATAGGTCTGGGAGTATAGCCCAGAGGTAGAAAAGCCCCTGGGTTCCATCCCCAGGAACACACACACACACACACACACACACACACACACACACACACGATTGAAGATGTAGCTTGCTCAGAGAGCACCCCTGGGTTCAACCCCTAGTACTAAAAAAAAAAATTATCTACATACATACATATTCTTAATATTCTGTTATCTAAGCTTTTATCCTTAATGATAAAGTGTTGTCATTCCACACATTAAAACTGGATTTTGTTTTTTGAGTTTAACTGTTGTTGTTATTTGTACTGGGGATGGAACCCAGGGCATTCTAGCTTCGAGCTACATGCCCAGCCCTATTTTTTTTTAATTCTTTATTTTGAAACAAGGTCTCACTGAGTCACAAAGGGCCTCACTAAGTAGCTGAGTCTGGCACGCACCGTGATCCTCCTGTCTCAGCCTCCCAAATGCGCCACCACGCCGGGCTCCAGCCCTTTTATATTATCTTTGAAACAGGGTCTTGCTAAGTTGCTGAGGCTGGCCTCGAACCTGCAATCCTCTTGTCACAGCCTCCCAAGTACTGTGATTATGGGCCTGAGATACCACACCCAGCTTGAGGTTGGATTTTTTTTTTTCCTTGTGCTTTCACACACCCTGTCTCTGAATGACTGTCTTTGGTTTGATGACAGGGGACAGGATACGACCAACCGCAGGAAGAGGGCTCAGCCTTCTCCACCCTGAGAGGGAGGTGGTCGCATTAAACCATGGCTGTTAGCACTCCCAAGACACCATCCAGAAGGGCATGCCTTATGAGCAGCTACCCCGGGAGGCCCAGTCCCACAGGTGATGGCAGGGCGGTAGCAGTCAGCCCCCGGTACCCAGGCCGGTGCCCTGGGACGCAGCCCGCGGGGGGAAACCCCTGGTCTGGCTTCAGTTCCCCTTAACCAGAGAGTAGTAAGGGCTCCGTAGGGACTGAGTTCAAGGTCAGAAGCACCTTTTCTGAGCTTCTGAGCCTGCCTTCTCCTTCCCCCCTGAATTCACCCTCATGCGGGTAAAGTGACCGGAAAACCCATCTAGGGTGACCAGAAGCGTCTCCAGAGCTATGGTCATCCATAGTGAATCTGGGGTCCATTCCACCACCCAGGCCCCCATCTCCCACCACCACCACCCCCAGTTACGTTGCACAAATAAGAAGTTACATATGAAGAGAACTTCCACAGCATGAAATTCAAGCCAGATAAGCTCTATTTTAATTTTTTATTTTGAAACAAGGTCTCACGGAGTTGCTGACAGCCTCACAACAAGAAAGAAAATAATCTTTCTTGGAGGATCCTGGTTCACGGACAGCCTCAGCTACTTAGTGAGGCCTTCCGCAACTCAGTGAGACCCTGTTTCAAAATAAAGAATTAAAAAAAGAAAACAGGGCAGGGACTGTAGCTTGGAGGTCGAATGCCCCTGAGTTCCATCCCCAGACCCACCAAAAAAAAAAAAAAAAAATCTTTTCAAAATAGACCTGCACATCAGGGAACATCTTATACGACCGTCACAAGGCCAAGAGGTAGAAAGACAGGACATCCCTTTGGAACCCTTGGAAGAGTCTATGATCTAAGGAACAGACTAGATACTATTTCCCCAGGATGGTTGAGTTGATTTTTCACTTGAAGATCAGAGATGGCCTGACATTCAGAAATTCCTGGATTTTTAACATTTGATAGATCAGCCGAGCATCACCAAAATTTGAGAACCAACCGGAGGCTGACAGTTTTGTATTTTATTTTTTATTTTTTTTTGGTGGTACTGGGGGTGGAACCCAGAGGCTTTCTACCTCCGGGCTACACTCCCAGACCTATTTTTATATTTTATTTGGAAACAGGGTCTCACTAAGTTGCTGAGAGCCTCACTAAGTAGCCGAGGCTGGCTTCGAACCCGTGCGATCCTCCTGTCTCAGCCTCCCAAGCTCGGGGATCACAAGCGTGCGCCACCACGCCCGGCTCAGTTTTGTATTTTATAAAAGAAATGTGTGCACAGCCAGGCGTGGTGGCGCACGCCTGTGATCCCGGTACTTGGGAGGCTGAGACAGGAGGATTGCAGGTTTGTGGCCAGCCTCAGCAACTTTGCAAAGCTGTCAGAAACTAAGAGAGATCCCGTTTCCAAAACGAAAAATTTTAAAAAGAGGGCTGGGGGTGTAGCTTGGAGGTAGAATACCCAGTATCACACACACAAAAAAAGAAAAAAGTACGCATGTTTGGACAGACAGAAATACAATGTACTATCATTATTGTTTCACAAGAAGGGCATTTGATATAAAAAAGCAAAACATGATTTCAGAATAAAGATGATTCTTCGAGGAGTATTTTCTACCCACATGCATAGTCTTTAAACAAAATTACGAGTGCCTATTAATAGAATCATGGGTGTCTCCCCTTTACCCTCTCCTCTGTTACTAGTCTTACTTCTGCATTCATGTTTCTTTTATTTTTTTTCTCTTTCTAGATTTCACAGATGAGAGAAAATATGCAATACTTGTCTTTCTGTATTTTTGCTTAACATGATGATCTCCAGTTATATTCATTTTTCTGCAAGAGACATGGCCGCCCTCCTCCTCCTCCTCCTCCTCCTCCTCCTCCTCCTCCTCCTCCTCCTCCTCCTCCTCTTCTTCTCCTTCCCCTTCTCCTTCTCCTTCTCCTGTGGTGCTAGGGATTGACCCAAAGGGCATTCCAGCTCTGAGCTACATCTCCAGCTCTATTTTAATTTTTTATTTTGAAACAAGGTCTCACGGAGTTGCTGACAGCCTCACTAAGTGGCTGAGGCTGGCTTCGAACTCACGGTTCTCCAGTATTGAGATTACAGGCAAGTGGCGCCACGCCCAGGGGCTTTGTTATTCTTTATGGCTGAACGACACTTTATTTGTGCATCTAGGCCACATTTTATTTATTCATTAGTGTCTTAATACCTGGGCTGACTCATACCTTGGGCTATTGTGGATTGCATTGCTTTAATCATGGGTATGCATACATCACTATTGTATACTGCCTTTTAATTCTTTAAATACCAAAGAATGGGTATAGCTGGGTCATACGATAGTTCTATTTTTAGTTTTTTTTTTTTTCCTTTGTGGTACTGGGGATGGAACCCAGAGGCATTCTATCTCCAAGCCACACCACTAGCTCGATTTTTTATTCTGTATTTTTTGAAAGAGGGACTAAAAAATTTGCAAAGGGCCTCACTACTAAGTCTGTCCACAAACCGCGATCCTCCTGTCTCAGCCTCCCAGATGCTGGAATTACAAGCGTGCGCCATCATGCCCGGCTCTATTTTTAGTTTTTTTTTTTTGTTTGTTTGTTTGTTTGTTTGTTTTTGTGGTACTAGGGGTGGAACCCAGAGGCTTTCTACCTCCAGGCTTCACTCCCAGACCTATTTTATATTTTATTTGGAAACAGGGTCTCACTAAGTAGCCGAGGCTGGCTTCGAACCTGTGCGATCCTCCTGTCTCAGCCTCCCAAGCGCAGGGATTACAAGCGTGCGCCACCACGCCCGGCTCTATTTTTAGTTTTTAAAAGAAACTTCATACCGATTACCACAGCGGCTGTACTAATTTATATCTCCACCAACAGTGTGCGTGGCTCCTCACCAGTATTTACTGTTATTTTGTTCTTGATGGTTCCTACTCTGATTGGAGTGAGATGGGACCTCAGAGTAGCTCTGGTCGGCCAGTCCATGATGGCTGAAGGTGTTGAACTTTTTTCAGTTACTTATTGGATACTTGCACTTCTTTTAAGGAGTGTCTCTTCAGCCGGGCGTGGTGGCGCACGCTTGTAATCCCAGCATTCGGGAAGCTGAGACAGGAGGATCGCGGTTCACGGCCAGACTCAGCTACAGAGTAAAGCCCTTTGCAACTCAGTGAGACCCTGTTTCAAAATAGAGTCAGCCGGGCGTGGTGGCGCACGCTTGTCATCCCCGCGCTTGGGAGGCGGAGACAGGAGGATCGCGCAGGTTCGAAGCCAGCCTCGGCTACTTAGTGAGACCCTGTTTCCAAATAAAAATATAAAAATAGGTAGGTCTGGGAGTCTAGCCCGGAGTTAGAAGGGCTTCCAGGAACCCCAGTACCACCAAAAAAAAATAAATAAATAAATAAATAAATAAAAATAAAAATAAAATAAATAAAGAATAAAAATTTGGGGAGGGGTGGGGGGGAGCTCAGAGGTAGGATGCCCCTTGGCTCCATCTCTAGTACCAAAAAAAAAAAAAGAATGTCTGTTCACCGGGTATAATAGTGATAATGCAGGCTTGTAATCCCAGTACTTGGGAAGCCGAGTGAGGAAGATTGCAGGTTTGAGGCCAGTCTCCGCAAATTGTGAGGCCCTTGGCAACTTGGAGACCCTGTTTCCAAACAAAGAATAAAATAGGGCAGCTCAAAGGTAGAACGGCCCTGGGTGGGTTTGGTCCCCAGTACCACACACACACACACACACACACACACACACACAAAGTGTCTGTGTAATTCATGCACAGTCTTTATTTACCATCCCATAAACCAATAAATATGTTTCCAGAACCTTCAGGGGCTCATCATAAAGCCTCATTCGGGAGTTGCTGGACTTAGTGGTTTTAAGTGTCTGTGTGTGTGTGTGTGTGTGTGTGTGTGTGTGTGTGTGTGTAGATTGAACCCAAAGGCATTTTATCTCCAAGATACATCCCCAGGCCTATTTCATTTTTTAGTTTGGAACAGAGTCTGGCTAAGTTATTGAAGGTCTCACTAACTTGCTGAAGCTGACCTCAAACCTGCAATCCTCCTGTCTTAGCCTCCCAAGTACTAGGATTACAGGTGTGCTTTACCACAGCGGGCTAAGCGATGAGCACTCATTTTGTTGTTGTTGTGGTGGTGGTGGTGGTGGTGGTGGTGGTGGTGGTGGTACTGGGGATGGAATTCAGGGGCATTCTACCTCTGAGCTACACCCCCAGCCCGATCTTTTTCTTTATTTTGAAACAGGGTCTCATTAAGTTGCAAAGGGCCTAAGTAGCCCAGGCTGTCCGCAAACCGCAATCTTCCTGTCTCAGCCTCCCAAATGCTGGGATTACAAACTTGCGCCACCACGCCCAGCTAAGCGAGCACTCTTAAATGAAAGGTGTTTACTATTTTCTCAAATTATTCTTAGACTTTCCTTCCATCTATTCCTCCTTCCTTCCCCCATCTTTCCTCCTACAACACCAGTTTAATACCCAAGCACCCCCCTGCAGCTGATAGATGTGTTATTACTGACGATGTGGGTACAAACTGAAGGTTGGGTCGGACCATATGGAATTATCCTCTCGATGGAGTAGCCGAATTTCACAGAACTCTAAGTAACCTTCCGCAGGAAGGGAAAAGCCCCCAATTTGGCTTCTGCTCAGGAACAGCCCTTTGGGTTCTATTTAAAAAAACAACAACAACAACAACAACAACATCAGAAGCGTGCCTGCACCTGGGGTTCACTGCAGGGGTGCCCCCGGAAGCAGCTTGCGTTTCCTCTTACGCCCACCTGGCCGGAGCTGCGCACCTGCCCCTGCCCGCCCCTGCGGCCTTAGTGACAGGCTGCGATGGTGAGCGGGCTGGGGCATCCCTGCCCGCGCCCTCCAGACTTCCTCCAGAGGCACCAATGAACTGTGTTTGTTAGCGCCCTCTTTCCAAGCCACAGGGGTTTTACAGGCCTGCCCAGTCCTATCATCTTTTGCCCGTTATTTTTTAGTGGGCAGTTTTATAGAATACAGAGGTTTGTCGAGAATGTACAGGTCACCGGAGAGCCCCAAACCTGCACTCCGCCAACCCTGCTCATCTTTAAGCTCGCTGTGGAATAATTAATTGTATCTGCAGTACATTAAGCTGAAGTGAAAATGTAGAGATAGGTGGAAAAAATTTAAAAATCCCCACTTCAGAGTAAGCGAACAGAAGTGAGTCACAGAATAACACACTCACTATGTTACCCACAGGGAGGGCAGGGGAGGATACCTGCCAAACGGAGTCTCTGCTAGCAGGGTGTGGTGGTGCACGCTTGTAATCCCAGCTCGCGTGGGAGGCTGAGACAGGAGGGTCGCACAGGTTTGAAGCCAGCCTCAGCTATTTACCGAGGCTCTCAGCAACTAGGTGAGACCCTGTTTCCAAATAAAGTATAAAATAGGTCTGGGAGTCTAGCCCGGAGGTAGAAAAGCCCCTGGGTTCCACCCCCAGTACCACAAATTTAAAAAAAATATAGAGTCTCTGGTTCTCTCTAGAAGCAAATATTCTACATGTGGGTAAATTCGAGGGGAAGGCTGGTCCCTAAATGGGGGAGAGGCAGGAGGGTCCAGCAACATCACCCATGATGTTCTGCTCTGGCCCCCTGGGAGCACTTCCCTTGGCCAAAAATACCTCCATTTAAAGGCCTACCCCCTTACAGACCACGCTCTGGAACCTGGGACCCCAGAATTCTCTCTGAGCCCACTTCAGGCCTCTGTTTTTTTAGTGCTGGGAATTGAGCCGAGGGGCATTCTACTCCCAGCCCTTTTTAATTCTTGTTAGGAAACAAAGTCTCACTAGGTTTCTGAGAGTTTCACCACTTGGCTGAGGCTTTGCTGCAATCCTCCTGTCTGAGCCTCCCCAGTACGGGCCTGTGCCATCACGCTGGTCTACAAGGGCCTCTAGAGGGAGGGACGAGAAGGAACAAGGCAGCGAGGGGCCTCTGCTGGTCTTCTTGCTGGCCCATGGGTGCTAGAGGAGGGCCTAGGTACCAGGAGAGAGGGAAGGTCTGTCTGGTTCTCCAGGACTTTATCTGCAAGGTTTGAGCTGTACAGGGAGAACCAATTTTGCGTTGTTTGGGTACTGGAATGACCAATTGAAATAATATGAAGAAAACTTTAAATGTTCGTTCTCTATTCATTCAGAAATCAGAACTCACAGTCTTTAAAAGTAACTCTTTTCTTTTTGGGGAATTGTACCCAAGGGCATTCTACCTCTGAGCTATACTCCTAGCCCTTTTTATTTTTTAATTTTGAAACAGTGTCTATCTAAGTGTCCGAGTTGTTAAGGTTCTCACTAAGTTGCTGAGGGTATCCTCAAACCAGCAATCCTCCCATCTCAGCCTCCCCAGTACTGAGATTACAGGCGTGCGCCATCGTGTCCAGATAATCTTTGATTGTGGCTCTGTGGAATTCAATGGGGAAGAAAACGGGGAAAACAATGTCCTGAAGAAAACAGAAGTCTCATTACTCTATGTGACGGGTGTCAATTACTCCCTAAGTTTAAAGAAAGCCTATTTCGATGGCTGTATAGGGTGATAGGGTCAGAGCGGAATTCCCCAGAGGCAAAAGCCGTAGCAATCAGTAGAACACGCTCCCCAACTCCACCCCCTGGAGTTCCAGCTCACAGCCTCCCCCAGAGCGGGGTCCAGGTCCAGGAAAACCCTGCGTGGCCCTGGGCTGCACCACTCAGGGCAGCTGTTCAAAGCTGTCTGAGGGGACGCAGACCTGAGGGTTTTCCTGTGGTGGAGGCCTGAGCAAGGCCGGGACTATTCAGAGGTGTTCCCAGGCTCCCCACGTCTAATTCCAGGAAGATCGCCTGGATTATCAGAAAACTGTTATCTTAGCCTCAACTGCGTGCAACAGAACGAGGGAGGAAGGAAGGGCCACCGGGCACTTGGCGATGAGCCGGAAGAGCCAGAAGCAGGGGGCCTGGGCCACCTCAGTCAGTGCACGCGGGACTCTGGGCCAGCCGCTTGCCCTGAGCACTGCAGGCCCCCAACCACGTGGAGATGACATCGGGACGATAGTTCATCTCAAGGCAACTTCAAAAGGCTGTCATAAAAAGTAAATGTGAGAAACGAACAACTCAATTTTAAAAAGAAACCAAAGGAAGCCGGGCGTGGTGGCGCACGCTTGTAATCCCAGCATTCTGGAGGCTGAGACAGGAGGATCGCGGTTCACGGACATCCTCAGCTACTTAGTGAGGCCCTTTGCAACTCAGTGAGACCCGGTTTCAAAATAAAGAATAAAAACTAGGGCTGGGAGTGTAGCTCAGAGGTTGAATGCCCCTGGATTCCATCCTCAGTACCGCATAAAAAAATAAGAGACCAAAGACTGGGGTTGTATCCCAGAGGTAGCACACTTACCTTCCACCTGTAAAGCTGTAGGTTCAATCTCCATTACTGCAAAAAAATTAATTTTAATTTTAATTTTAATTTTTAAGAAAGATTGAGCTGAGCCGGGCGTGGCGGCACATGCTTGTAATCCCAGTCCATGGGAGGCCGAGGCCGGAGGATCACAAGTGGTACACAGTTATAATCCCAGTATTTAGGAGGCTGAGACAGAAGGATCAGTTTCTGGCCAGTCTCAGCAATTTAGCGAGACCCTGTATCAAAATAAAAAAATTAAAAGGCCTGGGTGGGGGGAGCTAGCTCAGAGGTAGAATGCCTCCAGGTTCAGCCTCCAGTACCCCAAACAGAAAGGAATGAGCCGCTGACCACGAGGAGGAGGAGCAGAGGAACAGTAATCGCGCACTTGTGAGTCAAAGCGGCTCCTCTGAAGAATCCGTTGCTGAGATTCCAGCTAGATGATATTCTGCAAAAGGCAGGACTTTGGAGACCAGAGAAGGATCTGTGGCCGCCAGGGTTGTGGGGAGGAGGGAGGAGGGAGGGGGAGGCAGAGCGCAGAGGACCTTTAGGGCCATGATGCTCTAATGGCGGGCACCTGTCTTCACATCTGTCCAGACCCGTACAGTGTACACCACTAAGAGTGGGTGCTAACACAGTGGTCACTCTGATGGCCTCAAACTTGCAATCCTCCTGCCTCAGCCTCCTGCGTCACTGGGATTATAGACATGTGCCACTGCGCTAGAACTCATCAGTTATTTTATCACTCAAATTATCTCAGCTTCAGTCATTGGAATAGGATGTATTCTTTTATACAAATCATAATAAATATTATTAAGGGAGCTAAGCAGAGCTGGGCACAGCGGCGCACACTTATAATCACAAGTACTCAGGAGGCTGAGGCAGGAGGATCACGAGACCCCCAGGCAACAGATAAGATCCCTTATCTCAGGGGGAAAAAAGAACACTAAACAAAATACACCAGAATTCCCATTATCAATAAAGCAAGTAGAGAGTCCAACTTTCAAGCACGGTTATGTAATTTTCGACTGTTCTTGGTCATTTAGGAGAAGTGATTCTTGAAAGTTGAGTGGGTGCTTCCTGGCCCGAGCAGGGCGGGAGTTCCAGGCAGCGTTTCAGCAGAGAAGTCAGCCGTGGCGATAGCCCAGGGCTGTGGAGCGGCACCCAGTTCAGGGTGACGGTAGCCAAGAGCATCCACACATAGATGGGCGAGATGTAAATCCAGAGAAGGGAACGGGCGTGGAGTTTCTGGCGGAGGGGACACCCAGCCCAGGGGGTTGGGGCCAGCCTCCAGGGGATGAGAAGCTACCGATGGATTTTAAGTAGAGGAATGATATATTTAGTTTTGTGGGTTTATTTATTTATTTATTTTTCTGGCTCCATAAGAGGGAGAAATCTGTGGGGAGGGGGCATGCCAGGCTCTGGGCAGGCAGTGAGCTGGGAGATTGTGTAAGATCTAGTGTGTGATTTACTAGACATGAGATGAGAGACCCCGTCTGAGGTGGGAGCAGAGAGGACGGAGAGAAGGAAGCAGCCCGGAGAGGCGCCGCAGAGGGGGAATGTAGGGTGCTCATGACACCATGTGGGGTGTAAGAGCCAGGAAAAGAGATTATTCTAATATCCAATTCTCTAGCTTGTGTAGGTAGATGGTGGCGTCCTTTATGGGAAAAAGAGTTAAGAGTGGGGAGATAGCTTTGGACATACCGTTTCTTCTCTCTTCTTATATTTTTGTTTTTTTAATTTTGAAAATGGAAATTAAACCCAGGGGCATTCTACCTCAAGCTACTCCTCCAGCCCTTTTGATTTTTTTATTTTTAATTTTGATACAAGGGCTTCACTAAGTTTCTGAGTGAACCTGGGATCCTCTAAGTTTCCACTTAGTTTCTGGATCCACTAAGTTTCTGGCCCAGAACCTGGGATCCTCCAGTCCCAGACTCCCGAGTGTTGGAATTACAGGCGTCTCAGATGCCACCCTCACTGCTGTGACCCAGTAAGTCTGGCCGCATACACCTTAAAGGAGGGAAGATTTATCTGCTCACAGTTCTTGGAGATTTCAGAGTTCAGTCCATGCCGGGCAGGGTGTGCGGAGCTCAGGCACGGCGGCAGGGAGCAGAGAGAGCGAGGCTCTGCTCTCACGTACCAGAGGCCAAAAGAAGCCAGGGAGAGAGAGCAGAGGGAGGAGAGATTACATAACCCCCAAGGCCACGCTTCCAGGAACCCCACCTGAGCGGTCAAGCCCACTCCCAACATCCCGACCTTATTTCTGTGAGGGCTAAAGGGACATTCTAAATCCAGACCATTAAAACAGGTGTGTGTCACCCCAGCAGGCTCTCCTTCCCTTTTGAACCTATCTTCCACACCCTTTTTCCTTCCTTCCTTTCTTTCTCTCTCTCTCTCTCTCTCTCTCTCTCTCTCTCTCTCTCTCTCTCTCTCTCTTTCTTTCTTTCTTTCTTTTTTTTTGCAGTACTGGGTATAGAACCCAGGGACGTTCTACCTCCAAGCTGCACTCCCAGCCCTATTTTTTTATTCTTTATTTTGAAACAGGGTCTCACTGAGTTGTAAAGGACCTCACTAAGTAGCTGAGGCTGTCCACAACCCGCGATTCTCCTGTCTCAGCCTCCCAAATGCTGGGATTACAAGGGTGCGCCATCATGCCTGGCTTCCACACCCTTTTTGATGAATAACTCTGGCCCATCTCCACACCCCGATCTCCTGTTGCCCCTGGTGGACACTTCCCTCAACACACCCCTATTTTGAGCCCCATGGTCCACTCTGTGGATTTTACCTCCAGAATATCTCTCATACCTGCCTTATCTCTCCTGTCCCCATGGCCATCTTCTGTTCCATCCCTTCACCTCCTCTGGACCAGTGAGATGTATGCAAAATGGGCTTTCCACTGCTACACCAGGCACTCAGCAACCAGAGATATCATTTTTAAACCTTGGTATTGCCGGGCGTGGTAGTGCACACTTGTAATCCCAGCATTTGGGAGGCTGAAACAGGAGGATCATGGTTGGCAGACAGCCTCAGCTATTTAGTGAGGACCTTTGCAACACAGTGAGACCCTGTTTCAAAATAAAGAATAAAAAATAGGGCTGGGAGTGTAGCTTGGAGCTAGGATGCCCTTGGGTTCCATCCCCAGTACCACAAATAAATAAATAAATAAGCCTTAGCATCTAAGCATATTGCATTCAGCTTAAGACATCCCACCGCTTCTAAACCCATGGCAGATCCCAAGCCCTGTCCACCTGGCCCCTGCCTGCCCTTCCCAATTTGTCTAGTCCTCTTCTCCTGTTCGTCCTGAGCTCCATCTCACACTCCCCCACCCCACCAGTTCTTTGACTGTTTTGAGTTCCCGCACCTCAGGGCTCTCTCTGTCTCCGGCTGTTCTCCTGGGCTAGAGACACATTCTCTTGATCTACCCGCTCCCCACCTAGTTAGTTCCATCTTTCCACATCAGTTCTTTGGAGAAATCTTTCTTGACTACCCAAGAGAGGCCAGGTATCTCTTAAGAATTCTGCATTTTCAGCAGGGCGTGGTGGCGCACGCTTGTAATCGCAGCATTCGGGAGGCTGAGACAGGAGGATCGCCGTTTGCGGACAGCCTCAGCTACTTAGTGAGGACCTTTGCAACTCAGTGAGACCCTGTTTCAAAATAAAGAATAAAAAATAGGGCTGGGGGTGTAGCTTGGAGCTAGAATGCCTCTGGGTTCCATCCCCAATAACACACACACACACACACACACACACACACACACACACACACACACACAGAGAGAATTCTACTTTTCTGCTCCTCCCCACTTCATAGCACAGATGTTAACTTAAACTAAATCTGGTTTTCTCCACTTAACCTTTAAATAAGTCAGGTGAAGCCGGGCGTGGTGGCACACGCTTGTAATCCCAACATTCGGGAGGCTGAGACCAGAGGATCACGGTTCACAGACAGCCTCAGCTACTTAGTGAGGCCCTTTGCAACTCAGTGAGACCCTGTTTCAAAATAAAGAATAAAAAATAGGGCAAAGGGTATAGCTTGGAGGTCAAATGCCCCTGGGTTCCATCCCCAGACCCTCAAAAAAAATAATAATAATAAGTCAGGCGTAGTAGCACACCTGTCACCCCAGTATTTGAGAGGCTGAGACAGGAGGATCACTGGTTTGAGACCAGCTTTTGTAGCTTAGTGAGAACTGTTTCAAAAAATAAATTTACAAAAGTTTAAAGTGCTGGGAGTATATTTGGAAATAGAATGCCCCTGGTTTCAATCTCCGGTACAAAAAAAATCAATAAAAATTAAACTTGAAATAAATCTGGTTTTCCCTAAGTTTCATCAGAGCAGGGCCATGTCTGTCTGTTTTGCCGGTCACCGACCCTGACACACCTTGGGGACTCGGTGGGTGTTTGTGGAGTGAATAATGCCGAGCAGAGGCTTCTATGAGGTAGGTAAATCACTCCTGTCCTGCAAAACTTTTATTTAGAAATCATTCCACGCTTTTAGAAGAAGTTGCAGAAATAAAAATGGTTCCAAGAGCACAGGTATATTCTTCACCCAGAGTCATTTGTTAACCAGTTACAAAAATTTAACATTGACACAATTCTTTCAACTAATTTTTCTGTATTCCAGTTTTGGCAACTGACCCCAAAGAGCCCTCTATGGTATTTTTTTTCTTCTTCTTTCAAAATAGGTTGAGTCTAGGGTCGGGTATTGTTTTTAGTTGTCTTGTCTCTTTAGTTTCCTGTTGCCTACAGCAGCACTTTTGAATAAAAATATTATTTGACACACAGTGCAAGCCCCACTTTTTGGTCCTAGAGATTAAACCCAGGGCCACTATACCTCTGAGCTACACTTCTAGCTCTATTTGATTTTTATTTAGAAACAAGGTCTCGCCAGATTGCTAAGAGTCTTGCTATATTGCTGAGGCCGTCCTTGAACCTGCCATCCTCCTGTCTCAGACTCCCAAGTACTAGAGTACTGGGGTTAAAGGTGTGTACCACCATACCTGGCTCTATTTTTTCCTTTAAAGTTTTCTAGTAGCTACATTAAAGAGTTAAAAAAAAAGTTAAAGTAATTTTAATCATATTTACCAATAACTCAAAAATTTTATTTCCATCTATAATCAATGTAAAATTCCTCCTTTTTAATTCTTCCAGGATACCACTGGAGCCATGTGGGACTGGGACCCCAAATCCACCAAACGCAGTGAGGTCAAAGGTCCCTGTGAGAGGTTACTTTTGCCTCAGTGGAAGCGCCATATTGGATGAAGGAGAGAGGTTCTGTGCCCTCTGTCTCCCAGGCACCGGGACTCCTCTCTTGAGCCAGTTTTCTTTTACAACCAGAAAGAATCAAAACTCTTAATGTCTATTTCTTTGGGGGTCCAGGGTAGGCGTTTTGGGCACCGTCCCATAGTAATGGTGGCTACTTTGCTGTGGAGTGCTTACACCTGTTAAACCGTGTCCCAAGGAATATTTCCCCGTCTTTCCCCATTTCTTCCACCTAGGGGGTTACTTTGGTAGACTCTTAAACAAAATTTGTATTAATACTTCAGAAATGTGTGGCCCTTGGGACTTTATAAGGATCACTTTCTTGGCATGCACATCTGAAGATAATTCTTTTCTATAGACTTTGAAAAATATCAGTCCTTAAAATATCATTTTGTCACTTTTTTGGGGAGGGGGCCAGGGTGAGATAGTGTTCTCTTGAGTATCTACTATTTCTTTCAGGAAAGCTCAGCTTTGTGTCAGTTTAATCTATTGTTGAGGTTGGCCTATTCATTTTCTACCAAACTAGTCATTTCTGTTTCTTTCTTTCTCTTTCTTTCTTTCTTTCTTTCTTTCTTTCCTTCTTTCTTTCTTTCTTTCTTTCTTCTTTTTCCTTCTTTCTCCTTTCTTTCTTTCTTTCTTTCTTTCTTTCTTTCTTTATTTATTTATTTCGAACTGGGGCTTGAACCCAGGGGCATTCTACCTCTGGGCTCCTATTATTTTATTATTGATTTTGAAACAGGATCTTACTAGTTGCAGGGAGACTCCCTAAGTAGCCGAGGCTGGCCGTGAACCTGTGATCCTCCTGTCTCAGCCTCCCAAGTACTGGGATTACAAGCGTGCGCCACCACAACTGGCCGAACCAGTCCTTTCTTTTGTTTTCCAATAACTATTTTCTGGCCACAGTTCTCTAGATTCTTAATGATACTTTCCATCAGGAGAGATATAAGGTCATTCATTCCTGGTGTGTTCAAAGCCATCACTGGGCAGTCACGTCCATCTTTACCATATTGAGTTGGGAAATCCTACCCAGAGATCGTCTTCTGCCAACCCAGTGTTCATCCCACGCTGGACTTGCTCTGTGCTTGTCCCGCCCAAGTGTGCTTTCATATCTCTTATCCATCCCGTGGTTTCCTGTAGAGAACAAATTCCACGAATTTCTCGGGTCTTCCCTGAGGCATAGGCATTTCCCGGGTCACGAGAAGGTTCATACGACGATTTCTGGAGTATTTTACACCGATCATTCTGGCCTTTCTAAGACTGTCCAAATTACTGTAACTTCTTTTAAAAAAAGATATTTAGCCTGGTGTGATGGTGCACACTTGTAATCCCAGCATTTAGGGGGCTGAGACAGGAGGATCCAGGTTCGAGGCCAGCCTCAGCTACTTAGTGAGGCCCTCCGCAACTAGGTGAGACCCTGTTTCCAAATAAAGAATAAAAAATTGGGCAGGGGGTGTAGCTTGGAGGTAGAATGCCCCTAGGTTCAATCTTCAGCCCCACACACAAAAAATTATTCAGACATTGAAACCATCATCATGAAGTCCAGGGACCATGCGAACATGAGCACAGCCCTGGAGGGCTTCCCCTGGGTCCGACCCCACCCTCCCTCCTTTCCCGTACATGATATTGAGATTGGTACTGGTAATTCTGTGGATGTACATTATGTCAACTGAAGTGTTCCCTCATCGAGCTTCCTCCCCATCCGCCGCTCGGGGTCGCGGGCACGCAGGGGCAGCAGCCCGGTCCTCACGGTGTGCTCCTGCTCTTTTCCGGGCAGATCTAAGAGGACACTTCTCAGATTTTCCTGGATCCCACGATGCTCACGCCAGTGTCCTTTGTGTGAGAGCGTGCTTTTCCTCTTCCACTGGGCTTTGCTGGGATTTAACAGTGTTTTGGTTAGAGACGTATGGAAAAGACACCCCTCATTGCTATTTACCAAACACTTTAAGAATACTTAGCCTTGCCGGGCGTGGTGGCGCACACTTGTAATCCCCGCGCTTGGGAGGCAGAGACAGGAGGATCGCGCAGGTTCGAAGCCAGCCGCGCGCTGGCTTAGGAGACCCTGTTTCCAAATAAAAATGTAAAAATAGGTCTGGGAGTGTAGCCCGGAGGTAGAAGGGCTTCCAGGAACCCCAGTACCACCAAAAAAAAAAAAGAATACTTAGCCTTGGGTTTTCGGTGACATGGATCTACGTCTACCGGAGATGTAGAAGATGTTTTGGTCATGACGATGAGGCTTCCCATTTCTCTCTCTTTTTTTAATCTTTATAAAATCTACTATTGTTTTGTGAGTGAAGCCACAATTTGGACCTCTGACGTGAAAAGCTATAGTCACAGGGGTTTTTTTTTTTTGTTTGTTTGTTTGTTTGTTTGCGGGTCTGGGGATGGAACCCAGAGGCATTTGACCTCCGAGCTACACCCCCTGCCCTATTTTTTTATTCTTTGATTTTGAAACAGGGTCTCACTGAGTTGCAGAGGGCCTCACTAGGTAGCTGAGGCTGCCCTCGAACCGTGATCCTCCTGTCTCAGCCTCCCAAATGCTGGGATTACAAGCGTGCGCCACCACGCCTGGCTATAGTCAGAGTTTATATTAGCATCAAATCCAGAGCACCGAGGGCATTTCTCCTGAACCCACAGGTGAGTTTCAGGAATTAAGTTAACTTCCCAGTTGTTCCCTCTCAGTCCTGAAGACTATTTATTTATTTTTTTATTTTTATTGATTGATTGATTGATTGTGAGGGTACTGAGGATTGAACCCAGAGGTATTCTACCTCTGAGCTACACACCCAACCCTTTTTAAATTTTTTGTTTGAAGCAGGATCTTGTTAGGCTACTGAGAGTCTCATAAAATTGATGAGACTGGCCTCAAACTTGCAATCCTCCTGCCTCAGACTCCCAAGTACTGGGATTTATAGGCATGCCCCACTACTCCCGGCTCTGAGGAAAATTTAAGGCAATACAAAAGAAGACTAGAATTTGGGGGAAAAGCATGTTACCCCGCCTAGAGATACCTGCCCCCAACACCCTAAAACCCAAAACACTGCTGTTCAGAGAAATACAGCAAGCCTCAGTTTCAATTTCTGGACTCCTGACTCAGAGACAAAGACCCCAGTAAAATCACCCTGCTCCCTAGCACTTCAAAAGCCCACCCCATACCGAAAGGATCCCTTTTCTCTTTAATCAGATTCTTGTCTCAGGTTTTGTTTTTGTTTTGAGGCACTGGGAATGGAACCCCGGGGGCATTCTACCTCCGAGCTACACCCCTAGTTCTATTTCTTTTTTATTATTATTCTTTGTTTTGAAACAGTCTCACTGAGTTGTGGAGGGCCTCAGTAAGTAGCTGAGGCTGTCCGCGAACCGGGATCCTCTGGTCTCAGCCTCCCAAGTACTGGGATTACAAGCGTGCCCTCCACACTCAGCTGAACAGCCCAAATTACCTGATTGTGGTACTGGGAGTTGAATTGAGGGGCATTCTACCTCTGAGCTACACCTCCAGCTTATTAATTTTATTTTTATTTAGAAACATGGTCTCTCTAGGTTGATGATAGTCTTACTACTTGCTTAAGCTGCCCTCACACTTGTGATCCTTTTATTCTTTTTTTTTTGGTGGTACTGGGGATGGAACCCTTCTACCTCCGGGCGACACTCCCAGACTTATTTTATATTTTCTTTGGAAACAGGGTCTCTTAAGCCAGCGAGGCTGGCTTCGAACCTGCGCGGGGATTACAAGGGTGCACCACCACGTCCCACTTTATTCTTTATTTTGAAATAGGGTCTCACTGAGTTGCGAAGGGTCTCACTAAGTAGCTGTTCACAAACTGTAATCCTCCTGTCTCAGCCTCCCAAAGGCTGGAATTATAAGCTCATGCCACCATGCCCAGTTATTTATTTATTTATTTATTTATTTATTTATTTATTTATTTATTTTGCAGGACTAAGGAGCAAACCCAGGGGCTTGCCAGTTTTAGACAAGATCTTTACCACTGCACTACATCTTTAGCTGTGTGTGTGTGTGTGTGTGTGTGTGTGTGTGTGTGTGTGTGTTTGATACTGGGGGATGTCACCCAGGGGCTTTCTACCTCCTGGCTGTACTCCCAGACCTATTTTTGAATCTTTATTTTGAAACAGGGTCTCACTAAGTTGCAGAGGACCTCACTAAGTAGCTGAGGCTGGCTGCGAACCACCATCCTCCTGTCTCAGCTTCCCAAATACCGAGCCAACTTTCCCAGCTCAGATACTACATTTTAAAAGTGCTGGAAACCACTGATCCTTAGGGAGATGCAGATTAAAGCCCCAGGGAGCTATCACCTCACACCTGTTAGGATGGCTGTTATCTAGAGGATGAAAGGTAGGTGTTGACCAGAATGCAGAGAAAAGGAAACCCTGGCACACCGTGGGTGGGACGGGATGAGCGCAGCCGCTACGGACATCTATCCGGAGGTTCTGCAAAAGACTGTGGTCCAGTAATCCCTTCTGAAAGACTCTGGTGTCTAAGAGATGTCCTCTCGTCCACCTTCAGAGCAGCGCTGCTCACCAAGCCACGTGCGGAATCAGCTGAAGTTTCCATCCGCTGATGAGGGGTAAAGAAGCTGTGGGAGTGATATTGCGGGGTACCAACTGGTGAGCCATGAAAAGATAAAATTTTTTTTTTTAAATTCCTGTTGTTTTCAGAAACATGGGAAGAATCAGAGAACACCGGTGCCGAGTGAAAAAGACTCAACAGAGACAAATATTGCGCGGTCTCACTTCTATGCAGAGCATTAAACAATTCAATTTATAAAAGCAGAGAATAAAATGGTCATTACCAGAAGCTGGCCAGGGAGAGGAATCAGAAGAAATTAAAGATATAAAGTCTTAGATAGGAATAATTTTTTAAAGATTTATTGCAAAGGATAGTGAATGTGGCTAATTGAATACTATACCTTTCACTATCTCTAAAAAAAATGAATCTCAAATGTTCTTGTCTCACGCACACGCGCGCGCACACACACACACACACACACACACACACACAAATGTGAAATATTCAAGGTGAAGGAAAATTAACAAATATGTAATCATTCCTCATTGTATTCATTTATTGTTGTGTACCTAATAAATATATAGAACTATGATTTGTCAGTAGATAATAAAAATGTCACTGTGGCAAAAGTTATATCATTTGCAACCATTTAAACTTATAAAAAAATTTTCACATGCTTAATAGGTCATTTTCAAATTATATTTCAAATGATCCCAGGGCCACGCAAAGGCCCTGCTTTAGCCCCCTGCAGCTCCCTAGGGCTGTCACATGTCCAACTCCTTGCTTCAAGGCCCATATTTGTCCCCAGGAAATCAATAAATCTCTCTCCCTCTCGCTCTCTCTCTCTCTCTCTCTCTCCCTCTCGCTCTCTCTCTCTCTCATCCTTTTCAAGAGAATTCTTTCCTCGGTCACTTCCTAGCTGTCTACTTGGTCACCATTGCCACTGGGTGGAGAACCATCTTTGCTGCTGCTCTTTTGCAGAGGACAGAACAGGGAGCCATTCTCTTCTCCCATGCTCCGCCTTCTAGGGCTCCTCCTCTCTCTGCTCATAGGCCTCTGGGCTCTGGTCCCCCGCAGCCCCAGCTCCCAGTCCCTGGGCACCCTGGCCTTATCCCTGGCCAGTCCTCCTCGCTCCAGCCTGGACACAGACAGTCCTGGAAGCCGAGCTGGGGCTGGAAGGTGGACCTGGATCTCCCACATCACTATTATGTAACTGCAGTCTGGGCCAAGCAAAGCGCTGTCCCTCCCTTTGTGCATACATTTTGGTCTCCTGCAGACTTTCAACCACAAAGAACCCGGGAGGGAGAGGATGTGAGCTCATGAGGGAGGCATCTGAGCCCAGGGGAGCCCCAGGGCTTGCACCCACGCCAGCCCCCCCAGCCTGCTCTCTATCCCCAGAGACCAATGGACCATGGAAGGCTTGGCTTGAAGGAAGGGACACTACATTTCTCAGAAAGGGGCAAATGGGAGAGGAGGTGAACTTGGCTAGATATTCGCTTTAGGTAAAACATTCTCCAAACTGGAATCCCATACACAGAGCCCCATAGTAAACTGACACAGGGGCATGCTGCGAACCCCACTCCCCACTCGCTCCTGTCCCCAAGGTGAATCAAAAGGCACGACTTAAGACTAATGCATTTTTTTTTCCTCCATTTTCTTCTCACAATGCTATCTCCAGGAAGGACAGAGCCATCTGAATCCCAAAAACGCCATAAAGGATGCAACCAAAAGACCCCGGACCTGCATCTTCAGAGCACCGAGTAGACTCGGGGACCCTTAGCACTGCAGTCACTGGGGTACTTGCCTCTTTTCTTCTGCCCCAAAAAAACAGAGCCTCTAAGTAGTGTCTGAACTTTCTACCTTGGAGCTAAATGCCTTTGGATCTTCAGGTTCTGATATTCCAGTGTTCTTGGTTTGACAGCAAGTACCGCCTTTAAAGGAACTGCCTCTGTCTCTCCTCAAATCATTCCTCAAACCACATGGGGTTGGCACCTGCAGGCAGGCATCAGCTCTCAAGGTTTGCAGGAAGACTGATGGGTAGCCCTTCCCTGTTTCTCCTCAGAGCCCGGCCAGGAGATGGGCTCCTTTCTGGGACACTGGTTGAATCCCCACGGCCCCTCCCCAACCACCAGCTGCCTCTTCACCCTTCAGGTCTCTCTATCAAAGAGGCACCTCCGGCACAGTATCTAAAAGTTGCTCTCAGTGTCTGCTATCTTACGGTTTAGTTTCCAAGAACTTTCATATTTGATTGATCTTCTTTATTTATTTGTTTACTTGTCCATTCTCCCTTTCCACCACCACCATAAACACACACCCAATCCATAAGAGTGTGAATTCCACAAGCAGAGATTTTGCCAGATTCGTCATTTGTACAGCCCCAGAATGGGAGTTGGCACCAAGAGGTCAATGAAGAAAAATATGCCAGGCACTGGTAATTTCTTTTCTTTTTTTTTTTTTTTCTTTGCAGGTCTGGGGATGGAACCCAGAGGCATTTGACCTCCGAGCTACACCCCCTGCCCAATTTTTTATTCTTTATTTTGAAACAGGGTCTCACTGAGGATCACTGTTCGCGGCCAGCCTCAGCTACTTGGTGAGGCCCTCAGCAACTTAGTGAGACCCTGTTTCAAAATAAGGAACAAATAATAGAGCTGGGGGTGTAGATCAAAGGTAGAATGCCCCTGGGTTTCATCCCCAGTACCACAAAAATAAATAGATAAAATGCTCATGATAACCAGGCACGGACCACTGTCCCTGTAATCCCAGTACTTCGGAAGTTGAGACAGGAGGATCATAGGTCCAAGGACAGCCTCAGAAACTTAGTGAGACCCTCAGAAATTTAGCAAGACCCTGTTTTAAAATAAAAAGGCCGAAGCCGGGCGTGGTGGCGCACACTTGTAATCCCTGCGCTTGGGAGGCAGAGACAGGAGGATCGCACAGGTTTGAAGCCAGCCTCGCTGGCTTAAGAGACCCTGTTTCCAAATAAAAAAAAAAATGTATATAAAGAATAGGTGTCTGGGAGTGTAGCCCGGAGGTAGAAGGGTTTCCAGGAACCCCAGTACCACCTAAATAAATAAATAAATAAATAATAAAATGAAAAAGCCTGTGGGAGGAGGGGTGTCATTAGGAGGAAGACCATCCCTAGGTTCAATCCCCAGTACCAAAAAAAAAAAAAAGCTCATGATAAAGGCCTGAGCTCAGGTGGTATGAGAAGGATAGAAACGGACGTATTTGAGAGAAATTCTGGATTGAGAATCACAGGACATTGTATTTGGTTGACTATAAAATGTGAGAGGGGAAAGAACATTCTAGAGTGATGTCCAGGTTTCTGGTGCAGACAACCGAGTGGGCTTTAATGGCATTTAACAAGCCCAAACACGCGCGCGTGCGCACACACATACACAGAGGCACACACGCACCACGTTGAGATTGAAGTTCCAGAGACGCATCCAAACGGAAATTTCTAGCAGGCAATTGGATTTTGATGAAAGAAATCAATGCTGAAAATATAGATGCTGGAGTCATCAGCAGATCCTACAAAGCTAGGGGGAGGGCGAACCCCCGAGGGAGAGTGTGTGGGCGGGGTGTGGATAGGAAGACGCCCAGGACAGGTAGGGAACCAAAGAGCCTCTTAGCAAATCATGGAAAGTCAGAAAAGAAGAAAGAAACCCAGAGGAGTATGGTCCCATGGAATCTCAGGGAAGATTGTGCGTCTAGGAGCAAGGGGGCTCTGTGTCAGATGTTTCTGAGACATCAAGGATACTACGGTCGGAAAAGTGTCCCCTGGGCTAGTGCGGTGGAGGTCCCTGGTGAGCACAGCTCCACTGCTGTGGCTGGGCAGGGACCGGCCTGGGGGAGCCCGAAGGGAAAAAGACGCAAATGTGCGTGTGTAGGCAGGGAAGAGAAAGACCAGAGAAGGGTGTGGAGTGGAGGGAGGAATTCATACATAGCAGAGAATGTTATGAGAAGGCCAGCGTTTTATGAGAAGTCTTTTGAAAGGGAGAAAGAGGTTGAAGAACTAAGAAAGAAGAAACACCTTCAGTGTCCCCAAGGTTGTTAAGAAGGCAGGAGAAGTCGGGCATGGTGGCGTACACCTGTAATCCCACTACATGGGAGGCTACCGTAAGAGGATCACAGGTTCAAGGCCAACCTCAGCAATTTAGTGAGATCCAAGGCAATTTAGCAAGATCTTGTTTCCGTTTTTTCAAAAAGGGCTGGGGCTGTAGCTCAGAGATTGAATGCCCTTGGGAAAAGAAGGAGGAGGAGGAGAAAGAGAAGGAGGAGGAGGAAGAGGAGGAAGAGGAGGAGGAGAAAGAGAAGGAGGAGGAGAAAAGGAGGAAGAGGAGGAAGAAGAGGAGGAGGAAGAGAAGGAGGAGAAAGAGAAGGAGGAGGAGAAGAGGAGGAGGAAGAGGAAGAGGAGAAGGAGGAAGAAGAGGAGGGGGAGGAGGAAAGAAGGAGGAGTGGGAGGAGAAGAGGAGGAGGATGGAGAATCCTGAGCATTGGGGGACGGAGCAGGTTAGACCAGAGACCCCTGGACAGAGCAGAAGGGTGGAATCAAGTTTTTGTGAGTTTGGTGTCCAGAGGATGCTCCATTTACGGTCTTCTATTTTCCCCTTTGAAGTCAGGGTTGCTGTCGTCAGTAGACCATGATGGTGGCAGTGGAGACATTCTGAGGGTTGAAGGTAGGTGGATAATGTTTGCGGACCTCTAGGGAGAAAGTGAATGACTCGCCCTAGTTCCCACAGCTGGTAAGTTTGGGATTTTCCTGTGTCTTCTTGTAGTTCTTTCGGTGTCAGCTTTGCATCGCCGTGACCACAATAGCTGATGAGAACAACTAGGAGGAGGGGAGTTTTACTTGGCTCACGGTTTCAGGGTTCAGTCCATGGTCGGCTGGCTCCAAGGCAGGATCATCATGGCCGTGGCAGGGTGAGACAGAGGGGAGATGCTCGGCCTGAAAGCAGAGCCAGAAAGGAAGGGAACACGGGCAGATGTGGTCCTCAGCTCAATGCCTGCAGTGACCCACCTCTTCTTTTGAACCCTGCCACCACGCCCGGCTAACCGTGAACCACTCATCATCAAACATTTTCCCGAGATACAATTTCAACCCACACAGTTACACCTTTAAGAAATGTTTTTACTAATGATTCTCTGAGTATTTTCCTTTTGTCTTCCTAACATTTTTTTCCTTAAAGAAACCAACTGATCTGGGCATGGTGATGCACCCTTGTAAGCCCAGTATTTAGGAGGCTGAGACAGAAGACTCTCAGGTTCGTGGCCAGTCTCAGCTACTTAGTGAAGCCCTCAGCAATTTAGTGAGACCCTGTTTTAAAAGTAAAGAAAAAAAATAGGGATGGTGGTGTAACTTAGAGGTAGAATGTTCCTGAATTTAATCCTCAATACTACAGAAGAAGGAGGAGGAGGGGAGGAAAAAGAAGAGGAGGAAGAGGAGGAGGAGGAGGAGCATTTAGGAGGCTGAGACCCAAGGGTCATGATTCATGAACAGCCTCAGCTATTTAGTGAGATCCTTCACAATTCAGTGAGACCCTGTTTCAAAAATAAAAAGACTAAAAACTAGGGCTGGGGGTGTAGCTCAGAGGTATAATGCCCCTGGGTTCCATCTCCAGTACTGAAAAAAAAAATAGAAAATATTTGTCAACTAATTTTATGAAATAAAAACATTCCTGATATTAAAACCTGATTAAAGGCATTACAAGAAAAAGATCAGAGCAATATCCCTCATGACCATAGACACACACACAAAAAATCCTCATGAATGTATTAGCAAATCAGGGTGGGGTGTAGCTTAGTGACAGATGATGGGTGTACAAGGCCCTGAGTTACCCCCAGTACCAAAAAAAAAAAAAAAAAAGCAAAGCAAATTTCACGAGAGATCGCTTTCACATCACTTTTTTACTATAGATTACTGTTATGATTGTTCTATATTAATTATTATCTATTGTTGCTCATCTATTACTTGCCTAATTTATAAATCGCACTTTATCATAGATGTGCATACACAGGAAAAAAATGTAATACATACAGCGCTGGGCCATAGTCGGGCTTCCACTGAGGTACCTGGAGTATAACCTTTATGGTTAAAGGAGGACTACCATAATAGTAATTCTACAAGGGTTAGACCTGGAGAGAAAGCCTAAGAGGTGACCAGGGATTATTGGAGCAGGTCAGAAGGTTCCAGGAGCAATGTCTTCAAGAAGGTGAAATTGATGGAAACCCTGATGTGTTTGAACACAGTGAAAAGCAGGGCTGCAAATCAGCTGTAACTCCATACAAACCTAAACAAACAAATAGGCAATTAATAACTACAGCACAAAACACAAAGGACGCATGAACGCAAACACGGTTATAATATACCACATGGTCAAACTGTGAATGTTTCATTAATAATAATTTAGGTTTGCATATGGAGCTAAGCAAAATTGTAATGGTATGAAGGGAGTGGTAAAACCTAAGATGTATCTCTGTGTTGTGAGCAAGTCGGAGTGGAGAAAAGACAGGTAATATCTCAGCTCCAGTGAGAGGAATTTAATAAATAACACAAAATAATACTGAAAGTAATTATTTAAAAATATGGAGGCAAATACCAAAATAAATGGCTCTAGGAACCAAAAGTGGTTGCTTCTAGAGACTAGAAACGGAATAACAAGTGAAGCATGGGACTTCTGTCTCTTATAATAAATCTTTTACAATTATTTACTTCTTAAACTGGGCATGGTGGCAAGTGCTTGTAATCCCAGCATTTGGGAGGCTGAGACAGGAGGATCGCCGTTCGAAGCCAGCCTCAGCTACTTAGTGAGGAGGCCCTTTGCAATTCAGTGAGACCCTGTTTCAAAATAAAGAGTAAGCCGGGCGTGGTGGCGCACGCTTGTAATCCCTGCGCTTGGGAGGCGGAGACAGGAGGATCGCGCAGATTCGAAGCCAGCCGCGCTGGCTTAAGAGACCCTGTTTCCAAATAAAAATATAAAAAATAGATCTGGGAGTATAGCTGGGAAGTAGAAGGGCTTCCAGGAACCCCAGTACCACCAAAATAAATAAATAAATAAATAAATAAATAAATAAATAAATAAATAAATAAATATAAAAATAAAGAATAAAAAATTGGGCCGTGGTGTAGCTCGGAGGTAGAATGCCCCTGGGTTCCATCCCCAGTACTACCAAAAAAGTAGTTACTTCTTTAAACCGTTGACACCTGTATCTTTGACTTATTGAAAGAAAAGCGTTAATTAAATTTATGGATCAAGTAAGCTTGATGGAGTTTATTTAAAAATAAATCTTCCTCACTTGTAAATATCAAAGTAAAGGGTTGCTTCTAGACTCGTAAAGATGATTCTATTGGAAATATGTAATATAATTCTTTTTAATAGGTTAAAATAAAATTCTACACAGGTAGTGAAAAATAAAATTCAGTGTCTTCTGTTCAATTCAGTGGAATTGAAAAGAAGAAACAGGAAGTAGATATATAAACACTGGAAATGTAAGCACCCATTGTCACTACGTGTAAACGGCATCATTGCATCCTGCGAGAGAAACCAAACTTTCCCTTGACATCTTTTTAAAAAATTAAACTAAGCCGGGCGTGGCGGCGCACGCTTGTAATCCCTGCACTTGGGAAGTGGAGATAGGAGGATCGCTCTGGTTCGGAGCCAGCCTTGCTGGCTTAAGAGACCCTGTTTCCAAATAAAAGAAATATAAAGTAGGTCTGGGAGTGTAGCCTGGAGGTAGAAGGGCTTCCAAGAACCCCAGTACCACAAAAAAAAAAAAAAATTTAAACTAACACACAATATTTGCACACATTTGTGGAAAAGTTTTCATTTTTATTTATTTTTATTTTTTATTTGTTTATTTTATTTATTTATTTTAGTGGTACTGGGGGTGGAACCCAGAGGCTTTCTACCTCCGGGCTATACTTCCAGACCTATTTTCTATTTTTATTTGGAGACAGGGTCTCACTAAGTTGCTGAGAGCCTCACTAAGTAGCTGAGGCTGGCTTTGAACCCGTGCAATCCTCCTGTCTAAGCCTCCCAAGCACAGGGATTACAAGCGTGCACCACCACGCCCCGTGAAAAGTTTTCATTTTTAGGCTGATACATGTATATGGTGTGAAAGATCAAATCAAGATAATTAGCATTTTCATCTCTCTGTACAGTGGCCATAGAGTAAATATGTGTGTGTGTGGGGGGGGGGTCTGGGGATGGAACCCGGGGATTCTACCTCCGAGCTACGCCCCAGCCCTATTTTTAATTCTTTATTTTGAAACAGGGTCTCACTGAGTTGCAGAGTCCTCACTAAGTAGCAGAAGCTGTCTGAGAACTGCGATCTTCCTGTCTCAGCCTCCCAAATGCTGGGATTACAAGTGTGCGCCACCACGCCTGGCTAAATATTTTAGACTCTGTGGGCTACCTATGGGCTCTGTCACGTGTCCTTTGTTTTTTTTAACCACTCACTCATTCATTCACTCATTTTTGTGGTGCTGAGGATCAAGCCCAGGGTCTTAATCATCATCTTCTTCTTCTTCTTCTTCTTCTTCTTCTTCTTCTTCTTCTTCTTCTTCTTCTTCTCCTTCTCCTTCTCCTTCTCCTTCTCCTTCTCCTTCTCCTTCTCCTCCTCCTCCTCCTCCTCCTCCTCTTCCTCCTCTTCTTCCTCCTCCTCCTCCTCCTCCTTCTCCTCCTCCTCCTCCTCCTTCTCCTCCTCCTCCTTCTGTAGTATTGAGGATTAAATTCAGGAACATTCTACTTCTAAGCTACACCCCTCCTCCTCCTTCTTATACTGGGGAATTGAATTGAACCCAGAGGCATTCCACCTCTGAGCTATGCCCACCACCAGTACTTATTTTTGTTTTAAAACAAGGTCTCACTAGGTTGATGAGAGTCTCACTATTTTACTGAGGCTGATCTTAAACCTGTGATCCTCCTGTCTCAGCCTCTCAAGTACTAGGATTACAGGCATGCACCACCACACCGTGTCCAGCTTAAATAGTCTTTTTAAAGTGCAAAAAGCATTCTTAGTTCTCGGCTGCACAAATGTGAGCCAAAGCTATATTTGGCCCACAACTATAGTTTGTAGCCTCCTGGCATACCCAGAAAAGAATCAAATAAAAATATTACAAACTCAAATAGAATTCAATAAACTCCACTTTTATGCATGAAAATCAAACAGCATTCACATCTACAAAAATAGCTGGTTAGAAGAGTAAAGCAAGAAAAGATCTTATTTAAAATAGCAACAAAAAACAAAATTCCAAGCTGGGCGTGGTGGTGCACGCCTGTAATCCCTGTACTTGGGAGGCTGAGACAGGAGGATCACAGGTTCAAAGGCAGTCTCCGCAAACTAGAGAGGCTCTCAACAACATTATGAGACCTTGTTTCCAAAAAAGAAATTTAAAAAATTGGGCTGGGGATGTAGCTTGGAGGTAGAATGCCTCTGGGTTCCATCCCTAATACCACAAAATAATAAATAAATAAATAGCCGGGCGTGGTGGCGCACGCTTGTAATCCCTGCACTTGGGAGGCGGAGACAGGAGGATCGCTCAGGTTCGAAGCCAGCCGCGCTGGCTTAAGAGACCCTGTTTCCAAATTTAAAAAAAAAAAAAAATTGAAATAGGTCTGGGACTGTAGCCTGGAGGTACAAGGGTTCAATCCCCAGTGTTAAGTTGGGTCCTGCACTCATGTGACTTTGTGTCACATGACCTCTGCAGGGCAAGGGAGGGGCTGAAACCCCCGCGAGAATTGGGCATTCCCGCGAGTAAAACCCCCATCTCGCGAGATGCATGCCTTTAAAAGGAGAGCCCGCGTCCTCAAGCTTCGGACAGGCGCGCGGGCCCCATGGTGCCTCGCCCTGATCCCCGGGAGAACCGTGCCATTAAAACTTGACATGCCATGTGTACCGGACCTCTCTCGTGTTTTTCACACTCCGCCGTACTCATTTTTATTTTACTCGCATTTAATTTTTTATTTTACTTATCATTTGGTGCCGAACCGGGAGAACTCTTGGGTCCCTCCCCATTTTTTTTCCTTTTTTTTTTTTTTTTTTTTTTTCTGTTTTCTCTTTTTATTTTTACTCTCTTTTTGAGCCCCGGACTCTCCGACCCGCCAGCAGCTCGACTGTGAGGTCCCACACCAGCGCTCCGCTTGTAGGCGTTGCTCCCACCACTGCCGCCGCTGCCGCCCCGTGCCTGCGTGGACTACCTCCTGCACGGGCCAGGACCTCTGCCTGCCGCTTGGACCTCCTAAAACCGCCGTTCCCGCCTGCCCACGCCGCCCGCCGCTGGAATGGGACCGCGCCGCCAGCGGACTGCGCCACACCGCGCGCCTATGTCTTCTCCGCGCCTGGCGTTGCTTAGACCCGCCTGCCGGGGCCGCCTGCCTCCTCCATCTAGGTGGCCGCCACTCTGCTAAACAGCCCGCCAAGTCCAGCCCGCGCTCCAGCTGGTTCCTCCACTCGGACTTGCGCCCTGGCGCCCTTCACCCTGTGCCTGCCCACCCCTGCTGCCTGGGCCTGGCCATTCCGGTAAGCAGCCACATGGAATTACTGGGGGGGGGGGGGGTCGCCAGCTTTGGCCCGCCATCTTGGACAAGTGGAATCACTGGGGGGCCACCATCTTGGCCCCACCATCTTTAACCCCTCCCACCTCATGGCCTCACTGGAGGCCTCGCCATCTTTAACCCCTCCCACCTCATGGCCTCACTGGAGGCCTCGCCATCTTTAACCCCTCCCACCTCATGGCCTCACTGGAGGCCTCGCCATCCTTAACCCCTCCCACCTCATGGCCTCACTGGAGGCCTCTCCATCCTTAACCCCTCCCACCTCATGGCCTCACTGGAGGCCTCGCCATCTTTAACCCCTCCCACCTCATGGCCTCACTGGAGGCCTCACAATCTTTAATCCCTCCCACTTTCCACTCCTAACCAATCCTAGGAGTCGGCGGCCATCTTTCCGGCCCGAGCCAGGCAGCTTGGCACTTGCTCTGCCTGCCAACTGCCTGCGCAGGCCAGGACCTCTGCCTGCCGCTTGGACCTCCTAAAGCACCGTTCCAGCTTGGTTCTCCGGTCACCGCCGGGACCTCTGGCCGGTTTGCCCCACCCGCCCCGAGCCAGGCTCACTGGCGGTGCTCCTCGGGGCCCAGCCTCAGCGTCTGGCGCGTGCCTGGAAGCCATTTTGTCTCCACGCCGCCTGCCCGGCAAGCCATGCCGCCTGCGCACCCCCACTGATCCCACCTGCGCCAGCTGCCAGTGCCGTCCACACCAGCCACCGGCATCCACGCGCCCCAGCTCCACCACGCTCCCAGCAGCTTCTCAGCGCTTTTGTCGCAGCCAGCGCTGGCTGGCAACACTTCACTCCGGTAAACTGCCTCCTTCCCTTGGTTAGCGGGTTCCGGACTTGGGTCTTCCGGTCCACTGGGACCCAAAAATCCAAGCGCTTGGTGACCCATTGTCCCCCGGTCCACTGGGACCACGCTGCGGATGACCAGGTCATCCTCCGGTTTTGAGAAGGAATTAAGACGTTCTTCCCTATCTCTTAACCTCTGTTTCCGAACGATTTAGCAGGGAAATCGGGGACGCCCATTTCCTGTTCTTCGTTTCCGCCCGCGAACCAATTATGGGGAGTCGAACCTTTATACTAGCAGATGCCCTGAGAGCCTGTCTGCCTTGATACGAGTTGGGAAATAGGTTGCGGTGGCCCAGGAACAGTTAGGAACTTTTCTAAGTGGTCTGGTATCCCTCCAAATGCTCTCCCCCATCAGCTTCCATTTATTTTCCCGCCATCTGCCATTTTGTGATAGCGCGTAGTCACTGCCTGGTGATGTCACAGTCACCATCTTGGCCTGCGCCAGACTGCAATTTTGCTGGACGGCCCGCGTGGGCGCGCCCTAGGTGCTATGGGAAACGCCGGGGCTGGGGCGACACCCTCTGCCCGTGGGGAGTCTGCGTTGCCATTCTTGCCGGACACCAGCCCCGGGACGCGCTCTTTGTGAGTATAGGTCCGTCACAGCTGACAGAACCTTAGCATAGCATCTAAGTTTTAATTCCAGAGAGAAACAGGCGGAGATGGAGCGTACACTCTTGACTTTGCCAAAAAGCAGATCCCTGGTAGCTGCCCTTTGGCTGGCGGTGGCGACTCAGCCCCCTGGAGCGCCACCTAGGTGTGGAGGACTGCAACAACAACTACCTCCAGGAGCCTGCCTGAAGTGGGGCAAAGCCACGCCTACCAATCAGACTGCTCGGCGTGTGGCCAGGAGGGCCACTGGAACAGTGCCCTTGGAAAAGGCCCTTGCCTGTTCAAGCCTCCTCAAGCGCACATCACTAAGCTGTCCAGGGTAACCTCCAATTCGCACTGCAGCTATGCACCCACCTGCACCCCCTTCTGGGGGACTGGACTCCCAACTCCTCCCGGCCTGGGGCCCCTGACGACGCCCCTTGACAGCAGGAAGAAGCTAGAGGGTCCAATCGTCATCCATTATCCCTACCATCAAAAGGCCGGAATGTTAAGTTGGGTCCTGCACTCATGTGACTTTGTGTCACATGACCTCTGCAGGGCAAGGGAGGGGCTGAAACCCCCGCGAGAATTGGGCATTCCCGCGAGTAAGCCCCCATCTCGCGAGATGCATGCCTTTAAAAGGAGAGCCCGCGTCCTCTAGCTTCGGACAGGCGCGCGGGCCCCACGGTGCCTCGTTCTGATCCCCGGGAGAGCCGTGCCATTAAAACTTTACATGCCACGTGTACCGGACCTCTCTCGTGTTTTTCACACTCCGCCGTACTCATTTTTATTTTACTCGCATTTAATTTTTTATTTTACTTATCACCCAGTACCACCATAAATAAATAAATAAATAAAATAAATAAATAAATAAATAAAATTCCTAGGAATAAAATTAATGAAAAATACGTGAGATTTACCATTTATCAAGGGCAAAGCACACGATGCTCTTGGTTCTCAGCATCATAAAGCCGTCAAAGAGAGGGGACCCGTAAATTTCATGGGATCCCAATAAAAATGCCAAGAGAGTATTTTGGGGGAACTAAACTAGCTGGTTCTAAATTTCATGTGGAAAAAAAATAACAAAAATAGCTAGAATATCTTTAGAAAAAAATTAGAGTAACAAGGAAGGTTAAAACTACCATGTATATATATATAAAAAAAAACCTATTGTAAGTCCTCAATAATCAAAACAGGGCAAATAGAAATATCCCTAAATGGAAAATTCATAAACAGGTTAAAATATATGAGAGAATGTTGTGTATTAAATCAATGATGTTGGCTGGAGCGCCACCTGAGGAAGCAATGAAGGTGATCCCCATTTTAGAGCGTCTCTAGGTTCTGTTGACAAGATTTAAATGAAGTCGTAAAATTATGAGTAGTATATGTGGGAAATATTTTATAACCTCATATAAAAGTATGACACAAACCCAAACACATTTAAATAAAAAAGAGTAATGAATTTTAACCCAGAAAAACTTGTTACAACTTCTATGAAGCATAACAACAACGATAAGAATTCCTCAGAAAAGTTAAAAGATAAACAATAAATCGGGAGACATTTTTGTCAATCATAGGATTGGCAACTGTTATATTCCTTAATATAAAAATAATACAATTAAACTGAGCCAGGCATGGTGGTGCATCCTTGTAATCCCAGCATTCGGGAGGCTGAGACAGAAAGATCTCAGTTCAAGGACAGCCTCAGCTACTTAGTGAGGCCCTCTGCAACTCAGTGAGACCCTGTTTCAAAATAAAGAGTAAAAAATAGGGCTGAGGGTGTAGCTCAGAGGTAGAATGACCCTGGGTTCCACCCCCAGTACCGAAAAAAAAAGAATTAAGCTGGGCGTGGTACTCCAGTACTTGCGAGGGCTGAGACAGGAGGATCACAGGTTCAAATACAACCTTAGCCTCAGCAATGTAACCTAGCAAGACCCTGCTTAAAAATAAAAATAAAGCCAGGTGTGGTGGTGCACATTTGTTATCCCAGCGCTTGGGAGGCTGAGACAGGAGGATCACACAGGTTTGAAGCCAGCCTCAGCCACTGAGTGAGGCTCTCAGTAATGTTTCCAAATAAAGTATAAAATAGGTCTGGGAGTGTAGCCCAGAGATAGGAAAATTTGAGAAAGCTCTGATTATTATATTTCAAAAACTGGTGAAAGGACTTGGTTTCTGCCTAAAAAAGCAGGCAACTATTCCAAAGTAAATTAACCTAGTTAAAGGTAATTAGCAAGTCCATAGGAGAGGGGAACTAGGACTTCCTCATCCTCATTCTAAAGACAGGTTTACATCATAATTGGATAATCTAGCTAGGATGGGAGGAGGGGTCGACCTTCGACCATGACCTTCATGAAAAGAGACACCTAGGTGGGAAAGTAAGGGGAGGTACCTTACAGGGACCTTTACTATGGCAGAATTACGTGAACAAGATGGAGGGTGTCGTGTATAAAAAGTCTGTTCTGTGTTTTGTATTTCGGTGAATTCATTCAACCTCCCCCCCCCAATGCCACTCCTGAATGGCACAGGGCTGTAACTGTCTTCTGTATTTCTATCTTTTTAATAAACTCCTTTAAATCTTCAGCAAGAGTCCGGGCTATTGTACACTTATCCTTAGCTCAAGACAAGAACCCGCACCTTTTTATCTTTTTTTTTTTTTTTTTTTACGGGTCTGGGGATGGAACCCAGGGGCATTCGACCTCCGAGCTACACCCCCTGCCCTATTTTTTATTATTTATTTTGAAACCGGTCTCACTGAGTTGCAGAGGGCCTCACTAAGTAGCTGAGGCTGTCTGCGAACCGTGATCCTCTGGTCTCAGCCTCCCAAATGCTGGGATTACAACCATGCACCACCACGGCCGGCTGCCTTTTTACCTTTTTATCTTTTTCTGTTTTTGTGGATTTTGTGGTTTGTGGTTTTATTGGGAAATTATGCCCAGGGGTCTAACAAAGATCCCTGGGGGACAGTCACCCCCAAACGGTAACATCTTCCCCCAAACAGTAACAATTATTATTTGTAGTACTGATGGTGGAATCCAGGGGCATTCTACCTCTGAGCTACACCCCCAGCCCTGTTTTTTATTCTTTATTTTGAAACAGGGTCTCACTGAGTTGCAAAGGTCCTCACTAAGTAGCTGAGGCTAGCCACAAACCTAGATTCTTCTGACTCAGCCTCCCAAGTACTGGGATTACGGCTTCTTTTCTTTCTCTCTTTTTTCTTTTTCTTTTTGTGCTGGGACTGACCCAGGCCTCCTGCATGCTGAGCCAGCGTCCCGTGAGCTCTAGCTCTAGCCCCACGGCTGCGCATTTGACCTCAGTGCTCACAGATCTCGTCCACTCAGATGGTGAGCAGGGCTCCGGAGCACAGGGCTGCCACCTGCATTCAAACATCTGCGTGCACTTCGGCTTTTCCCTTGTGGGCCATTTAGAAATTTTTAAATATGTTCAGAAATCCTATATTTTGCCTGGCGTGGTGGCGCAGGCTTATAATTCCAGCATTCAGGGGGCTGAGACAGGAGGATCGCGGTTCGCAGACAGCCTCAGCTTCTTAGTGAGGCCCTTTGCAACTCAGTGAGACCCTGTTTCAAAATAAAGAAGAAAAAATAGGGCTGGGGGTGTAGCTTGGAGGTAAAATGTCCCTGGGTTCCATCCCCAGTACCACACACAAAAAAGAAATCTTATGTTTTAAGACAAATGCATGTGCATGGTGCAAGAAGAGAGAAAGAGAGAGAGAGAGAGAGAGAGAGAGAGAGAGAGAGAGAGAGAGAGAGGAGAGAGAGCGAGGAGAGAGAGGAGAGAGAGAGGGAGAGGAGAGAGAGAGGGAGAGGAGAGAGCGAGGAGAGAGCAAGGAGAGAGGAGAGAGAGAGGAGAGAGAGAGGAGAGAGAGAGAAGAGGGAGAGAGAGAGAGAATATGACAGTGTTTGCTAGCTCTGGTCTCTGGGGGAGGCCGGCTCTCTTGGACCTCAGTACTCCCCCCTTACCTGGGACAGGGGCTGCCTTTAGAATCACCTTTAAGATCACCTTGAGGATCACCTTTAGCCTCACCTGGGGCCATCCTGGATCAAGAACTGTGCCTGGACCTCACCCGCAGAGAACCTTTAACTGAATTGAACTGACTTAGCCGAAGGAGGATGAACCTAGGCCACTAGGGTCACTCTTCTCTTACAGCACATGCCAGGACATCAGACGCTTTTATTAAGAACCTGCCAAAAGAAGGAGACCTGGGAAGAGCATCATTCAAAGAAAAGCAGGGGAGGAAGAGAAAGTAAATGGAGCAGGAAGTAGACACTGCACACCACGTCCACCATCCACGGAGGCCGAGACCAGCACCCCCCACTGTGCACCTGGGTATAGATTGACACACGCGCAATCACACACACACACACACACACACCACGCCCATGCAGGCCCAGCCCTAAGCCAGCTGAGGCCTGGGAGCACTTGTTCCTTGGGCGGTCCTCTATCTCTTTTCCAGCTTCTAGGAGGATCGGGACCCCTAATACCAAGGGGCCTTTCTGCTGAGTGACATTGTTCTGTGTGATGCTGTCCTGATGGGATCATGACATTATACATTAGGCAAAAATCCCCAGGACGGCAAAGCTCAAAGAGCAGCCCTCCAGCCAACTCTACTTTAGCAGATAATAATTTATCATTGACAGCAACAAATGTATCACACCCTGGCAGGATGTTAATGAGGGAGAAGCTGAGGGGGTGAGAACGAGCACCTGGGAACTCTGTACTCTTGGCTCCTTTTTTTTTTTTTTTTTTTTGTAAAAGTATAACTGCCCTAATCCGTGGTGGTGCACCCTTGTAATCCCAGCATTCGAGAAGCCGAGAAAGGAGGATCACGGTTCGAGGACAGCCTCAGCTACTTAGCGAGGCCCTTTGCAACCCAGTGAGACCCTGTTTCAAAAATAAAAGACTAGGGATGGGAGTGTAGCTCAGAGGTACAGTGCCCCTGAGTTCCATACCCTGTACCGCCAAAAAAAAAAAAAAAAAAAAAAAGACCTGTCCTGTCCTAGAAAATAAAATCTAATCATACTGCTTTCCTCCCTCCTCTTCCCATCTCTTCCTCAGGAGAGTAATTGAATGTAAGATCAGTGTGTGTGTGTGTGTGTGTGTGTGTGTGTGTGTGTGTGTGTGTGTTAGAGAACCCAGGGCCATTCTACCTCTGAGCTACACCCCTACCCCTTTTTTATTTGGAAACAGGATCCTGCTAAGTTACCGAGAGCCTCACTAAATTGCTGAGACTGGCTTCGAACCTGCCATCCTCCTACTTCAGCCTCCCAAGGACTGAGGTTACAGGCATGCATTTTTTTAAAATTTTGAAACAGGGTCTTACCCTTTGCTGAGGGCCTTGCTAAATTGCTGAGGCTGGCCTCAAACCTGTGATCCCCCTGTCTCAGCCTCCCAAATACTGCGATTTCAGGTATGTGCTATTGCGCCTGGCTGGAACACCAGATCTTTTGATTGTGAAATGAAAATATGAAAGCTTTTTAAAGAAATAAGTAAATGAATAAATAAAGTGCAGCCAGACCTGGTGGCACACACTTGTAATCCCAGCATTGGGGGTCGGGTGGGGGCTGAGACAGGAGGATGGCTGTTCGTGGACAGTCTCAGCTACTTAGTGAGGCCCTTTGCAACTCAGTGAGACCCTGTTTCAGAATAAAGAATAAAAATAGGACAGAGGGTGTAGCTCAGAGGTAGAAGGCTCCTGGGTTCCATCCTTAGTACCACACACAAAATTAAGTAAATAAATAGATAAATAAATAATAAAGTGCACTGGTCTCAGCAGCCCACACTGAGGATGACTTTGTCCATCAAAGCAGGAGCACAGGTCTCAGCGCCAGGGTGCGCACAGCTTCTTCACAGGCCCTTTGGCCTCTCACCTCCAAGGCCACCTAAGGGTTAAGGGCCTCGGGACTGTGTCCTGGGAACCCCAGCTCATTACCTTTTCCCACACATTTCCGGGCCCAGGACTTCTTCCACTGAGGTCAATCTGATTAGGGTCGAGGTGTTAATAACTTAAATGAAAGCCATTACACAGTACCAGATAAAATCTGCATGTAAACCTGGAATCCCCAGAGGCCAGAGGCTGGAATGCCAAGCATGCGGGGAGGGCCCTGGATGGGGTGGGGGAGGGGTCTTTCCCAGACCTTCCCGAGCCCCTGCTATCTATAGCATAATCCTTGGTTAGCATACTATTTATAGTTGCTAACACAATTTGTTGGGGTTTTGTTTGTTTGTTTGTTTGCCATACTGGGGATTGAACCCAGGGGCATTCTACCTCTGAGCTACACCCCCCAGCCCTATTTTTTCTTCTTTATTTTGAAATAGGGTCTCACTGAGTTGCGAAGGGCCTCACTAAGTAGCTGAGGCTGTCTGCGAACTGCGATCCTCTGCTCTCAGCCTCCCGAGTGCTGGGATTATTGGGATTACCTTTTTTTTTTAGTACTTCTGTGTCAGAGCTGGTGCGCTTGCTATATACATTCTCTCTCTCTCTCTCTCTCTCTCTCTCTCTCTCTCTCTCTCTCTCTCTCTCTTTTTGCAAAGCCACCCTTGTTTTCTCTGTTTTTCTTAGAAAGCCCTGAAGAATTGGGCAGCCGGAGGAAGGGGCTCAGGAGTGAGATTCAAACCTAGTTTGGAGCCACTTTAATCCTTCCCACTCAGACTCTTTGTCTTTCTTTCTTTCCTTCTCTTTCTTTCCCTCTTTCTTTCTTTCTTTCTTTCTTTCTTTCTTTCTTTCTTTCTTCTTCCTTCTTTTTTTCTTTTTCCTCCTGATCCATTAATGGGTACTCTATAAACATTAATAGAATTAATTAACATTTAATTAATAATTACTCAATTAGTAGTTAATTGATAATTTATAGTTAATTAATAGCAAATATTAGCCTATACGGAAGCAGATAGGCACAATAGTGCATGCCTGTAATCCTAGTACTTGAGAGGCTGAGACAGGAGGATCTCAGTGAGGCCCTGTAAACACCCCGGGGTTCATTTCCTAGTACTGCAAAACAAAACAAAACTATATGGAGGCGGTTTTTGTTGTTGTTGTTTTGTTTTTAAGTCATTTCTAGCCTACCCAATCCCCACTGACTGACTTCTAGGGACTGTGGATAAGGTTACGATCAAATCCCTACATACTGAGAATCTGCAGACAAATGGAAAAAGGTGTCAGAGCTTCTCTAGACGCTGCCTACAGGGATAACGTCATCGAGAGCCCCCGGGGCATCATATGCTGAAGCAGGAGACACTCCGGCCAGTCCTGGTGGGCTCCTTAATTGCTGGCCACGGTGTGGAAGAGGCTAGAGACTCGTGAATTCTGGCCTCTGCATCATGAACATCCCAGACGGACTTGAAAAGCACGGACGGATTCCAGTTCCTGAGAAGCCCGTCGTGTTCTGGAATCTAGAGGAGAAAAGGTCCCATCCGTGAGCCTCTAAAACCCTACTCTCACAGTTTTGCTATCCATTCATCTGTTGATGGTGAGAGTAGGGTTTTAGAGGCTCACGGATGGGACCTTTTCTCCTCTAGATTCCAGAACACGACGGGAAATACACACAATGGAATTCTATTCAGCCATAAAAAAGAACAAAATTACATCATTTGCAAGCAGATGGAAAGCCCTGGAGAACATTATGTTAAGTGAGATCAGCCAAGCACAGAAGGAGAAGATGCATATGTTTCCTCTAATATGCCCAAACTAGGAAACACAAAGGATACCAGTGGGACTCCAGATATTTATGTTCAATAAAAAAATTGTTAATAAATAAATAAATAAAAATAAAACCCTACTCTCTGTGAACATCACCTGTGGGAAGGAAGTTGCAGGATGTCTATCATCAGAACAGCGTTGGTGACCACAGTGCCAGCCGTATCAGTTGATCCTGAGGCGTAGAAGGAGGAGGCACTTCGCCCAGACCTCGCAGCACGCCAGAGGCAGGATGAGCCCAGGACACCAGGATCCCGCTCTTCATACTAAACCCCTCAGATCCTCAGGGAGGCAGAGTGCAGAGGACCCACAGTGAGCGCTGGAACTCCATCCCCACTTCTTTTCTTCTGTGGATGTTTAAAAAACAAAAAGTGTAGTCTGATGTGGTTGTGCACACTTCTAACTCCAGTGACTGCTGAGGCAGGAGGATCACAGGCTCAGGGGGAGACCCAGCAAGCAGTGAGTCTCAGCAACATAACAAGACCCTGGTTTAAAACACTGGTTTTAAAATAATAAATAATAGCCGGGCGTGGTGGCGCACGCTTGTAATCCCCGCGCTTGGGAGGCTGAGACAGGAGGATCGCACAGGTTTGAAGCCAGCCTCAGCTACTTAGTGAGGCTCTCAGCAACTTAGTGAGACCCTGTTTCCAAATAAAATATAAAATAGGTCTGGGAGTATAGCCTGGAGGTAGAAAGCCTCTGGGTTCCACCCCAAGTACCACCAAAAATAAATTAATTAATAAAATAATAAATAATAAAATTGGTCTGTGGGTGTAGATTGGAGGTAGAATGTCCATCCCAGGGTTCAATCCCCAGTATCATACACTCATGTAGGAAAATCTAGATGGGTGTGGTGGTGCACACCTTAATCCCACTGACTCAGGAGGCTAGGGTAGGAGGATCTCAGTTCGAGGCCAGCCTGAGCAATTTAGCAAGACCCTGTCTCAAAATAAAATAAAAAGGGCTGAGGGTGCAGCTCAGTAAAGCAACCCTGGGTTCTATTCCCAGTCATTTTAGTCAAAGTCTTTACCATGATATATATATATATATATATATATATATATATATATATATATACTGGGGATAGAACCCAGGGCTATTTATTCTTTCTCTGAGTTATAGGCTCAGCCCTATTGATTTACTTACTTAATTATTTATTTATTTGTTATTAATATTTTTGATGCTGAAAGTTGAACCCAGGGACACCCTGCCTTTAAGTTATACCCCTAGCCCTATTTTTTCTTCTTATTTTGAAACAGGTTTTTACTAATTTGCAGAGGGCCTCACTAAGTAGCTAAGGCTGGTGGCAAACCTGCAACCCTCCTGTCTCAGCCTCCCAAGTACTAGGATGACAAGCCTACGCCACCATGCCTGGCTTATTTATTTATTTATTTATTTATTTATTTATTTATTTGGTGGTACTGAGGTTCCTGGAAGCCCTTCTACCTCCGGGCTACACTCCCAGACCTATTTTATTTTTGGAAACAGGGTCTCCTAAGCCAGCACAGCTGGCTTTGAACCTGTGCGATCCTCCTGTCTCCGCCTTCCAAGCACAGGGATGACAAGCGTGCGCCACCATGCCCGGCCCGGCTTATTTATTTTGAAACAGGATCTCACTGTTGCTGAGGCTAGCTTTGAACCTCGAAGCCTGTGGTCCCTAACAAAGGCCCACCCTGGGAATGTTTGAGAAAGTTATAGGCAGCAAAGAGCTCTCTACTTCTTCCTTGTGTGTATGTGTGTGAGGGCAGGGTGGGGGGTGCTGTGGCTTGAACACAGGAGCATTCTACCTGTAAGCTACACCTCCAGCCCTTTTTTAGTTTTTGTTCTGAAACAGCGTCTCAGTAGTTGCTAAGAGACTCCCGACCTTGCTGAGGCTGGTCTCAAATCTGTGATGCTCCTGTCTCAGACTCCTAAGTACTGGTGAGGGTGAAGTGGGGGTGCTGTGTCTTGAACACAGGAGCATTCTACCTACAAGCTACACCTCCAGCCCTTTTTTAGTTTTTGTTCTGAAACAGGGTCTCATTAGGTTGCTAAGAGACTCCCAACCCTCCCGAGGCTGGCCTCGAGCCTGTGATCCTCCTGTCTCAGCCTCCTAAGTACTGGATGACAGGTGTGCTCCACCACTCCCAGCTGAGACCTGTGAAGTGAGGGCCATTGACGGGTCACAGAGAGGCTGGTGTCCAGCCTGAGCCAAGACTTCCACTCTGGATGGACTTGTCCTTCAAGAAACACAGCTGGCCGGCATGGGCTCAAGGGTCTTCCCCGAAGCTAGCCCTTTTCTCCATGGTTAGTATCTTTTCCTCAGTTGCTTCTTATACTTTTCTTACTGTTTCCCCCTCTTTCCTCATCTCACTTGAGAATCCTTCACACTAAGGTGTAAATGGCTAAGGAGGGAAGAAAGCTATACTACGGAATAAAGCCAGGTCCCAGGCCACCTGCAGCCATCGGGGAGAAGTGTTCTGGCCTGTTCCTTTCTCCTCCAACTCTTCACTGTACGGAAAAAAAAAAAAAAAAAAAAAAAAACAACCTTATGAACCATTCAGCCCAGCTGTTAAGCACAGAAACCCAAAATCTACAGGAAGAAAAGAGCCTTTTCACAAAGTTAGTAAATTATCACACAGCCTGGGGATGAACCTGGAACCTTCTAGATCTGTGTAATGTTAACATTGAGTCAGGGTTCTCAAAGGAGGCAAACACCAGCCAAGTTATTAAAGGCCTCTTTAATCAGACTGGCACCTTTGGGTGAGGTTTGCCAACCGTGGGAAAAGGGACCAATGACCGAGCGGCAGAGTCACGGTCGGCAGAGTCACACCGCAGAGAGGGAGTGAGGGTATTTATGGAGCCTGGTCTTGGGGTGGGGCTAGCGGCCGGTCCTCTCGCAATATCTGGAGTCTCAGGGCATCTGGAGTCTGCCCTGAGATGTCCAGAGTCTTGCAATGTCTGGTTCTGGCTCTGCTTCTGGCTTCTGGGTTTCCGCCTCCTGTTCCTGCTGCGGGGTCCCTCGGGGGAAGGGAGGGACCTGACCTATTAGTCTTCTTACACCCACCACTTTGTACAAACCTTCCATCAGCAATCGTATCTTCTGGGCATTTGGCTTACAGGACTCTTTTCTCTTGTCCCAATGACACAGGCTGTGATCGGGGAGAACAAGTAGAGGTTTAAGGAAATTTGAGGAAAATAATCACCTGTCTACAAAGTGCCCCTTCATTCATAGCTGCAGTCAGGGGGCCAGCCGGGCGCCTGCCACTTTGCCAAGGAGTTGGCTGCATGAAGCTAACATGACGTCGAGATTCTGCAGCAAACGCTGTTATTTACGGAGCCTGCTTTGCACCACACGCACAGTCGTCCTGTGGAACAGATACCGTTGTTCTCACTTTTCAGCAGAGAAGCAAGGACAGGCCCACGGAAGTGAACGAAAGGGCCCAAGTTCACATAGCGAGGGGACGGCAGAGCCAGGGTTCCTTTGGACCCTGAAGATTTTGATCGCTTCTTTCTTTCTTCAGGCTTGTAAGTCATGGCAGCCCATTGAAGAAGAATGAGCGCATGATTCCCAAGAAACCAGACCCAGTCTGTAATGTTCTGAGTTAAAAATGGATGTTTATACCACGCTCTGATTTGCTGAGGTTTTTTGTTTTTAGTCAGCCTACATACATAATACATACATAATACTGTGTGCGTGCATGCGTGCATGCGTGTGTGTGTGTGTGTGTGTGTGTTCCTGGGGATTGAACACAAGGGCATTCTGCTTCTTTTTTCCCCAGCCTTTATTTATTTATTATTTATTAGTACTGGCGATTGAACCCAAAGGCATTCATACCTCCAAGTTATACTCCCAGCCCGATTTTATTTCTTATTTGGAAATAAGGCTCACTAGGTTGCTGACAGCCTTGCTAAGCTCTGAGGCTGGCTTTGAACCTGGGATTTTCCTGTCTCAGTCTCAGCATTACAGGCGGTACACCACCACGCCCGGCTTCCCCACCCCAACCCCACCCCGGCCTTTTTAATTTTTTTTATCTTGAAACAAGGTCTCACTAAGTTGCTGAGGCTGGCCTTGAACTTGTGATCCTCCTGTCTTAGCCTCCCAAGTACTGCAATTACAGGCCTGTGCCACCACACCCAGCTTGATACTCATTTCTTAAATATTTACAGAGCGGATATGGAGTAGAAGATACCATTATGGGAGATATCAGACAAAGCAGTGACCCGAAGTTCTCTACTCCCCAGTCTGCAAAGAGCTTATAGTCCAGGGGGAGCAGGGGATGGAGAATCAGGGTATAGTATATTGGTCTATTTTTTTGTTTGTTTGCTCCTCCTAACACAAAACCATATATTGGATAAGTTATAAAAAAAAAAAAGGGGGAGAGAGAGAAAAGTTTAAGCTGGTTGTGGTGATGTACACTTGGGGGTCTGAAACAGGAGAATCACAGGTTCAAGGCTGGCCTCAGCAACTTAGCAAGGTCCTGTTTCAAAATACAAAATAAAAAGGACTGTCAGTGTGGCTCAGAGGTAGAATATCCCTGGGTTCAATCCCCAGTTTCAAAAGAAAAGACATTTGTATTAGCTCCCAGTTCTGGTCCAAAGTGGAGGGGCTGCATCTGGTGATGGCCGTGCAGTCAGGCTGGTAGAGTCCAAACATGGTGAAGGATTATACATCTCCTCCTCCTCCTCCTCCTCCTCCTCCTCCTCCTCCTCCTCCTCCTCCCCTTCCTCCCCCTCCTCCTCCTCCTCCCCCTCTCCCTCCCCCTCCCCTCCCCCTCCTCCTCCCCCTCCTCCCCCTCTTCCTCCCCCTCCTCCTCCTCCTCCTCCTCCTCCTCCTCCTCTTTCTCCTCTTCCTCCCTCTCCTCTTCCTCCCCCCTCCTCCTCCCCCCTCCTCCTCCCCCCCTCCTCCTCCTCCTCCCCCTCCTCCTCCTCCTCTTCCCCCTCCTCCTCTTCTTCCCCCTCTTCCTCCCCCTCCTCCTCCTCCTCCTCCTCTTTCTCCTCTTCCTCCCTCTCCTCTTCCTCCCCCCCTCCTCCTCCCCCCCTCTTCCTCCCCCCCCTCCTCCTCCCCCCTCCTCCTCCCCCCCCCCTCCTCCTCCCCCTCCTCCTCCTCCTCTTCCCCCTCCTCCTCTTCTTCCCCCTCCTCCTCCTCTTTTTCCTCCTCTTCCTCCTCCTCCTCTCCTCCTCCTTCTCTTCCTCCTCCTCCTCCCTCTCCTCCTCCTCCTCCCTCTCCTCCTCCTTTTCTTCCTCCTCCTCCTCTTTTTCCTCCTCCTCCTTCTCTACTTCCTTCTCCTCTTCCTCCTCTCTTTTTTCTTTTTCTTCTCTTCTTCTATCCTTCTTCTCTCCCCCTCCTCCTCCTCCTCCTCCTTTTTCTTGTACTGGGAATTGAACCCAGAGACATTCTAATTCTACCTCCAAACTCTAACCCCAGTCTTATTTTTATTATTATTATTATTATTATTATTATTATTATCATTATCATTATCATTATTTTGCAGGTCTGGGGATGTAACCCAGGTGCATTCGTCATCCAAGCTACACCCCCAGCCCTATTTTTTATTCTTCATTTTGAAACAGGGTCTCACTAAGTTGCAGAGGGCCGCATTAAGTAGTAGCTGAGGCTGTCCGCGAACCTCAATCCTCCGGTCTCAGCCTCCCAAATGCTTTATTTTTTATTTGGGAACACGATCTCACTAAACTGTTAAGGTCTTTGGTAAATCAGTGAGGCTGGCTTCAAACCTGAGATTCTCCTGCCACAGCCTCCCAAATACTGGGATTACAGGCATGCACCACCACCACGCCTGGCTCCTTCTCGCCCTTTTAACAATTCACAGTGGGGGTTAAACTCCAACATAAGGTTCACAGGGGGCAAACCACAGTTTCAGACAGTGCTGAGGAATAAATGAAGCAAGGTGTAGAATAAGGAATGCCGGAGCTGAGGATGCAATTTTAAATGGTGTGTTCCAGATCCACCCAGAAAAATGCAAGCTTCGACAGCAGGGCCTCTGGCTTTGCTCTGTGATCTGAGAGCCAGTCGCCCTCTCTGAGTCTGACTCTTTATGACAAAATACTGGCCCCTCTCCCAGGGCCAAATATTATATTGGTCTAAGTCCAAAATAGTACTGAGAATACTGTTTATTGACTTTAATTACATTTCTCTATACAAATTTTAATTATATTGATAATTGCCTCCTCATTACATATTTGTAATAAACATTGTATTCTCTCTAGGGCAGTTCATCTGGAGAGCTTCCAGTTGTGTGGTGCTGTGCCCAGGCACTCACCTCTCCCCCAAAACAAAACAAAACAAAACAAACAAAACAACCTCAGTGATCTGAAGGCCCTTCCCGAGGGCCTAACATTTGGAATAGGGAGGGCTTTCCTCTAGGTACAGTATATAGTATTGCCTTCACTCCTTGAGCCGCCTCCTATTCATTCATTCATTCATTCATTCATTGTGGTACTGGGGATTGAACCCAGAGGCATTCTACCAATGAGTTACACCCCGGGCCTTATTTAATTTTAATTTTATTTTATTTTGGGGGGAGTACTGAGGATTGAATCCAGGGGCATTCTACCTCTGAGCTATATCCCCAGCCCTACTTTTTTAAAATTATTATTCTTTATCTTGAAACAGGGTCTCACTAATTTGCGGAGATCCTCACGAAGTTGCTGAGGCTGGCCTCGAACCTGAACTCCTGCTGTCTCAGCCTCCCAAGCAATGAGATTACAAGTGTGTGCACCACCACACTGGGCTCTATTCTTGCTTTCCCACACTGATTTGAAATAAACAGTGACCATAAAGACAAAGAAATGGAATCTGAGCGACTTTCACTCTGCCATCTTCTTTGAGAGCATAGAGTTTGTATCTGTGTTTAAAATCCAAGACAGTGAGATGGTGTGTGAACTATAAAGTATGTTTCGCTCACTAACAGAACATTTGAGTTTCAGCAGAAAACACTTGACCAAGCTTGGATGATAGATTAAATAGTGTTTATCATTTTAAAATTATTTTAAAACTAAAGAATGACTCAATAAAATAATGAGTGTTACATGATTATTAAGAAAAACAAGTTTTGAGGTATAGAGGAAAGTGTAAAGAAATTAATGGCTCCAGGCATCAAATACACTAGGCACAAGCCAGTGTGGTGGTGTGCACTTGTAATCCCAGTACTTGGGAGGCTGAGATGGGAGGATCGCAGGTTCATGGTCAGCCTCAGCTACTTATTGAGGCCCTCCACAACTTAGTGAGACCCTGTTTCAAAATAAAGAATAAAAGCTGGGTGTGGTGGCGCACGCTTGTAATCCCAGTACTTGGGAAGCTGAGACAGGAAGGTTGCACAGGTTCAAAGCCAGCCTCAGCTACTTAGTGAGGCTCTCAGCAACTTAGTGTAACCCTGTTTCCAAATAAAGCATAAAATAGGGCTGGGAGTATAGCCTGGAGGTAGAAAAGCACCTGGATTCCACCCCCAGTACCACACATGAAAGAAAGAAAGAAAGAAAGAAAGAAAGAAAGAAAGAAAGAAAGAAAGAAAGAAAGAAAGAAAGAGAAAGAGAAGGAAAGAAAGAAAGAAAGAAAGAAAGAAAGAGAGAGAGAGAGGAAAAAGGAGGAGGAAGAGGAGGAGGAGGAGGAGGAAGAGGAGGAGAAGGAGGAGGAGGAAGAGGAGGAGAAGGAGGAAGAGGAGGAGGAGGAGGAGGAGGAGGAGGAGGAGGAGGAGGAGGAAAGAAGAAAGAACAAAAATAGGGCTAGGGGTGTAGCTTGGAGGTAGAATGTCTTTACTGAAGAAGAAGAAAAAAAGCGCTTGACACAACAAAGACTGTGTGTACCAGTTAGTGAAACATACTCATGGGAATGTAGCCCAATGGTACATTCCTGAGGCCCTGAGTTCAATCCCCAGCAGCACCCTCCCTCACACTCACACACAGAATTGCAATGATGGACTTTTTTGTTCTGTTTTGTATCAGGGATTGAACCTAAGGCCTCCCACATTCTAGGCAAGTTCTACCACTGAGCTATGCCCTGGGCTCCTTAATGGTAGACGGATTTCACTCTTAAGCTCTATTACAATATTATTGATACTTTTCTTCAGTGTGGTGAGTTGAACCCAGGGCCTCCTGCATGCTAGGCACGTGTGGTACCACTAAGCACCATCCCCGGCCCAGCTGTTATTGCTACTTTCATAGGATGGTTTCCGATACAGCTCTGTTATTCCTAACAGGCATAACAAGGGGGTGATAGAGATGACATAGGAGAATTGGGCTATATTCATTAATTCATTCATTCTAAAAGCATTTCTTCTACACCTTCAACACGAGCCAGTGTCGGCAGGGCAGAAGAAGGTCCTGAAGAAGGCACAAGGGGTAATAAGGAAGCCCAGAATTTACTGCTCACTCCACAACTGAGAAAACTAGCCCGGAATGAAGGTGAACTATTTGGTCTTCAAATGGCTCCAATTATGGTATCATTTCCAAAACATACCTATTAAAAGGAGGAGTTGACAGGGAGGAAACACACAGTTATAATATAGTAGCTGATAAACAGAAAAATCCGTTTATGCTATTATATATAGTTAGAAGATGAGTCCTGGCCTGCTGTACAGAGATATGTAATTGTAGAGAAACTCCCTCCTAAGGGCGAGAGACACATGCTTGGACATCATCCCGGCACTTACCGGGCCTCCTGACATCCCTGGAACAGGCTGTAAAAAGCATTTTCCTGATTTAGTTAATAAAAGCAATTCTTTCTCATTACTCCTCTTGTTATCGTGGGTAATCATAATGACAGGCTGTTTGAACATGTTACTTTAGCTCTGGGATGGGCCAGGAGGGGAGACTACTAGCCTTCTGCTGATTACTCATCTAATAGTGGGGACCGGGGAACCCAGGGGTGGGAGCGGAGAGTGGAAAGGAATCCTGTCTTGAGGGCAGGGAGGGGTGGCCGGCGCTGCAGGGGTGTCTGGGAGGTGAGCTGCAGGATCCTGTCTGTCTCTCAGAGGCATCTGTGTGATGTCCAACATCATAGAAGGAAAACAGTCTAACATGATTGCCATCCATGGCACTGCCTTGGCATTGTAGAGACTGGAGTCCTGCCCCTTCCTTCCTTCCTTCCTTCCTTCCTTCCTTCCTTCCTTCCTTCCTTCCTTCCTTCCTCTTTCCTTCCTTCCTCTCTTCCTTCTTTCTTTCCTCCTTCCTTCATCCTTTCTTCCTTCCTCTCTTCTTTTCTTTCTCTTTTTCTTTGATATGGAGATTGAAGCCAGGGATGTTCTACCTCTGAGCTACACCCTAACTCCTTTTTTATTTTTTATTTTTATTTCAAAACAAGGTCTCCCTATGTTTTTGAGGCTGGCCTGGAACCTGTGATCTTCCTGTCTCAGCTTCCTAAGTACTAGAATCACAGATGTGCACCACCACACCTGGCTAAATCCTGCCTCTTTCTGTGCCAAGCAGACCCCATGGTGGCCTCCTTCATTAAAACTTTGAAGATCTGGGTGTGGTGGTGCACACTTGCAATCCCCCTGCCTCAGCCTCCCAAGTACTGGAATTGCAAGCATGCACCACCACATCCGACTTGGACATTGTTATATAAAAGGCAAATCCTTGCTCTATACTCAGCCTTCCTTGATCAATATCTTCTTTTCAGATCTCAAGGAACCCTGATTCTTCTGCCTCCCCTGTGTGGTCCTGATGCTCTCAGGGCTTGAGATGTGAGTCACACGTTTGTAGTTTTCTATTTTATCAGCTAACTTTAAAAATCAATCACCCATGCAGGTAATCCAAGGTTTGTGGGCCCTGATGCTTGTGCAACCTGGGAGGTCCTCTATAGGTAGGAACAAAATAATTAGATACAGGTCTTTGGGAGAAACCCATCTAAGTGAGGGGTTCTAAGATCTAAGCTTTGTAGTTTCAGAGCAGAAACTACGAAGCTGTGATTCCATCCTGTGCTTGCATAAGACTTATCTCCAGTCTGGTTACCCTTCAGGGGGTCTACAGGGGCAGATACCAAGGTGTACACCTGTCAGGTTTAGATCACTCAAATCCCATAACAACGCAGAAAGGAGATACAATTTGCTTTTTTAAAAAATTATTGGTGGTACTAAAGATGAAACCCAGGTCATGCCACCTCCAAGCTACACCTCCAGCCCTTTTCTTTTATATTTTGGAAAAAGGCCTTGCTAAGTTGTTGAGGCTCTCGCTAGATTGCTGAGACTGGCCTCAAACCTGTGATCTTCCAATCTCAGCCTCTCATGAACTGGGATTACAGGTGTACTCCACCAGACCTGGCTCAACTGCCCTCATTTTATACTTCAGTGACTCTATTGTTTCCAATTCAAGTTTGAGTTTCTTGAACCCAGAGATCCTGTTTTCTGTTTCTTGATACAACCCCCATTGAGCCCAATGCAATCCTGAATTCATAAATGTTTTATGAATGGGTGGATATTGGAGCAAAACGAATGAATAATCTTGAATTCATAAATGCTTTATGAATGGGCGGATGTTGGAGCAAATGAATGAATAAAGAGTCCACGCTCAACAGCTACTTGTGGAATTTATAGCAGAAAGTTTAATGATTGTGATAATTACCATTTATTGAGTGTCCATTATGACCAAGTCACTCCTCATATATTATCTCTGAGCCCCACGGCAACCCCACAGAGTGGGTATTATTATCACTAATTGACAGCTGAGGAAACTGAGGCTCTGGGTGGTTAAACCATCCTCCCAGGGTAGTCGGTAAGTTGTCAGAGCCCAATCCGATTAGCTCTAAAGCCCAAGTTCTTTCCATCTCAGAAGCAAGAACCAGGATATTTCGTCTGGGGAAGCAGGGTCCTGCCTGGCTTGCACCTGCTCACATCGTAGGCCTCATTGGGAAATGAGGAGGTGGAGGGAGGACCCTGCCTGCTTAGGGCCCCTTAGGGCCCTGTCTCTGCCCACCTCCTGCATTCCCACAGAACCGTGAACCTGCTCTGCCTTCGTAACCTATTAGCCACGTGAATGCACACAGTGGGAAAAATCCTCCTCATGGGTCTGCAGGAGGACGTAGAGCTGGAAAACAGAGGCAGCATGCCAAGGGGACGGGGTGTTGAGGACCACACTTAGGAACCACCGCTCAGGCCCAGGAGGAGGCAAACAAGGTCATCTGCTGTTTTCGCCTTCAGCCCCAGCCTCCTCTACACACGGACCAAAAACGATGCCCTTTGTGGTCTCTTTGGACCAACAAGACTCTGTGATCATAAAGGAATGTGAGGACCCATGCCAGATTCCCACCGAGGGCTGGTAATGACAACGTCTCTCTTGGGCAATTTTTATATGATGAAAATGTGATAGTGCTTTTAAGAGGTTTCAAGAGCCCCGGGCAGAAGATGGGCTGATAACAGTGGAATGGGGCGCTCAAAGGCGCTCGCCTCCATTTTCTCCTTGAAGTTTCCCTAGTCCTTCAGGGTGGCAGGAGGCAGGCCACACCATTCTTATTTTCTGGTAAGAAGCCCAGGATCTTAGAGCTCAGAAATCCACTGTGTTCATCATTCTCTATTCGGCTTAGTAGATCGATCTTAATCCAAAGTGTCTAGAAGACAGAGTAGGTTGGAATCTTTCCGGTGCCTTGTGCTTTGATCTGGCACCACAGACAATTTGGTATTTTAGGAATGTTCTCCGGTGCTGGGGAAGAGGTGATGGTGGAGATGGTGAGGATGGCGACAAGAATGACCGTGACCATTAGCGGAGATCTGGATTCCTCAGAAACAACGGCTCGGAGGAAACCAGAGTAGCTACCTATTCCCAAGTTCTTGAGCACCGAGGCCCAAGGCCTTTCGGAATCTCTCCGACTTGGTGGCCAACCACTTCCAACATGAACTGGAGTGAAGATATTGGCAACGGCCTGCTCTTCAGGCATCGTCTGGGTCGGCAGTCTGCGGTTCTGGACTCCAGGTATTCCCCGAGCTAGCTAGGAAGTAACTGATTTTCACGGGGATGACCGGCATTGCCTGGGGACACTGGCAGGACACGCCCTGCTCTCGTACTCCTCCAAAAGAGGGCATGGAGTGACGTGTGCAGGTATTTATGTATCACTTTGAATCTCACTATGATGTGTACCTACAATGCACCAATAAAAACATAAAAAGGGGAAGAGTATAAATGGCTGAAAGCTTTTATTTATTTATTTATTTATTTTCGGTACTGGAGATGGAACCCAGGGGCATTCTACCTCTGAGCTATACCCCAGCCCTATTTTTTTATTCTTTTTTCCATCTTCTTCTTCTTCTTCTTCTTCTTCTTCTTATTATTATTATTATTATTATTATTATTAATTGGTGGTAATGAGGTTCCTGAAAACCCTTCAACCTCCAGGTTATACTCCCAGACCTATTTTATACTTTTTATTTGGAAACAGGGTCTCTTAAACCAGTGCGACTGGCTTCGAACCTGTGTGATCCTCCCGTCTCTGCCTCCCAATCGCAGGGATTATAAGCGTCCTCCACCATGCCCAACGTTATTCTTTATTTTGAAACAGGGTCTCATTGAGTTGCAAAGGGCTTAAGTAGCTGAGGCTGTCCACAAACCACTATCCTTTTGTCTCAGCCTCCCAAATGCTGGGATTACAAGCACGCGCCACCACGCCTGATGGCTGAAAGCTTTTAAGTCTCCAGAGTCCACTGAGTTTCTTAGCTGAAGTCACAAGTCCCTTGGAGGGGGACAGATGGGAGTCAGTCAAAGACCAAGCAAAATGGTAGTCCAAACGCCTGTCATTTTCTGTGCCATGGGGGACTCCTCAGTTAGGCGATCTGCTCTGGGGCTGCCCATGGGGCTGGGCAGATCTTTGTTGGGTCAGGGTCTTGGGACTCCCCCTGCCCAGTTCTGCTTTCTTCTCTATTCTCTCCCAAGTGCCCCACCAAAGTCTTTAGCACTCCTAACTCCATCTCAGTATGTGTTTGCTGGAGAACCCAAGGGACACACTTACCTTAACCTTCCAAGCCATGTCGACATGAAGAGCTTGGAAGGAACTCGAATCATGGAGATGATGCTCCCCACAGAAGAGGAAGGAAGGGCTCAGCTCACAGGCCACGAAGAAAGAAGATGGATGGAGGCTGGGATGGCAGCATCTGGCACTGGAGCAACAGGAGGGCTTCTCAGGACCAGGGTGTCTCCTCCACCGGCAAAGAGCTGTGCCTTGGTGTGTGACACGGAGCTGTAAGCTACCTTGCAGCGTGGCTGAGTTGTACCGCTCTCAGCCTTAGTGGTCCCAAAGGTAAAATGGGAAAAGCAGCAGGCACTGTTATGATTCCTTTTTCATTTGACCCAAAGACAATGCTAGAGGTAGAAACGGATTCGTGGGTGCCCAGGGCTGGGGGCGGGTATGGAACTCTAGGAGGATGATGGAGGAAAGGTTACAGCGTTTCTTTTGGATGAGGTTTTAAAAAAAAAATTCTAAAATTGAACAGGGTAACAATTGCCCAACACTGTTAATCTGCCAGAAACCTTCAAATTTTACAATTGAAATGGGCAAATTGGATGATATGTGAATTGTATTTAAATGGTCTCATTTTTAAGTCATCTGAATAAGGCGATGACTTTTTTTTTTTTTTTTTTTTTGGTGGTACTGGGGTTCCTGGAAGCCCTTCTACCTCCGGGCTACACTCCCAGACCTATTTTTACATTTTTATTTGGAAACAGGGTCTCCTAAGCCGGCGAGGCTGGCTTCGAACCTGCGCGATTCTTCATGTCTCTGCCTCCCAAGCGCGGGGATTACAAGCGTGGGCCACCATGCCCGGCAGTCTTTTTCATTTTTTGAAACAGAGTTTCACTGAGTTGCAAAGGGCCTCCTTAAGTAGCTAAGGTCATCCACGAACCGCAATCCTCCTGTCTCCGCATCCTGAATGCTGGGATTACAAGCCTGCGCCACCACGCCCGGCATTAGCCTCAGCATCTTTATCCTGCTTTGGGGCAAGGTTGCCCAAAGAAATAAAGCCCTAAAAACCTGTCCAGAAGAGGAGGAGGCAAGAGAAACCTAGAAAGCTGGGCTTGGTGGTGCACGCTTGTAATCCCAGCATTTGGGAGGCTGAGACAGGAGCTTCAGCTACTTAGTGAGGCCCTTTGCAAGTCAGAGAGACCCTGTTTCAAAATAAAGAATAAAAAATAGGGCTGGGGGTGTGGCTCGGAGGTAGATTGCCCCTGGGTTCAATCACCTGTAACATGAGAGAGAGAGACAGACAGACAGACAGACAGACAGACAGACCGACCTAGAGGGAGTAGGAGGGAGCAGGAAGCTTCCCAAGCTGGTTGTAGATTTGGTCTCAAGAACTTCAGTGGTCCCTTGGCCTGCTTCATCCCCTGACCCAGCACCCAGGCTAAAACTCCCCACTTTCAAAAGGATTGAGAAAATTTTCCTCCAAAACCCAAAACCAGAATGGTCATGCTGCAAGACAAAGTAGACACAGGGACACAGGCATGGGGGTTAGGGGACCCCAGAAAATTGCTGGTGAAAGAAAAAGGGGGAGGACAGCAGATACCAACACAGCACCGGCAAGGAGGACCGAGGCTTTCTGAGGATGTGGCAGTGAGACTGTCCCGGTGTGGGGGTGGGAGAGAGGGGGGGACAGATGACCCCACCCCTTCCTGGAAATCCAGAGTCACGATTAGTTCTTAAGGCCCACTGCATCTAGCTGGGCTCAGAGATCCATCCCCTCCTCCGTGCTGACCTCCTTGGGTCTCTGCAGGGTCCCTGTGAAATAACATCAGCCTGTTTGAAAGGGGACAAAACCAAGGTCCAGGGAGGTCAGGTTGCCTGAGCCCAGGGCACTAGCTGCGTGGACCTAAACATCGGTCTTAGTGCTGGCTCCTTCGTGGCTCCTTGGCACTGTGCTGTCCATCACCGAACTCATCACCCTTGCCCAGAGTTAGGTCCCCAACCCCTGAGCCTGGGGCCTGGAGAGGACTTTGCAGAGTGGCTTCATCAGGTGGTCAGAAGAAAACAAGTGCTTTTGTGTGTGTGTGTGTGTGTGTGTGTGTGTGTGTGTGTGTGTGTGTGTGGTGCTGGGGATTGAACCCATGGACGTTCTATCTCTGAGCTATACTCCCAACCCAATTTTATTTTGAAACAGGGTCTCACCAGGTCAATGAGAGTCTCACTACTTGCTGAGGCTGTCCTCCCACCTGTGATCCTCCTGTCTCAGCCTCCCAAGTACTGGGATTACAGGCACATGCCACCACGCCTAGCTCACCAAGTGCTGTTGGAAATGGGGACTGTGCTGTGGCATCGTTCGGGTCTAGCTGCCAGCCTGGAGCACATGGCTCCAGGGGCTGACCCTAAAGCACATTACACACACTGCTGAGACTTGAGAAGGAAGAGGCAAGAGATAGGACAAGTCAGGGTCATTGTGAAAGCCAAGGTTCCGTGCACCCAAGTCACAGATGCTCTGTCTCCTCGCTCTGGCCCAGTCTTGTGACATTGATCTGCTTTTAGGTTTTCTTTGCCCGAGGTGAGGAGCTGGTGGGTGGGGGAAGTCTGCCTCTTCCTTGCATCCTCTTAATAGGCGTTCAGTGACGCTCACCCAGCTCGGGAGCTGCCGATCTCTCTTCTGAACCTGAAGCCAGCAGCCCACGCCACACCCCATGGCTTGGCACCAGCCCCAGCTTCTGAGCCTTATCTGACAGACCCTTAATGAAAACAGGAGCAGGCTGCCCAGTGACCCAACAGCTAGCCCTGTCTCCTTTCTTGACATTTTTACTCTCTATTGTCTTACTTGTCCAACACACTCTGATAGAAAGCTTTTCTCCACTAACTAAAGGACCACATGCATCTTCGGCGTGTATGACTCCAACGTGGACAAGCTTAGGCTCTTAGCCCTGGAAGGGCTTTGAATGTCCGTAGGCTAGTTCCACTGTACATGGGTTGGCTACATCTAGAGCTCCCCGGTCTCTCTTCTCCCCTTTGCTTCTTCAGGTCTACATCTGTGTGGGCCTTTGACTCCTTTAATCATCTCCAAAGAGTCACCATCCCATGCTGGCAAGAAGCTGAGCACAGACACAGCCGGAAACTCGATGGCTCACGCTGGCTTACAGCTGCAGTCCCTCTAGGGACTCAGGTTGCATCCCCTAGTGGCCTCTCCCTGCTCCTGGTCCTCAAAGTGTGCCCTCCTCCACAGTCTACTGGCACCCACTGTGTTCAGCTCCTTCAGCAATCCCTCGTAAGGTTTTATTAAGTTCTCCGGAGCCCGTGGCTCATTTTCTCCAATAAAATCTGTTAAGGAAGAGGAATGTGACACGTTGTCATCAATTTCACGATGCCTGGTGCTGAGTCTAGCAAGTAGTAATAATAGTAACAGCTATGAGTTATGAGTGCCTACTCTGTTCTAGCCACAGTGAAAAGAACTTTAAACACATCAATTTAATTTAACGTGACAGGAATCCCAGGAGTTAGATGTTATTAACATTTGAAAGATGAGGAATTAAAGCTCAGATTCATCAAATGATTTGCTCCATCCAGATCATACAGCCTCTACAGGAGAGATTTGGTACTGTAACCCGGAATGAACTGAGGAAGAGCTGTGTTAGTCAGGATAGGCTAAACTATGCTGCAGTAACAAACGGCCTCTAGTGTCAGTGGCTTTATATAAAATAAAAGACTGTTAAAATCTATTTTATATAAAATAACGTTTCATGTAAATAGACTTTACCAAAGTCTATTTCTTACCCATCTCCAGGGTCATTTTTCTTCCAGTGACCGCTTGATAACCCTGCCCTTTCTCCCTGGTTCCTCTTCAGGTCCAGCACATGGCCTCCCTTATCTGTCTGAGAGAAAGGGGCTTCCATGGTTAGGACAGAAAATGAACTGAGCATATCATTTCTACCCACATTCCATTACGTGGCCACTCATTGGCCCCACTGAACTCCAAGGGGATGAGAAGTGTAGAATGCTCAGTGCCCTGCCAGGCGTGGTGGCTCACGCTTGTAATCCCTGCGCTTGGGAGGCAGAGACAGGAGGATCGCGCAGGTTCGAAGCTAGTCGTGCGCGCTGGCTTAGGAGACCCTGTTTCCAAATAAAAAATGTAAAAAAAGTAGGTCTGGGAGTGTAGCCCGGAGGTAGAAGGGCTTCCAGGAACCCCAGTACCACCACCACCAAAAAAAAAAAAAAAGAATGCTCAGTGCCCAGGAAAGAGGAAAGCCAGGTACAGGAAAAAAAAAAAAAAACAAGCAATCTGCTTCAGAAGTCTATGTGAATTCTAGCATCCTAAACTGCTTCTAAAACTTAAAAAGAACATCATATATATATATATATGATAATCATATATATATGATAATCATATATATATGATTTAGAACACCAGGGGAGCTCTCACTTGGATGCAAAAGATTAGAGAAGAGGTGGCCAAAAAAGGGGCTGCTACTCGGGAGAGAAGAAAAAAGACTGATGCTTTGAGTCAGCCTGCATCACCGTCCTAATTATCACCCAGGAAGAGCGGACCGCCCTTCCTTCCCCTCCTCTGATTCACTGTTGCTCTCCTGTGACTTCTTGCCATCAAGGTTTCCTGCTGGTCGCCCCCCTGTGTACATCAACTGGCTGGAGCAGGAGCGGGACAGCAGAGAGGGAAGTCAGGAGGCACCCTGTGGTGTGGAGCTTCCAGGTGCTTCCCACATCCTCCCACTCAGGACTCACAACAAATCTGTTTCACCCAGCTCTTGGTACTTTTAGCCTGTTGTGCATTGCAGGGAACTGAGTCTCAGGGTGAAGAGACAACTTCCACTAGGTCACATGCTAGGACCTCTTCTTTTATTGAGTAGTTCCTCCTCTCCCATCACTCAGCCATGCCTCTCCTTCACGGGTCAGAGTTTCAGAGATGCACAACTCTGTTTCTATTTTCTACCTGCTCCATTAGCTGAGGCACCCATCCTGTGGCACTACCGCAATATCGGAATTGCACCCTGTTGTTAGCCTCTCCCGGCTCTGCTCCTCCAAGCTGGCAATAGTGTTGTTCCTCTCTACAACCTTACAGTTCAGATGGATTTGCTTTTTCCCTAACCCAGGGAATCCCAGTCTAATACTTGTCACACCCAGAGTCTCTCCAAACACAGGGGCCGGCAGCCAATGAGCTGGATCCCACCCTGCAGCACCCCTCTTGCCTAGCTCACCTCCAGTGGCCAGGACTTGCTTGCCTTTAGCAGCCGAACCTCAGTCTAGATGATGGTCTAGGCCAACATGCCCCCTCGCCATGGAAGCTCGCTCTCTATCCCAGCAAGACAGAATCCTCGTCTGCAGCCTTGCTAACACTCAGGGAAACATTTGCAATGAAAAGAGAAAACCTCCATGGTCTACAGGGGTGGCCATCTTTTGTGAGTGAGTCCTACTTAAATAAGATTTAATCCAGCCCAAATTAAAGAAACTAAACTGAGCATGGTGGCACACACATATAACCCCAGCACTTGGGAGGCCAAGATGGGAGGATCACAAGTTCAAGGCCAGCCTCAACAACTGAGTGAGGCCCTGTCTGTTTCAAAATAAAAAAATTTAAATATTGGGGGTGTAGCTCAGAGGTACTATGCTTTGGGTTCAACCCTGTGACAAAAAAAAAGAAAAGAAAAGAAACTGTTATGTCAAAGTTTCTCTTGCTCCTCGTACCTAATGGTAAGGCATTAGGAAAATTTCTCAATAGAATTTTTAGACATGCAAAGGGAAATAGATCTCAGATTCAGTGCCACGCTGAGGTTAAAAGCAAAATAGCTTTGTAAACTACTAAGCAGGTATCTCTTTCCTTTTCTGCAGTACTGAGGATTGAACACAGGGCCTCCTGCATGCAAGGTAAATGTTCTATCGCTAAGCCACACCCTCAGTCCTTTTTATTTTGAGACAGAGTCTTGCTAAGTTGCCTAGGCTGGCCTTGAACCTACAATCCTCCTGCCTTAGACTCTTGAGTAGCTGAGGTTACAGGTAAGCACCAGCTGCTCAGATAAATAGGTATATTGAAATTATACAGGGTCGGGACTCTGAAATATTGAAGATGGATACAAGAGTTGTCAGAGAAGTGGTCCCAGCATTTTGGAGAAAATGCAGAACTAAACTAGGACACCGCCAGTTAAAAACCATTCTATGTCGTAGAAAAGCCAACAAGTTTCTAGAAGCAGTGCTGTCTGACCTCCAACATGCAGGATTCTTTTCCTGGCCCTTGCCACCCAGCCAGCTATTCCCAACCCTTGGGAAAGTCTGTTCAGCACAATAGCCTTGTGTTAGTGGAGCTGCAGGGAAGGAGTATGGGCTCTGAACTCTAGACAAGAGACTGAGGAGGCAAAACAGCTGCTGCAGGACGGGGGTGGGGAGCAGAGAGCCCAAGTGAGTGAGGACCAGGAGTTCCAGTAGAGCAAGAAACAGGCTACGTACGACCATGAGAACTCAAAGCCCCGTTGCACCTGGGAAATGGGGGCAGGGGCAGGCTCTGAAGGAGGCTCTGGGCGCTGCACCGAGATAGAAAGGCAGAGTCAGCAACAGAGGGCTTGAAGATATGAATTTACTAGTGTTATGGTTTAGATAAAGAATTTCCCCGGAACTCTCGTGTGTTGATGTTCAAGGGTGATGTCCCTGAATCGTGAGGGTTCTAATCTCATCACTAGATGGATCCATGGATGGATGAGTGGACCCACCTGGTGGTAAGGGAGGCAGTAGGGGGTGTATGGAGGAGATAGGTTACTGGGGTGTGGTCTTGGGACAGGAAAAAAAAAAACCTA